>NC_064436.1:1596500-1951000 GCF_023343835.1 Lagopus muta
CTTTTTTTCCTTCTTTTTTTACAAAGAATAACCAGTGCATTGTTCTCCATGCTCCAGGACAGCAAGAAAACTAATGCTGTATGAGCGAGAAACTGGCAGCCAGGCAGACACCCAAAGAGAAGCAGTTTAAAGGGGACTGAGCACATTACTGTAGTTCACTCTCTCCTTCCCATCTCCCCTTGAAACGTCACTTCTAAACATCACAAGAAACTGAAATGGAATTTTTAAAATTCCTGGAAGTTATTTTAAGTGAACTGAACTTATTATGGTTGTTCATATAGTGAATGCTTGTTTTCAATCCATATTTTTAAAAATTTTCTATTTTTCGTAATTCTAAGAACAATGCCATTCCTTTCCTATTTAGTTCTCAAGTGTAGCAATCCGAAGAACAAAGTTTAGCAGGTGATGAAGAACAGTACTGACACCAAAGAGAAGCTGTAGCAAAGAGCATTCCGTGGTTACTGCTAGTTGCATGACTGTAAATACAATGACACATCTGCCCCCTCAGGAGTGTCAGTAAACTTTCATACATACGTGCATATCCATGCTTTAAATCCTAACATCACAGGGAGTCAAAAATAAATAAAAGCATGGCTGGAATCACTTAAGAGCTCTTCTTCAGACCTCAGTTTTTTAAGTTCCCAGTAATTGAATGTCACAAATACTTCAGATAACTGAAAGAAAGCAAGACGTGATTTATCAAGTCAACTGGTCTAACCCAGTGCTAACAAAGCAATATAATTTGACAGTGACTTTCATTATTATCAGGTCCACTGCAAAATGAAATAAGCAAAGATATGAAGTCGCATACTGAATGCTTTCCTAGGGAAAGAAAATCAATCACTTGGAAAATCAGTTTCATCTAATAACACAGCCACTGGGGATGTGCTAGCAGCCAGAGTGCTGCTTTCCAAGGAAACCACATTACTGTATTATGCCATGATCTTTATTGGTTAATCTCTTATTCTGTAATTTAGCACATGTAACGTTCCATTACAGTATTTACTAAGCACATACACAGTAAACAACATGGCTCTAAAATCTAGAAGTGCCACTCAAGAAATGTCCCGTAGATGGACTTTATGGTAAACTCAGCTACTTTTGGAGCAAAGCAAGGGTCTTGCAGAAAACCCAGCTCACCAAATCTTTTCAGATCCATGCTCAGTAGAGGCATATAAAAAAGCAACCACCTGCACATTTATCCTCTCCATGAACCACACATGCTCCACATACATGCAGCCAAAGAGAAGGCTGACAGCTGCAATCTGTTTGCTGGGATCACGCAACCCAAAAAAAGACAAAAAGGAAGAAATGAAATTTATTAGAAAACACACTGAAAAAGCACAGATTTGCTGACTTCCTGCTCTTCTGTTGTAGACAGAACATGTGACTGAAAGCTCTCGAAAAAGCCAGAAAAAAATCACAGCACAAGTGTGATGTCGCATTAAAATCGCTTCCTCTTGATAATTTCTGGTTTCCAGCTGATAGGATGAGTTTCTTCAGTCTAAAAGGGAAGAACAGAACCTCCGTAAGGATTTTTATTTTTTATTTTAACTCAAGACTAATCTGTAGTTAGAGGTTAGTCTAATATTCTACTTACTCTAAATGCAAGAAGTTTGCCTGGGACAATTTTTAACCCATATCATATATAGAAATACAGTATACAGAATGTAATCTTCTTGCTAATTCATGTTTTAATAATTACAATAAAAAATCCCTTAGCACCTTCAGAACACAAAGCATATTATTATTTTGGGTAGTTTTGTCCAAATTTAATGGTACATGATTTGTGCAGAAGAGCTGATGCACATGCAACTTCTTTGCTCTACAGCAGTCGATAAGAAATTAGGAGGAAGCTGCTGTCCTCTTTAGATTCATGCACACACATTATTTTCAAATACGAATAGAGCAGATTCCACAGGGTGTACACATGTTCCTTGTTGATGTGCCTAAAATTTATTTCAAATCTGGTGATTTCATGAAAAGACATAAAAGAGACACTCTGACGTACCGCAGTATCATCTTCTTTATACACCTTTATGGTCTTATCAGCTTCAGCAGTTAGCAACCTGCTTTCAGACTGGTCAAAAACACAAGCAAATATTCCCGATTCGCTGTCCAAAGAGCCTGGCTGTACAGCTGCATGTACTCTTTGGAAATTGTATCCAGTTCTCCAGTCCCAAAGATGCATAGTGCCATTATCAGCTAAAAACAAACCAAAGCAAATGTAATTAGTATTTCCCCCAGTTCATTTCTGCCATTTTTCTAAAAACAGTATTGTGAACAAGTTTCCACAGCCACTTCTCATACTGTTTGTTTCACAGTCTCTTCACTGCACATGTCTGAGCAACTCCATTCTTGTAGCAAAGAGCTCTTGAGTCCAAAACTGAAAGCAACATTCCAAGCACAGCAGGGAAACAGAATCGTCTGAGTTGGAAGGGACCTATGAAAGCCATCTAGCCAAGCTCCCCTGCAAAGAACAAGGCACCTACAGCTACATCAGGCTGCTCAGAGCCTGTCCAGCCTTGAATGGAAAGGGCATCCACCACATTCTTGGCAAACTGTTCTAGTGCCTCACCATCCATATTGTATCAAATTTCTCCCTTATATCCTATCAAAAGCTCCCCCCTTTCACTTTGAAACCATTTCCCCTTGTCCTACCACAACAAAATCAGCTGGAGAGTCTGTCCCTTTTTATAGCTCCCCTTAAGACACTGGAAGGCCACTCACAGGTGACCCCAAAGCCTTCTCCATGCTAAACAGCCCCAGTTCTCTCAGCCTGGCCTCACAGGAGAGGTGTTCCACCCCTTGGATCATTTCTGTGGCCCTCTTCTGGATGTTCTCCAACAGGTCCACATCTTTCCTGCACTGAGGACTTCACACATGCAGGCAGTACTCCAAGTGAGGTCTCACCAGTGCAGAGCAGAGGGGCAGGATTACCTCCCTGGATCTGCTGGCCACAATTCTTTGGATGCAACCCAGGATAGAGTTGGCTTTCTGGGCTGCAAGGGCAAGTTACATCATATAAGGTTTCCTGTTTTCCTTAGCTAAGAAGGAAGACTGATCTTGTTTAAGCAGGCTGGTGAGGCTTCCTCAGAATCTCATCCCATTTTGAATCAAATAGCCCACAAGGCAGTACGTTGCTTTGGAAGCAAAGAAAGGACTGGTATTCTGAACATTAAGTTCTGTGCTCAGTAGCTCCATTAAAATTGAGGCATCATGCCTCCAAGGAAATTACAGACATTAAGGAACCTGTTAATGAGACATACACCTATCAGTTGTAGAGGATCTACTTCAAATATCACTCCAAACTACTGCTGCTGCAACAGCTAGTGGCAGCAGGATATTCAATCTGAAATCTGTATTTGGAAGGATACTCTTAAAGCAATTTTTTTTCAATTAAAAAGCAATTTTACCCCAACAGTAATTTAGCCAATTTAGCCAAACCAAATCTAACCCTTTCATTTCTCCACAGCTGCCAGCTCGACAAGAAATCTGTATATTTCAAGAGGGTGTTTTCAAGGTAAGACAAGATAACCTCAACTTATTTTAAGTCAGCCCAAACTTCTATAATGTTGCTGTAAGTAGCATGGAGATGTAGAAGGGGATGAGAATTATATTCAAATTTTAATTTTTAAAAGAATCACAGATAATCACTAAAATAACAGTGTTTGTTTGCTTGTTTAGCATGAAGAAGTAATAGGTTTTTTGAAAGCCTCAACAGCATTAAAGTCTACAAGGACCTTTTAGAAATGCCTTCAAAAAACACAGAACTAAGTATGAGATCAGTCCAGTATTTGGTAGAAGTTTGTGCTCTCACTGTGAATGCACCAGTTGTCAATGAGATCCCTGACAGCATTTTAAAACCAAGAGTGCCTTTGACACGCAGTTAAAAACATAGCCACGGTAGGCTGGCAATATAATTAGCTCCCTTCCACAACTCCTACTTAATGCATTTCCATTTCACTCCCCAGCTCCAGACTACATGACACACTGCATCATATGGGGTCAAACCCAGTTGGAAGCACTGAGCTCTAACTGAGCTGCTCTGAGAACAGTTGCTTCTCTTCAGAATCTGCTTCTGAGAAACCCCATGAAACCTGTCTTAAACTGAAAAGTTAATTGAGTCTTCTTTACAACCAAAAGATCAGACAAACAAAACCAAGAGGTAAAAGCTCAGGTCCTGCCAGTAATTTGGAGCAATACATTATCACTTTCTAATCTACTTTAAAACAACCAACCAAAGGTATGCACACAACTCAAGGATGTGCTCAGATTTAAGCAGCACAACAAGCTTTCTACATCCTCCATCCATTCTCACTGCACCAACACGCCACTAACGGAGCAGCCAACATGACACGTGTCCCAGTCAGATCCCAATTTCCGGTCTTCTGAGGGGATATTAAACAATTTACCTGCTGTAGGGAACCTGCTTTGGCAGGGGGGTTGGACACGATGATCTCTGGAGGTCCCTTCCAACCCCTACAATTCTGTGATTCTGTGATTCAAACTCATGAGATCACATAGGATGGACTCTGCAGACTTGTGCATTTCAGATTGCTTTCAAACACATTTTTGGGCATGCACCAAAAAATATAAGGGATTCTACTTTGTTCAAAATGAAGATGTAGTCTATAGCAGATTCATAAGCCCAAGAGAGCTAAGGGGTCCTGACCTTAAGATCCTTCAGTCACACGTACATTTTGAGAAGCGAGTGGGAAGGAATACAAATGTGCAATTTCTTATTTACCTCCTGAGACCAAAACTCCATCTGAATTTACAGTCAGTGTGTTGATAATGGCATTGTGACCAGAGAGGTTCTGAATGAAGTTTCCATCTGGGAATTTCCACTGCTTAATGTTATCTGGAGAACCAGATGCAAATGTGTAACTGAAAGAAAATAAGCACAGCATATTGAAGATAGATAAGGGGCTATCAAACACTTCTTTGGACAGCATGAAAGCTAATATTTTTGTTTGTTGTTATTCTGAGAAATTCAGTAGAAGGGCATCATCAGCAAAGGAATCAGAGGGGAAAACAGGTTTTGGTTTTCAAAGCCACACAAGCAAGGACAAAGCACTGCAAAAAAAGTGGATTCTATGCAAATTTGTTTTCTCCATTGTCTTAATGGTAATTTATCTGAAGAAACTTGGGATGCACCAAAACAGAGTTATCTTAACCTAAGCATTACAAACCACACCTGCTTCAAAGATTAAATACCCACAAGAAGGTTTTGGGTTTTTTTTAAGGCTACTTAGATTGAAACATCTTGAGCTATGAAGCACATATTACAAAACAAATCACTCTGTATTAATCACCACCTCTTTCAGCAGTAATTACACCTGTGAAATTTTACAAAAATGTGTCTCCTTCTGCTAATAATCATTCAGTTACATACATCATTATTAGCTTTATCATGCCCAGCATTGCTCATTTTTCAAGGAACATGGCAAAGCACATGCATAAGAAATTCTGTGCACTGTAATATATTCTGAGTATGAGAACCAATTCCTGGGAAGCCAGGAGCAGTAAAGGTGCTACACAAATAGCTTACAGAGATATACATTTTTAAGCATTATATGCTCCCTGTTTTTTTTTGTTTGTTTGTTTGTTTCTCATTATTATGCCCTGCTACTCCTAATCAGGGCTCACACTGGCCTTCCAGCACCACACCATGAATTATGAGAGGGTAAAAGAATGAAGAAAACTTACTGTCTTGGATGTAGTATTACTGCTCTTACAGATTTCTTATGGTTTGTTAAAGTAACACGAGTTTTCCCTGCCACTAAATCCCAAAGCCGTATGGTAGTATCATGGCTGCCTGCAATGAAATAAAAAAACCTCACTATTTATTCTATTTTTATTATTGTGCTCATAAAACAGACAAAACTTCATATGTGAAAAATATAAAATCATTGATGTTTCTGTTAGGAAATTATGGCATTAATTCCATTTCAGAAAAGAAAGGCACTGAGTTGTGATAGCTTTTTGCACAGCTTGAAATTCAAAGAGAAGCATGTAGTTCAGCAGGGCATTATTTTCAAAGCCAGATAACCTACTGCCCTTTGTTCCTCTCCAAAGCTGTGGCAGAGCAGCTGGATGCCAGCCCATCCAAACACAAGCCTGATTTTCTCCAAACGCCTTTGGGGACAGAGCTCAGGGCAAGGAATTTACCTTCCATCCTTTCAGTATCTGAGAAATCCCCTGCTTATGGATCCCTGCTGCTGCAGCTCCAATTTTGACATAATGGAAAAGATGCACTTTTTATGAACTATGGCATGGGAAATGCAGAAAGACATTCAAACAATACATAGCCATACTTCCTTACATCACACTATTGATGCTACAGTTAACCACTGCACGGCCCATCTTCAAAAGAAAGCGAATGAGAAATGAATTTAATAAACGAACAAAGAGAAAAGGCTTGAACCTCACAGAAATACAGGACAAATACAGCTAAGATTGGGTTTATTACTTAAGATATTTGCAAAATCATGTCCACTCTACCTGTAACAACTTGTGGTTCTGCAGCTTGGCACTTCACTGTTGCCACAGCATTTGTGTGTCCTGAGAGCGTGTGCACACTAGCTTTTGTCCTCACATCCCAAATCTATGAAACCACAGTAAAAAAAAAAAGAAGAAAATAGGCAAGAAGGGTGTGTATGTTATCAATTCTAGACACTGTAATGGATGATGCTAACTCCTTGCCATACGTTTAGGTATCTAAATTGTTTTGTTCACAAGATGAACTGCCCCAGTGGGTAAATTTCGAGGGGAGAAGTGTGCTGACCTTTAAATCTCTGAATAAGCACATAAATCACACAGAGTAATCCTGTATATTTAGGGAGTCTATCTAATAAATTAAGGAATAATTTGGAGTACAATTTTCGGGGTACAATTGAAGGCTTAGTTTTTTCATCTACAAAGGAAGACAAAGTTAACATGAACTGTCATGTTCTCCTTTTAGTACGTGTTCTCAGCCCCTGCTAACTAGCCCCTTCTACAAATGGAAGGTGCTCCAACACAGTTATACTTACTCGTGCTGTTGAATCTCTGCTACACGTCACCAGGACATCTATTGTTGGGTGCAAGTCTAAACCATAGACAGCACTTAAATGACCATGGTAATGTCTGATAACCTAAACGAATAAAAAACATGCATGTTTTAACCAAACATTTAAAACAGTATATCAAACACTTTTATTTTTACATTTGCCACTACCAATTAATTGCAATGTCAGAAACTACAGCTTACCTTATTGTACTCAAGATCCCAGCATTTCACTTGTTTGTCTTCTCCACAGGAAAAGAGGTAAGGACTCCTTGCACTTACTATCACACCTCGTACAGTGCTAATGTGCCCCGTCAAAGACAATTTCAACTTGCCACTAGCAAGGTCCCAAATCTGCACCAAAATAGGTAGTTTGAGGTAGACAATTAGAAGCTACAGAGCAATAGTGTGGGCAAACAGTCCAGGTAAGATGCAGTAAGGTCAATTAACATTAAAAATCACAGTAACCAAAATATTTGCTCTCCAGCTGCTAACATACAACAAATGAAATCTCAAGTGTTAGTGATACTCCACAAATTTTCTTCCATTTCTGACTCTGAAGTAAAAGAAAAATATTTTGCAGCTCTGTACACAGCATTCTGTCTATGCCAACCGAGACCTTTTTTTTCCCAAGGGTTATAGAAGTTTTTAAATACTGAAAAACTAAAACCTCCAAAGCTTCCTTTGCTAGTAACTCCATCCAGCCTCTTACCTTAATAGTTCTGTCAGCAGAGCCAGTAACAAACCACTGATTTCCTGGTTCTACTGCAATGCATCTCACCCAGCCCAAGTGACCGCTGATAACCTTCAGAAAAAGAAAAGAATTCCTAAATCTGAAATAATAGCCACATATCACACAGCACAGCTCCCATTCCAACACTGGAATCTGTTAGAATTAGCTAAGAAACACATGCTCTGCAAAAACAAAGAAACAAACTAAAAAACCAACCAAATCTCAAACTAGATTTGAAGAGAGCATTATTTTTCTTTCTACTTCAGTTAAATGATGGGACCACTGGAAATTTACATGCCCTACATCACACTTGGGAAACTTGCAATAGGGAAAGTCTCTGCTCCTACAAAGAAGTTTCTACAACCATAACACGATGCTTCAACACGCAGTTCTGCAGACTGCACTGAAGTGTAATTTCTCTGTTTCCATATAGAGGTGTTCTCACACTGTTGCATGCAGAATCAACACATACTCCTTTGTGTTCAAGTGTTTCCAGGAAAAACTGCTTTTCACAATTAGCTTTGTATTTACCTGACACTACAGCATTCTGAAGATTTTTCTGAAGCTCTGTTTATACAGAGAATTATATTTAGATGAACAGTGCTCAAACAAAACCCTAATGGAACTTAATTCATACATTTTCACATTGGTGTTCACAATGTAAGTTTGCAACTTACTCTGTACAGTTTCCAAGGTGGATGCCACTGAGGCTTGGGCATGGTTGGAGCCTTCTTTGGGACTAATGCAGAATTTTTGGTTCCGCCAGCTTCCATCATAGCCTGTAAACAAAAAATTACACCTTTCAAGTAAGATAAATATTTCATAACTTACCTCTTCAAGTAAAATTAAAAACTTTCTTGCCCTGACATCTCAACACCAATGAAGTTTAGCTAGCAAGGAGATCTCCACACAGTACAGAAATGAAACCAAAGAGCACCTGCCAATATTTCACATTAGACATGCAACAAACTCACCACAGACATCCCAGGAGGCTGTGAGCGCTCAGATATCCCAGCATGTCTGTAAATCTCTCCCACACCGGCAGCTGTCCGATTCGCATCCAACCTACATTGAATGAGAACAGTCAACTGACCAAAATCAGCTCTGTATTTTAAGTAAGAAGATATCGCAGAGCAGTGTCTAACTGAGTCCTGAACATCTCCAAGGATGGAGGCTGCACAACCTCTCTGGGCAGCCTGCTCCAGTGTCTGATCAATTCAGCGTGCAACAAGTATCTGCAAACCAAGCTCCTCTTTCTGTCTGCTATTTGATCTAAATTCCCCATTCTCCCCCTGCTGTCCATTGCCTCTAGAGACAGCCAAGAAAAAACACTGCTACACCAAGGTGATGCCTGGCCACCTTAAAATCAGATCGCAGAATGCCTTCAGTTGGAGGGGATCTTGAAGGCCAGCTAGTTCCAACCCCCTGTCACAGGCAGGGTTGCCAACCACTCGATCAGCTTTTCAGATATTTTACAAAGCTGAATACTCAAAGTACTTTGTTCTGCCTTGTAATTCTTGTAGATTATACAAACATGAATGAAGTACTGCAGTACAACCTGGACTGAGAAGCGGGAAGAGATACAGCTAAGGACTGAGCTGCAGATTCACTAGGCATCCTCTGGATCTTAGTATCTGCTGTCAGAGCCACACCTAGAAAAAACAACACAGCAAAAGCAAAGGCAACCATTAAAAAGAAAACTCAGGAACAGGTGTTACATAACACATTTACTCACACACACCCCTGTGTACAAGGACATACCGTTCACTTGTAATGTTAAACACCATCATTCAATGCTATTCTTGGAGTCAAATCTACAGTAATTTTTATCTTGGTCCAAATCCATTCCATCGTGATTCTACTACCTCCAGAAGCACACAGTTTCTGGAGTAGAAAATAGTATGATTCTGTCATCAGAAATAGAACAAACAAGCAATAGCTATGCTTTTTATCCAGCCTCAACCATTGTGAACTCCAAACACACAGAAAATATTTTGACAAGTATTTGCTGTCTTGCCCTTTCAGCACTATTTATTACTATACAGTCTCTACATAACTGCAGATATCCTGGGGCAGTGAAAGGTTTACTCCTAATGAGGAGAGCATTTAATCTCTTCCTAATGAGGAGAGCTTGTAATCTCTGATCTCGTCCTAAGAAGAGTAGATTAATTTAGGAAAATCAAACTAACAAAAAAATACCAAGCAAACACCCAAAACCATTTTTCAAAGTGTATCTTTGGTGTAGACTGGAGAGTTTATTCTACTTTCAGTTCTCTGTTTCTTTCCCTAGCCAATGTTCTGGCAGTTGACAACAAAGATAATATTCCTGTCAGATGCCAAGGCAAAAACAAGAAACAGCAACAAAAAACATTTCAGTTTCACCTTGACATATCTGATTCAAACACAGAATTTTACTCACCAGGCCCAGGTGGGTATGGATGCGTGCCAGTTATCACATACTCCAGTTCTTCTCCTAAAGATCAACAAAATAATGCATTCAAACACAATTGAGTACAACAGAGTAGGTGATGCAAAGCAGCAGAAGCAATCATTTCTATTGTAATACACTTACAAACCTCTTATTGACACTGATTTTAGTTGTTGTGGTTATCTCAGATTTCCAGAGATCAGTCTTTTAAAAACGGTCGCACCATTTGTTACCAACAGGAACAATCTCTCTCCCATGAGAAAGATGCTCATGCTGTCAAGGATGCCTTCTGAAGTAGATGCAAGAAGAGCCAACTACACAAGCAGTATGATTGTCCGACACAAGCTACTCAAGGCCAATAAATGTGCCTGACATTGGAAAAGAAAAATGCAAGCAGAAGTTTGTTTCCTTAAATATTTTCCAGCCCCTCAATGTTTTTCAGTCACAGAATATCTTCAAACAGACGTGTTTTGTAAGACAAATCCTCAGCTAAAATAAAAAGTCATTGGACATGCTTTAGAAGTTTCTATACAGATCAGCCCAATGCACCCCTATTTCATATAACCTAACCAAAGCGTTTTCTAACTAATGATTTTTCTGTTCTAATAGTTGCACAGCTGAGGAAGTCTGAACAAATTATACAAAAAAACAAAACTAAACAACAAAATGACACATCCTCAACCATTATCAGCCTTCTAATACCCAAATACAGCACACACCAGCATTACCTTAAAACACACTTGTTTTACTAATCAGTTAAGTCTCCTAATATTTCCTCGTGGAAACAAACTTTCTCCTCATTCTGAATCACTTAACTCTTGTGACTCTCGCAAGGAAAACACCAGTTATTTTTATTTCCTTCTACATCCAACAGATTAACAACGTGAGACTGCGACAAAGCAAAGAACAAACACACTGCTAGGATTAACAAACCTTCATTTCCGGAATACTGTTTATGTCCATATGGATCCCCAGTAGCTGGGCCTCCTTTCTCTCTCATGTTTTCTTTAAGTGTAGGCATGTGCAACACTGAGCCGTACTCAGTACGCAGCTTCACTGCCATCTTTACTTTGTGGCTGTTGGAAGAACAGAGCACAATCCTGATCAAACCCTGATTTTTGACTGCTATGAAGTTTTGAAATATTTTAAAAACAGGAGACACCTAATACAGCTAACATTGCAATCTTTCTGTTTTTTTTTTTTTTAATTCCCTTAACTGCTAATTGCATGAAACATCTGAACTCCTGCTTGGATAGACCATCACTAACAAAATACAACTCAGCCACAGTACTCACCTTTCATCATCTAATGGCACAGGCTTGGCATTATCAGCTACAAACATATCATGGGTTCTCTTCAAAGACCTGAACACAAGTGTGTGCACAGAGTGCTTCTGGACTTCCTAAAATAAAGCATATTTAAATAAATTTAGCCGTGCTTAAATGAAAAACTGAAATCTGAAAAATAAATTGAGTAGCAATTTCAGACTTACATATGATATAACTCTATGTCAAAGAAAACACTGCTGCTCTGACAAACCAAACATTTAAGTCTGTTAGTTGTTTTAATTCAACATCTACTCAAAATAAAGCCAGCTATCAACTTACACAGAATATTTACTTAGCATCACATAATTATAGTTTTAATTCCTACCTTCCTCCCAGGGCACAAAAAAATAAATAAATCTAAACAGAGTATGAGCCTCTTTGTTCAGTACACAAAACTGAAACTCCTTGTACTTGTTCTGCACGTCACAAATAGCAGCAACAGACTGTAAGCCACATTAACAACTTCTGGCTCCAGAATCATTCAGCTGCCCAGCCTCCACACTCCATACACTGGGGTTTCCTCCACTGAGCTCTGCTTTCCTGCCCCGAACTCTGTTTGCCCACTCATCGACCCATTCTGCCACACTTTACATTCCCCTATCGCAGCAGGCCTGCACGAAGCTTTTTGCACAGAAAGGTGCTGCAAACTCTAGATACCAAATCAAGAAAAAAACATCTGTAGTAGGGCTAGGAAGCTAGGAATTCCATGCAACTGAAAAAAGCAGCAGGAATTATAGTAGCAAACGACTGCTTATCACAACAGGAGCAGTAGGTAACGCAATACCTCCACAACAGGAGCTAAACACAGATAGCTTTGGACAGCGATGACACTCTGTAAAAACACTATTACACGGGGCAGCTGCTGGGCATCTTGTCCTACCAACAGCATTTCAGTGACAGAAGAACAGAGCTGACAAAGGCCTTCGAGCCCGCTACTCCGCGCCGCTGCCAGGAGACCGGCGAAAGGCCCCGCCGGCCTCCCGTGAGCAGCAGGAGCGGCCCGGGCAGGCAGAGGCACGGCGGCGGACCATCCCCACAGCGACACGGCGTGAGGGACCGCCAGGGGCCCGCCTCCCACCCCGCGAACCCCCACCCGCCCTCACCTCCACCATGGCGCCGTCGCTCCTCGCTCCCCTCTCCCCGCCGACAGCTATGGAGGCACTTCCGGCGCCTGCCGTACCTCACCGGAAGTGACGCGCAGAGGAGGCGCCGAGCTGCGCGCCCCGAGGCGCCGTGGAGGTTGGAGCCCCGCGCGGCCTGCAGGCGGGGGTCTGCAACGCCAGAGGGCGATGTTGCGCTTGAGGAGGAATCCCGGGAGCGCGGTGGGCGGGGACGTGCGCTGAGTGCGTCTGCCCACGTCACGTGACCGCGTTCGCTTTTTTTTTTTTCTTCTTTTTTTTTCTTATTTTTTCTTTTTTTTTCTTCTTTTTTTTCTTTTTTTTTTCTTTTTTTTTTTTTTAACGTAGCCTTGGCACTTTGCGTTCTGTCGTTTAGCTGAAATGAATCAGGCGCATTTTTAATGCATCTTTAAAGGAAAACCTGCCTTGGAATACAGACCTTTGTAGCAATCCGGGAAAAGAATAATCTGTATTTTGTAAGGAAACTTCACGTACGTATGGTCTTCACTACTGCATCATTAGGTTTTACAAAGCCCTGTAGTTACTCTCTGTTTCCATAAGTGAGGATTCCCCTCAGGTGCTTGTTAGGGATGGAGTCATATCCCGTGATGTCCTTGCAACGCTTTAAAACATCAAAGGTCAAATTTATCTGTGTTACATGTATGTATTATTTCATCTCCTAGCAGGTTAATTCCAAGCAGTCGTTAAACCACGCTGGCAGTATTCACTAACTTATTCATTGTCCTTTTCAAATCCAATGTGATGTGTTCTACTTGATGTGTTCTTGCATGTCAGCTCTAGCTGTAATTCCAGGAAGAACAAGCCGTGTCATTTTTTACCCTAATGGAAAGATAAAATGTGCATTGCATACACTTCAGTGTTGTCTTAATGATCAAAATAGATGCCCCCCCCCCCCCCTTCCAGAATGTGAACATAACGTTAATTCTCGTTTACGAGAAGCCTTTGAAATAATTTGTTACCAGTAAAGGGAAGGAAAGAGGACACCTGAGAAGAACATCTAATTCTAGAGTACTCCTGTCACAGTATGACATGTACAATACCAGTGTGTTCAAAGGACGTTTCTAAATCAACTGCTAACAACTGGATTCCTTTCAAAATTACATTTACTGATAGCAGTCCTAGAAGGCTCTATTCCCCCTCACCAAAACTACCTCTGGAACATATTCAGGCTGGAGGAGCCAATATACAAGGATGGGGTTTGTGTAAAGAGCATTGCACCACGGGCAGATGATTTGGCAAAGCAAACATGACAGGCAGCACACAAAATTTCATTCCTAAAAACACACACATACACCTCTGCCAGTAAGTAGCTCTCCAGGACAAAAGCAGTGTACAAAGAGATGTCCTGGAACACCATCGGGTCAGTGCTTTCTTTTCGTAGATCCTCATAGCAGATTAGTTGTAGTATCACCACTATGTGAGTTCAGGAAGAACTTCTCATTAACTGTGTGAGCTGGGGAGGAAGTGAAGAAAACACATGGAAAAAGGTGTTCTATTTGGAGAGAAAGCCTCCTTGACACCATTTTTAGAAGATAAATCCATGTTCTTGGTTGTTCATAAGGCTTTATCCAGTCCTCATACAGTGTCAGCCTAGCTGTAACGGTTGCAAGCATCAAAGCCTTGGCACAATAGGCATATGGCTCATTCATTGTGGTTCCTGGTAATTGCCTTGGTAGGCACAGCTGGCTAACCCTCTTTGGGAAGCCAATGAAAGTACTGGAGTGGGGAGAGTCAAAGGCTGAATTTCATAGGGGAAATCCTATCAGAAGGCAGATGAAGCTGGGGGATTCCCAGGCCAAACACGCTCGGCATGGATGCAGCCACCTTTGGCCACCACAGATCAAAGATCATTGAGTGCCTGAAAAAGGACACCTACAGTTGCTGCAGAATATGGTGGTGATTTCAGAATAAATTCAAGATGAATACTGTTAAGATTCGTATGGACCAAGGAAGGATAATTTAAAGGCAAGTTCCTTGTTCAGGGCTAGTGGGACCCCAGGCTAGATCTCCACTGTTCCCCTACCTGTAAGCCTTGGGCAAGAGGCTCGCATCACTGTGCCTCTGCCTTACACATGAAATGGTGGTGACTGAACTTTCTGCCAGGTATGGTGTGATGAAAATTGCATTTAAGGTTGAGAAATGCCCAGAAACAGTAATAATGACGGGCATACAGTGTCTTGACTGGCACTTGACTGGCTCTTATACGTACGTATAAATAACATGCTAATGACAACAGTTTTGGCCAGAGACAGGTTCCCTTAGTTTGTGTTCTTCCAAATCTAACAGAGTTAGAGATGTTGTCTTGCAAGGGATCAAATTCAGGAGAGTAAGAGCTCCCTGAGCCATGGCCAATTCTGGGCCAAGCTGTTTAATGATTAAACTAGTCAGGTTAAACTGTTTTCTCATATTTCGGGAATCTCCGTAGTTTACCAGAATTCTGACAACAGCACAAATACAGGAAAAAGGCCTAAAACAAGCAATTTTAGCTATTTCTGTTTTTGTTTATCACAAAATTAACCTCTCCATCCATTTGGTCTCTGAAATGGAAGTTCAGCCCATAACTTGCTTCTGTTAACGTCTTCAGATATCAAAGAGATGTGTGCACACTTGAATAATTCACTATAACTCAGTTATTTATAATTTATGATACATGAGAAATGCATAGGATATGCAGACACTGAAATGTTAAAGCCATTTACACGAGAGAGGCAATATGCCATATTCTTAAAAAGCACCAGAAAGCATTCGTTTATTTCACTACTGATTACAAATAACTTCATACCGTATTATTTTAAGATGCTACTGAAGATATTTGAACCACATAGTGCACAAGGGGGCTTATCAGCAATGAAAGTAAAGATAAAACATCAATCTTCCATCAATGTGAATTTTTACAATATCCATTGAGGTACTACATCTGCTTCCTCATGAGAAAAAACAATTTACTCAACTCAGATGTACTGTACTGAAAGAGGCCAAAGGCCTGCGTATCTACCCAGGTCCTATCAGACCCACTTGGAAGACTGTGATGTTCAGCATGAGATATATTTAATTCAAATTTAATATGATATTTCTGAAGCATTCAAATTTTCAGCAGAGAAAAAACAAGCAAGGAGATGCCAGAGTCCCTGTTTGACAGCATTTCTTCTCTTTGGACATTCACCTGTTGAGCTGTTTTACAAGACTTGTGACTTTTGAGAATACGGTAATCTTGTGTAACCTGTGTAGGACGTACTTCTAAGGATTTAAATGTTTAGTCAATGCCAGCAGCCACAGAGGTCTCCAGGACAGGCAGATAAGAGTTGTCCAGAGAAGTTGCTCAACATCAACTGTATTCAGGCACACAGAGAAGAGAAAGGTTAAATATTAACAGAGCAGTGATTGCTCTGAAGGGTTCATCCTATCACTGTCAAGCTGAAAAATTGGTGTGGCCATGTGCATATATAGGAACATAGTGGATCTCACTCTGTCAGAGCTGCTGATGGGAGGTCAGCGAGCAGCTCAAGCAGGCAGCACTATGAAGCTGCTCCTGCTGCTCCTGCTCTGCATCCCTGCCATTAAACCCCAGGCATCTGTTGACTATGATAATGAGGTTGTAATACTAATTAGAATTGATAAAAATAAGAGTGAGAATGATAAATTTTATTTAATTGTATGCATGGCTTACTTGGCTTGTGTGAGTTAGCTCAGTTAGAAAATGATACATGTATATTCTTCTGTGGCTCAAAGAAATAATCTTTCAATTATTTCTTCATGTATATCTTACTGTGCTACTGCTATTTTTTGATTTTGGATATCCTTTCTATTTCCTTTCTTTCTCTGTGCAAATGCAGAATGGAAATTGGTAAGATTAGTTATTTAGTTAAATGTGTTTAAGGATATTTATTTAGTAATGCTGGCCAATTCCTCCGTGTTGTGCAAAGGCATAGAAATGTGTATTTGTGTCCTGCCTAAAAGATGGGATTTATTTTTCCCATGGATTCAGCAGACATTTAAAAAAAAGAATGAATTTCCAAATTATAAACGTGACTTATGTTTGAAAGGGAGAGGTGATCATTGTCAAACCAAAAGGTAAGCAGCGAGGATCAATCTAAAGTAGCAATTTAACCTGTATTTAAGTTTGCTTTGAGTAAAATATTTTAATGAGAAATTTTATTTATAGTTTTAGTATTTGTTTTTTTTATACTTTGAAAATCCCAGCCAAAATGAAATAGGTCAGGATGACCAGCAGTGAGATTATTTTCTGTTGTAGGATGTGTTTACGTGACTGCATTGACTGCTGGTGAGATTACCTTGCTTAGCCTTTAGCATCCATTTTGTGATTTGCATGCTGCCTACATGTCGAACTCCTTGAAGTCTCTAATTCTTACCCCTGTCTGCTATTCGTAGCTAAGTCTTAACGGGATTGGAGGCGTTTGAAGATTTTGATGCAGTTGTTCCATGATTCAAAAGGCTTCATTTCAACAGATGGCTCGGTCTCCTTGCTCAGCCTATTAGACTTCCAGGCTAAAGATGATGGAAGATTTTCAAAGAAGTGACGTGGTTAAGATGGCCTTCTGTGTCTGTTGGCGGAGTAGTTGCCTTGCAAGGGCAGCGTTCTCTCCAGGACAGGCCTTAGCTGCAGAAAGGCTTCAGCCCAGGCTCAGAGATCTTTCTCTGCCCGGTTTTGCAGGAGGACAGCCCTCAGGTTGATGTTCGAAGCCACCGACCCCTGGACAAACGGCAGGAAGCAGCCCCCACACTCAGGCCCGTGGCACCCCCTATCTCTGGCACTGGGTACCAGCCCCGACCCCCAAAGCGGGACAAGCAGGGCATGAAGAAGGAGAGGACCATCTACCCCGATGCTGGTGGCTGCAACCATCCTCTTGAGGAGCTGGTAAGTGTCTGCCTGTTTGGCTGGAAGGGTGCTGAAGGTGGCGTTTTCTTTGCCAAGTGTAGGATGGTTGTGCATTTAAAGCAGCCCAATTCTGTGTCTTTCCACCTGAATTTGGCTGTGCTTCCACAGTGCTCAGCTTCTTGAGAAGACCATTTGTTAATAAGCAGTCATTTCCTATGAGATATACACATACCCAAGCTGTGGAAAAGCTCTTTGATTCTCTGAGGCTAGAGAAGAAAGGAACAGGTAACATGCACAGGCTCCATTTGTTCCTGACAGAAAGTAGTCCTAGTGCTGGTTCTTTATTTCCAGGAACATTTAATTGTACAGAACAGCTAAAAGCATATATTGGACACAAAAGCGGGACTTTGCCTGAGGGATTCAGCAAAAAGATCCTCTTGGGGGACTAAGCACTCTCCTCATCTGCAAACTGCAGCTTCGTTGTAGCTGATAGTTGTCTTGATTCCTTTCCTAAACGCTTAAATATGTGGTCAAATATTACTAACTATTCAGCGTTTCCAAAGGTATAGTCATTTGCTGACTAGTTTAGAAACATCTCCTTTTGTCTTGATCTTTATACACAGCTCTTTTTGTTTTTTTAAGGGAGTACTATGTCCAACCGGGTGCGAGCTGCAAGCGACACTGCTAAAACAGGAAAAAACAGATACATCAATTCTGCGTGATCTAAAAGACAACGTGGCCAAATTTTCTGACACCTCTACAACTATGTATCAGTATGTGAATATGATAGATGATAAACTGGTAAAGACACAAAAACAGAGAAAAGGTATGCTATTGTTATGAATCATTAATGTTAATAATACTGCAGCTCCACTGAAATAGGATTTCTACTATTACTTGCTAGCAGTAAACTTTAAAAGTTAAAAATATGTAATCATAAATGTTAAAAAAATTCCTCTGAGAGAGGCAAAGGCACGGATCCTATACTGAGCCAACATTCACATGAGGCCTCTGAATGTATGGGCTCCCCTTCTTTTACCTGCCTTCCTAATTCTGTGATACTGTGATCTATCATCCATCCAAAACTCCTTTATGCCCAGCTCCTAGCTTGGTGGCATGGCTCCTTGGGAAGAAGTTGTAGCTCTTTGGCAAGAACTAGTTCTTACAGCAACACCATCGAGTTTACTAGCTTGCCAAAAAAGAAGCATTTTAGTACAAAAAAATAATTTTCCAGGCATCTCCATGTATTTTTTTTTTTACATTTGGGAAAAGCAAGCAAAATACATGCATACCCTTCCTTCCCACTAAGAAAACAAGCAGATCTTCAAATTATGCTTATAGGTTGTTTTTCATTTCATAACTGTTTCATTTCATAACGGGAGAACATAGAAAACTAACCTACTTCTCATCTATTTGTTTTTTCTAGACAATGATATTATACTTTCTGAGTATAACACAGAAGTGGAATTGCATTATGACTACATAAAGGATAACCTGGACAATAACATCCCCTCTAGCCTCAGGGTCCTCCGTGCAGTCGTAGATTCTTTACACAAAAAGATACAGAAACTGGAGAATGCAATTGCAACCCAGACAGACTACTGCCGTTCCCCATGTGTTGCTTCCTGTAACATCCCGGTGGTTTCAGGCAGAGGTACTCATTTAACTACAATAACAACTCTTTCTTCTTACCTTTATATCACTGTGCAAGTCGATGGATGCACCATTCCATAGGTGTGACTGTTCTCTGAAACCCGTAGCAATGATTAAGGTAGCAGAAAAGATGGATAATTATCCAATATGAAAAAACCCTCAGACCTGGTATCTGGTCTTCAGGTTCACCTTCAGTAAGATGAAGGCGATACTTTTGTGACTCTCGTAGTTACATCCTTTATTTCTTTTTCAGTTACGAAAGATTCCTCTATTACAAGCTTGTCTAATTCAAAAAGTCATTGAAATATATGCAGTCTTCAGTAGCTTGGCTTGAACTTTTAGAAATGCCTGTCTGGAAATGTAGAGCAATACAAGTATGCTGTCCTTTCTTCCTTGATTCTTCCAAATGGTGTATTATAGATATCAACATCAAAGCAGAATTAAACACCTCTTTAAAAGCGTTTCCTTGTAATCAGCAAATCAAGGGTTTCAGAGCTCCTTTAGTAACAGTCTCCGGTTTATTGCAGAATGTGAAGATATTTACAGAAAGGGAGGTGAAACGTCCGAAATGTACATCATCCAGCCAGATCCTTTTACCAAGCCATACAGAGTATACTGTGACATGGAAACAGATAACGGAGGTTAGTGTGAAAAAACAATGTCATTAGAATATTAATATGAATACTAAACCAGAACAAACATACTAATAATTTTCAATTTATACAAACTAATATGGAGTTACAATTTTTGCAGTTAGTGAGAATGAAGTCTGACTCATTCAAAAGGGTCATGTTTGTCAGATACCCAGCAGGATATCGGTATAATGAAACTGTAAATGAATAAGTGTGAAGGGATGGGTAAATAAAAACGTATCAATATAGCTAAAATTGCCAATGTATTGGTGGACAGAAGTGGAAGATCTAGTTCTTTTCTTACCCTGTTACTACATGCTATATAAAAAGACCTGAGGTGCTTCTTCACCTTCTGCTTCTTCTACATTTCCTCATGAAGCAAGGCAGTGCTGCAGTGTGAGTAAAAATGGCAGTGCTGAACTCATAACCAGTCTTCCTACAAAGAAGTCACTTGCTCCCTTCATCTTGAGATAATGGTAGAAGGGCTGTAGAAGAAGACTTGGAGCTCCTTTCATAATTTACCAAATAAGATTAGATTATTTAATCTATGTCTTGTTGTTCCTGTAGGCTGGACTTTGATTCAGAATCGCCAGGATGGCAGTGTTAATTTTGGAAGACCATGGGATGAATATAAGAAAGGATTTGGAAATGTTGCAAAGAGTGGAGGGAAGAAATACTGTGATACACCAGGTAAAATACTGAGCATGAAATGTGAACAGTGCTTAGTGAAACAATTTTCTTGTACTTCTTGAAGCTCTTTGAATTTTTGAAATTAACTTCAACAGACTTGCAGGCAAATCATAAAGCTGCCTTGAAGTATATTCTGACATTGATTTCACCAATCTCTCCTTTGTTACTTCTCAGGTGAATACTGGCTTGGAAATGACAAAATCAGCCAACTTACCAAGATAGGACCCACAAAAGTTTTAATTGAAATGGAAGATTGGAATGGTGATAAAGTATCAGCTCTTTATGGAGGTTTCACCATACATAATGAAGGAAACAAATATCAACTGTCTGTTAGTAACTACAAAGGCAATGCAGGCAATGCTCTGATGGAAGGAGCTTCACAGTTGTATGGAGAAAACAGGACAATGACAATTCACAATGGCATGTACTTCAGTACTTATGACAGAGACAATGATGGATGGTATGTACTTGCATTAAGCATTTAAAAGAAATTTCCAGGCTGTATATATCTGCTTAAAAAAACCCACAGAATATTTCAACTAAGTTGCTGTTAGTTTGCACAGCACTTTATAGTATCTTAAAATGTGTTTTCTTACTGTAAGTTGCTAGCCAAGTGTTCATCCTGTTCTGGTGCAGCTTAAGGCAGAATTGGTATAGTGAAAGAAGAGTTAAATCTACACTGTGTTAGTGCTGCTCTATAGCCAAGTAAGGAACAGGAATACTGAATTGTACTGATTCCAGGAATGATGTTACCATAGACAAAATGTCATTCTGAATACAATATTCTCATTATCTGAGGTTGATGGTGGTAGTGCTTAAGAGTACTGTTTTAGTTAAGTAGGAATACAGAGATGAGTCCTGAGGGGAGAGACAGATGATGAAGGAATTGTAGTTATCAATTGGTAAACCATAATGTAATTCCCAAAGAGACACAACTGAAATTTCAACTGTCATAGCACATACTTGCAGTAGTGCAGTCTTTCACAGGAAGTTCAGATGAGATTTTAAGTATTGGTTGTAGTTTGAAAATTTCAGTACAGGGACACGTATGTACTCAGATCTATTTGCTTACATTCATCTGTGACTCAACTCCCGTTTTTACTTCATCAGGTTAACTACAGATCCAAGAAAACAGTGCTCCAAAGAAGATGGTGGTGGATGGTGGTACAATCGCTGCCATGCAGCCAACCCTAACGGCAGATACTACTGGGGAGGGACTTACAGCTGGGATATGACAAAACACGGTACAGATGATGGTGTTGTATGGATGAACTGGAAGGGGTCATGGTATTCAATGAAGAAGATGAGCATGAAAATCAAGCCATACTTCCCAGATTAATCATTGTCAAAATGTATAGAACCAGGAATTTTCTTTTCATATTTGTACCTTTTTTTTTTGTATTGTATTCAGGCTTGTCTTTGCATGTGAGAACCAAATATGCAGGTCCTACCATATCATGACCCAAAGTGAAACACGATGACAACTGAAAATCAAAATCTGAACCATGAATATAAGCCATAAAGAGTATTTTGTTCATTTATTTAATTTGTTCACAAGACAAAAGTACTGGTCTAAAATAAGGCTTAAGGCAATAATATGTATAAAAATATAGCTGCTTCACTCTTTTACAAAGAAGTTACATACCAGATCTGAAGAGGGAACAGATTACTGTAAAATGTTTTCTAAAAATTAAATAAAGCCTTGAAAATGAAGTTTTCATCACAATTCCTATGTATTTGTACATGAACTGGGAAGGAGCAAACATCCCACCATAGAAAGGACTGCTTTTTTCTTTTATACCGTAAAGGCATTGTAAACTACCTGTGTAACATATTGAGAAGGAATAGAGTTTAAAATCTCTAAAAAAAAAAAACAAACCCAAACACATCTGTAGGTCAACTGCCAGTTCAAATCCTATTTTCTGGAACAGAAAAGCCCTTTCCTGAAACCTAGCTTGCATACTGTGCCTCATGACATGATTTCCACCATCCCACATTCTTTACTGTGTATCCTATACAGTGTTAGCAGACGTGACTGGTTTGTCTTTCACTGAGTCACTGCTGTGACTCAGACAGAACAAATAACAACTCTAGACACGATGTAGTTCTGGTTTAAAGGAAACATTAGAGAGCATCTTGTTTGAACTCTTGCTCAAATCAGGGCCAACTTCAAAATTAGACCAAGTTGCTGAGGGCCTTTTGTCAGTTTGCCATTGGCTATTTATGTGCAAGGGCACCCAAAATGGCGTATGACATCCTTGCTGGCATCAAGTACTGCACGTGGGACAGCAGAGAGGCTGTAATCAGGTGTAATACAATAACATGATGGAAAGCACAGCAGTAGTAGTGGGGTGGCACAATCCTAGACTACAACAAATGAGAACAAGCCCAAACACAGCAGGCATAGACACAAAAACAAAGGACAAAAAGCTACTTACCTTTGGAAGGACTCAAGTAGGCAGGGATCTCCATCAAGATACCCTTACCTTCACTGCCAACCTTAAGTGAGGTCTGGGAAGGGGTAGATCCTGTCTCTATGCCTTCCAGTCACTCAGGTGCACTGCAGGCACTGAGCTCCCCTGGGTTGGTCCTGCCTTCTCACCAGGTGCTCAACCACTGGTTCAGGCTGTGACTTAGCATTTCCACTACACCAGGCCCTGCCAGCGTTTTGTTCTGTCTTTCCAAGCCACCAAGCCTCTATCTTTTATATTCTTCCCTTATCCTCACAACTTACCAGGGCTAAATGGGACAGGGTTGCCATGTGACTTTGAGGCTCATTACTGCAGCCACATCATAGGGAACTGCCCCACGCTGCTCCCATTGCGAGATCAACAACTTGCTTGCACCAAGGCCTGGTGAAGTTCCACTGACTTGGTAGTACAGAAGGACAGTGATCAGGCAAGGCAAAAATAATTGTAGCAAAAAGAGACAGATGGGTGTACAGTAAGAAAGCAAGACAACAAGGTTGAGTAGCTCAGCACATAGTGGAATTTTTATATGGAACTTTCTCATTTGTGGACAGAAAGGTGGCCAGGCTCAATAGCCAGTGAACTCTGCCTGCAAGTTGCATGGCTGCACCACAACCCAGTAGGTGACTAAGCAGTAACAGGCCATGGGCACTGCTGAGAAACACATTTGCTACATGTTCTCTTACACGTGGCTAAATCCTTCAGACACAAGTTCTTCTTACATAAATCCTACCCACGTATACATTACCTGCGGACAACAAATAAAAGTAGGCTAAACAAATGCTACACAGAGTACTTCTTCTCTAGAGAATTCTATCACAATTCCAGAGATGTATCAGTGTGTTACAATCAGAAAGATAAATGTGGTAGAAAGATGATAGAAGACCATAACAGCAAAGGGAATAGCACAGATAGAGCAGTGCTATAAAGGAAAAGTAAAGGCACTCATCCACCTCCAAAGATCTAAGCACTCAGGAAAGACTCCACAAGGAACAAGTCTCCAGAAAAAGATATTTTCCCAGCGGCAGTCAGCCCTTCAATGGGGTCTAGGAGAGGTGCAGCCAGGCTCCATCCCTTCTGGTCACTCAGGTGAGTTGCCTTCACCTGAGCTCCCAGCGCTGACTGGGTCCTTTCCCAGCTGCTCAATCAGTGGTTCCAGGCCACGACTCAACAATTACCATACACAGCGTTACTCTGACAGTCATGCTAATCATTAGGTACCCCAATACACCTAAGGACTCCTGCAGCTGCTTTCATGTTGTAGGGACTGGGAATGCCTGAACCTTATCTTTCCTGACCAAACTGCCCCCAGGAATTTCACAGACTGGCCCAGATCTAAAACCCATCCTGTTTCTTGCAGATAGGTAATTAATGAATCTCCACCTGTCCTACTGCCCCCAGTGAGTCAGACATCAACAGGAGATCATCAATAAAGTGATAGAAGTTAACATTATTATTTTTTTCCCAGTTTGTCAGGTCACATGCCATTGTATTATGGCAATATGTTGGTGCATGCACATATCCCTGTGGCAGGACCTGAAAGGTCCACTGCCTGCCTCCCCACATAAATGCAAACTGGTCTTGTGATTCTTCAGCAACCGGAATACTGAAGAATGCATTTGCCAAATCTAGGACACAGTAGTAGGTTTTAATCTCCCTACTTAATATATCCATTAGGGGGGCAATTTTGGGTACAGCTGCGTGAGCACTGAGGCTAAAAAACTGGAACAGGTGACATGAAGCAGCAATGACTCTTCCTAAAGCACAGAAACTTGTCTGCACGGGGCTGTAATAAATATGTTGCACAGTGGCTGTACTTCAGAAGGCCTGAAAAGAAAAGGCTAAAAATGACATTTCTCAGTATTTGATGACGTTTTTAAATGACATGAATAATGCGGATTGGTGAGATTTTAGGCAAGGAAGTCCACCTATGCTTTAATAGAATTATGGAAAAAAATAAACAGAGTAAATACTTACACAATTTTATGTCATTAGGTATAAAGATGAATACAGCACGTTCTTCTGCAATCGTGTTACTGATATAGCTGGTTTCCATGCAAACCAGTTTCTATTAAAAAATCTCTACCACACCCTGTCAGCAAGTTGCTGACGTCAAAACCTTACATGTAGACTAATCATTGCTTGACACGTGTTGCCAAAAAACATACTAAAACCTTGAGTAAAGATAATATATTCACCTAGGTGCTCTTCATCTTGCTTTTACTGATTACTATCAAAGTCTTTTCAGGGTTGCTAAAAAGTAATAGCTTATTTTTTTACGTAGATCTAGTTTTATCAATTTGCCTTGTTTTGGGGATAATTTTTATGGCTTGATCTCTACCTCCTTTTATGTCTTTCACTTGTGTAGAACAATGAGCTTGATGAGGATCTATTTTCAAACTTGATATTCTGCCTGGCACTGCATATGTGACGTATGTGCTGAAATGCAGGCAGTACACTGTGTATGTCTTTCTCTATCCAGTACAAACAGCAGTAACAAAATCTTCCAGCCATGAAGCCTTTTATGCCCCTGACAATGAATAAGCCTGAGAGAAAATAAATGGATTTTCAGTTCTAAAGATGAAGATGTAAGATTGCGTTTGAATATTACATGATTGTGTGAAAATTTGAGATAGAAAATTTGATACGAGTGCCACTCACAATTTTTCTCCTCAGCTGAAGTAAGTAGTTAAGTCTGGAAAATGTTATTAAGTTGGAGTTCAAGTTGTTGACTTGCTCCGAAGAGCACTGTCACTTTGAATTATTTCTTCAGTAGATTGATGTCACTACCCTTGCCAAAAGGAGAATAATCAAAACTTCTCTTCCCCATCACCATCAAGATAAACTCAGATTGTAGTTTAGAATATCACAGCACACAATGTCATTTTTCAGTTCCCAATTCAGAACAATTGCTTAGCCGTGCATGAGGATATCAGGGATATCATTCTGCCAGATTTTGACATTTAAAGTTGTCAAACTAAGCTTGGTAGTAAGAAGCACTAATGGGACAAAAGGTTGCAGAGATTTATATAAGGTTTTTAAAATCAACATTTCCTTGGAAAGTTTTGTCAGTTATAAACACGATGAAAGAACTGTTTTGTTAATAATCAATCAGTTTATTTTGTATGCCACAGATGTGCCATGTTGCCTTCAAATTCATAGGGTAAAGGTACATCACACACATAGATATATAGAAGACATTTCCGACTTTTAGTTGTGAGACAAATATTAAATGCCTGTCCTTCTACAGGGTTTCCAGGGGTCTGATTTTCATTCTAACAACTTTGAGGGAATAATCGGAGGCTCTAAATGGTATCCAGACTACTCCGTTCTCGATCTCATATGGAACATTGTACCTGGGGTCGTAGTGGCCCCCTGGGTAGTAAATGCCATTGAGGTTGGCTGCCTGGCAGCTGTTGTACCACCAGCCGCCGCCGTACACCTCAGCACAGCTCTCCTCCCAGCGGTCTTGGTCCCGGTCAAAGGTGCTGAACTGCATCTGGGCGTGGGACGTGTACTCAGAGCCTTCCTCCAGCCAGCCCGCAACCAGTGCATCCCCCGCAGTCCCCTCGTAGGAGGACACAGCCAGGGCATAGCCTTCTGCTTCAGTCCCTACCTGCACGATGTACTCTGCGTATGCAGCATTTCCATCCCAGTCCTCTAACTCTACTCGAAGCAGAGTCTCGTTCTGAGTCAGCAAGTGGATGTTCTCATTGCCCAGCCACAACTCTCCTCGCCCTTTGCCATCCACGCTGCCGAAACCTCTCTTGTAGTCTTGCCACGTACGGTTAAAATTCACTGATCCATCCATTCTCTGTTGGATCAATAGCCATCCTCCCAAAGTGGTCTCTTGGTCGCAATAAACTGACAAAACCTTACTGGATCCCTCTGGCTTGATTTTGAAAATGCCACTTTTGGCACCAAAAGTGTGTTTCTGGCGGATATCATCGCAGTCTAAAAAAAAAAGTTGATCTGGTTTGACAGGAGTTATCAGTAAAGTTTAATAAAAAGTTCAGAGGAATCCAAGCAGCAATAGATCTGAGGAAAATTTGTTAAATGTGTCTTGGACTACATAAGGTTTAGTGACAGGCAAAACATTACAAAGAATCGAGAGAGGAAACCTTACACAGATCTTAAATTGCTAATTGTCTATGCAATACCCGAGTATTAGTGATATATTTTCCCTTTTATCTCCAAAGTGGCAACAATCAGACACAGTTCTGGCATTTTATCATCGCATTGTTATATTGCAGTATCTGAAAATATTCTGTCAGTTTGGTTATTAATTGAATTTGGCTCCACTACCTCAATTACTACTTCTGTGTACCTTTCCCACTGTAGTCTCTCCTTGTACTCATTGCTGCTTGTCTGAAGCTGCGCGCCTGAAAGTCTGGGGTATCCTCTGCACTCTGATCATGTTGCACCCCACCTAGCCTCTCAGATATTTCACGGGTCTTTAGGGACTTGGTTTCAAAAGTGGAGCCTCCCTTGTTGAAACTAGAAGAGGAACTGCTCACTACAGTCTTGGAGTGACTTGCACTGCTGGCAGCAAATCCAGATGGGTGAAGTCCTCCAAAATCATCTTCTTCCTCCTCTCCCAAGTCTGTGAATTTGTCTTTCCCTCCAGTGCCCAGGCGGCTGCTGCCCGCCCCAGTCACACGGCTGCTGGTTGTGGTGGTGCTCGAGCCAATAGAGTGCCTGCTACCAGTGGATGCAGAGTCGTGGGTGAAGAATGACTCTAGATCTGGCAGAAGCCTGTCTAGCTTGTGAAAGTCACCTGTCCCACTAAAATGGTATGTGCTTCCTTCCCGTCCTCCTTGTAAGTGGGAGCAGTCTGAGCCATCAGAGGAAACCATTTTTTCAACTATTTCTTCTCTAGGACCGTCAGGGCCACTAATGACTTTCTTGGTGACAGTTCTGGTGCATCTATGGACAGAGGAGGTGGTTTTATCTACCAGGCTAGGGTTTTCTCTCCCATGAGCAGAAGTAACTAATTTGCTGGTGTGGGAAGGTGAAGAATCCCCCCTTGCTTCTTCCACGTGGTAAAAGGTCTCGCCTCGGGAGGGCCTT
The DNA here is from genome assembly GCF_023343835.1 of Lagopus muta. Lineage (NCBI taxonomy): Eukaryota > Metazoa > Chordata > Aves > Galliformes > Phasianidae > Lagopus > Lagopus muta. Next base: position 1,624,530 of record NC_064436.1, read on the forward strand.
GAGTCTGTTTCTGGTCTTTCTAATACCACTTGCATCTGCTTGATGTTATTAAATGCGTTCAGAGCTTGCATTTCTGGTGGAGGCTTCAGCTTAAAGTGTTCAGGAACATTCGAGTCCTTAAGAGGCCTCATTTTCAGTGTGCTCAAGGTGGTTGCTTGAAAGTCTGGGTGCATGTCAATGGAGCTGGCCTGGGTAAGCTGCTTCTGGATGTTGTCATAGCCTTCTTTGTCCACCTGGTAATCAAAACTTCTTGCACAGCTTCCTTTGCAAGCTCGTATCTTAATATCAATGTCCACCTACATAAACAGAGAAATAACTGCATTAGGGATCTTTTCTGGACTTTCTCAAGCTAGTGTATCTTTTATCTGGGCTGGGAAAAATGGGGAGCTGCCCTGGTACCTCCCATCTACAGGTGAGCTTTTCCAAAGCTCCATTTTGAAGTCTATCCTGGCACACACAATACACAGTGCACATGGTTCCATGGAGATATAGATGTGCTGTGGCATGGTTAGTTTCTGTTCCTGCTGTTCTTGGAGCTAAGTGTGCGCTCCTGGGGCTGGTGGCTGCTGGGCAGCATCACAGAAGGACAGGGCCTCTCTCCTCATCTTTGTTGCCCAGCAGATCCTTACAAGTGGAGAAATGCCCTGCATGGAGCTGACTGCCAGTAGATACAGCATCAGGAATCCCAGCTGCCTGTCCAAGAGCAGATGGGACAAAGGGCCCTCCTGACTTCATGCCTCTTCCCACATAGCAGGAAAGATACAAAAAAGTCCCACAGAAAGCAGCTCACTGGGGAATTTGCCTCACCAGAGCAGATCCTGAGAGGACTGCATTGTATTTTCTTTCTGCATGTAGTACTGCTCGCTGGGCACTGTGTAACAGATCCTTCTGCAGCTAGGCTCTGCAAACAGTGGGAATGATGCAGTGGCTGCCTACCTCCAAACGTTTCATTTCCACCACCTGCTCCTGAATGCTGTTCTGCAGAGCTTTAATTCTGTTCACTTGAGTGGCAACTCGCTGCTTTAATGTCACAATCCTCCTCCTCAGTTCTGCTGACACATGACCATAATTCTCATCAAGCTCTGAAAGAGAAATTCATCATGGTCAGGTATGCAGGTGTGATTTTCTTTCCTAGAAGTGCATCGTATTTTAAAATAGGCAATATAAGCAGATATTTAAGAACAAATTTCTCATAACACAAAGCTGGTAAAAATTACATTACCTTTTACAAGTTAGTAGTTAGGAGTCGTGTATCACCATGTTTGTTCTGGCTTTTATTAATCAGGTCCAGTGCAGCATGTGTTTCCACAGAATATTGCTAACATGCACGCGCTCAAAAATTAGCAACTGATGATAAAACTAGGGGAATACTTACGCTGGGCACCCTCCAGACCAGGCTTCAGTATATTTATGGTTTCCACAATTACCCGATTGGATGTTTTATAGTTATTTTGACTGGCTGCAAGTTGCTGCCTAATTTTGTCTATTCTGTGAGTGTTATCCTGGATCGTGTCATCAATTAGTCCCTGCATTCTGCAGCCTGATGGACATTTTGTACCCTAAAAGTGGAAGAGAAATAACTGCGTTAACATCTTCATGAGCATGCCTTTCTGTTTTTGAAATCAGTATGTTTAAACCAGCAATAACCCTCTAATAAAACTTAGGGCAGTATTATGTGACTTCTGCTGTCCTGTTCATCCAGTGACTTTGAAAAGAGCTTGTATGACTTGGAGCAAGACACCTCACAGCTGACCCTTCACATCTTGCGCCTCTGACACTGGTGCATTGGAATTGCTGAAAGGTGTGCATAGAATCCTGTCTTATGTGGGAGTGAGGAACCTTTAATTTTTACTTTCCTCTGTTCCTTAAGAGTAGAAACAAAATTAAACAAAACCACAATAATAACAGTAACAATATTAATAACAGTAATAAGAAAACCAAAATAATAATCTCACCGCATTTGTTTTCCAAAGGACTGCTGTAAAGAGAAGTTAGCTGTCCTGTTTGAGCAAGGATGCCCTAGGCCCATTAATTCAAGCAGAATTTTCCTCAGAAGAGCCTCATGTTCTTATACATTACAGCTCTTTGGCAAGATTACATCTTATAAATGTCGCATAGAGATGAGTTGAGATGCAAGAGGCAAGGGAGAGACAAACCGACAGTTCATACACAGAAATTCAGTCAGCCACTGAGAAGCTTTTACTGAGCACCTTGTCGTCAGACCTCCTAAAAATTTTCAGTTCTTTCTACATATTCCCCTTTGTCACAAGTCTTTCTTTCAAGCGCATTCCTCTTACTAACTCCAAGAGCAGCAACATCAAAATCATGAAAAGAACTTTTATTTTTCTTTTTACTGGTTTTTCTATTTTGCCTTTCTCTTTCAGACTGATTTTTCCCAGCCTCCTCCCTCCCTCCAAACTATTCTGTCTTTTCTTTCTTTCCCCCTTGGTTTCACTGCAGCTCCGCTTTGCTTCTTGCCTTTCCCCAGGACACTTCCCCATGCCACCCCAGTGTAAAGGGCCACCCATCATCCCCCAGACTACGGCCCAAAAGCACAAAAGCCCCAGGAGCACTCTGGCAGGGTCCATGAGTGCCCTGCCATCCCCAAGGCTCGTTGCTCACCCAGTCATCGTCCGCACAGATAGGCCAGTTCTTCTCATACTTGCAGGAGGACTGGTGCCTCTGCTCCACGATCCTGGGGCCACGTCCAACTGCACCCTCCTTTTCAAAGACGGTCTCCCCATCCTGAGCCTGCCGGGAGGAGCAAGAAGAAGCACAAAATTGAGGCTGTCGGCGCAGCGGTCAAGAAAATGGAAGTGAAAAGCTGGTATCCTCAAGCACTCAGTGGGGTGCTGCTGCTGTGGAAAGTGCAGCCTTGTGGAATGCATCATCCAACAGCATAAAGGCATTTCTTGTAAGACTTGCTTTTGTTTATTTTGTCAGAATAAAGCTTTTCCACTCTTAAAATTTATGCTCGTGTGGAGAATGGATGGTGCTTAGAGTATATGATGGTAATATCTTTGCAAGACAATCTTGAGCTCTGCATGAAAATGCAAAATTAGATTGAAATTACTTAAGCTAACTTTGAAACATCTGTGTTCTATTTTCACTTGCTTTCATATTCCTAAATTTTTTGTTTTCATTCTACTCCTTCTGCCTACTCAAAACTGGCTTGAAGATATGCATGAATTGAGTTTTCCCATTCATTAGTGTTTCTGGTTTTAGTCCCATAAGCTTGTAGCACTGTTTTGCTTGGCATAAAGAACAAGAAAACTAATAACATTGAAATGAAAATAATAATGTCAGTGATGGGTGGATTGCACTTTGCTAATGGAAGGAACAGAAACAAATGTACTGAGATTTTCTTGAAATCTGAGAAACTAAAGTGCAATTATACCAACTAATTCTAAGCCAAAATGCTGTAGGGATTCTTACTGCATTATTGCTCAGTAAAGAACTGGAAAATGATTCTTTTTCATAAAAAGTGAAAGAAATTGCTTTAGACCTAATTAGGTCTGCCTAGGTTTCTCTGTATATGCATTATGCTCTTATCAAGCAGTATAATTCATGCTGAAAAAGATGATTAATTTTCACACAGAGAAAGTTTTCTAATTACAGCCTCCAGAGCCAGAACCTCAGCCCTGTGGAACTGGATTGTCATTACTAAACTCAGCAGTTTCACTTTGGTTTGATTCATCTTGGCCCAAGGGACCACTAAAAGTAACAAACACAACCTTTAATTTTAGGTGGTCTGTGCCCTTTCAGCACTGGCAGCTCCAACAGGACTGCTTCTATTTAGCCAGATCTGCTCCCAGTAATTTCTGCAATTTGTGAGAGCATTCTCTTCCTTCAAAACTCAGTCACAAAGAGAAAGACTAAAATACGATTATTAGCTGAAACATAATTGAAAAAATGGCAAGGTTATGTTAGCGTAGTTGAAAATCAAGATTATCACTTTCCTTATCTGAAAATTACTTCTTGCTTATTTTAGGTAATAAATATTACATTATATATTATATTATAGTAGATTATAATCTATTGTAATCTGGTTTAGATTCTAGTTTAATCTGTTATTGCGGCCAAAGAATCACTATTTTTAAATCTGCGTTTTAGAATAAAGTCATGATGCATCGTTTGTAGCTGAAACATGCAGTTGAAGTAAAATGAGACAGTAGAAAAGAAATTATAATTCATCCTAAAATTTGTGAAATTGAAAATTTGTGACTGGCTGGAGCCTCTAGCATCCAATTCAGCCAGCTTTAAGGCTCACAGCAGCAGCTGTGAATCTATGAATTCATGTTAATTCATTTGCTTTGCTTTTCTGAAGGCAGGCAGGTTCAACAAGACTGAATTAAGCAAAACAGAACTGGATATTCAAGAACTGCTGCTATGAAAGTCCAGCATTGAAGTAGTCAAAGGAAGCTTGTGCGTATGTGCGTGCACTGAATTTGACAAGATAGGTGACAGCAAACATACATCTGATCAATGCAGATTAAATAAACATTTACTCTTCAAAATCAACGAGGTATGGAAAGAATGAAGTAAGCAAACTCATACCCAAGCTAAGTTGAGGCAGAGCAACACACAGAGTATCCTCAATGGTATCATCTTCAGAGAAGAGCGAGCAGAACTGTGGATGAGAGGATGCTCTCCTCTGGTCTTTTGATGCAATTTAAACCTTGCTGAAGAGCTGAGATTAATCATTATTCTCCCTTCTGTTTGGAGACAAAACATGCCAGAGTTGATTACCTAAGGCCTCTTGCACAAGTTTCTGGTGTTATTTACTCCAGATAAATTTGTACAGCACCACCATGAGGGCAACACCGTGTATTCCAGGAAAGAAGAAGAATAATATATCTGCTTCAAGCTTCATTTCTTGTAAATTGTTGTTCATCTAGGGTGTATGCAGGTCCTAGCAGAAGCCAGCAATACTTAACTGATGGAAAACACATGCTGTATGGCCGGAATTTAGCTAATACAATCAAGCAAGCTGATATTTGAAAGTCATTGCTTTGCCCTTTCTTTGCAACTCCATGCCCATGAAAACTATTGGGCCTTCTGAGGCAAATACCAGTGTAAGAAAGTTTACTATGGTTTGTCAACAAAAATGGATCCCTGAGGACTGCAGAGCTCAGTTTGCATATGTTTCTGCAGCTGGACACTGCTGGTGTTTGTATAACACACACCTTGTTTAGCGTCACCTTCTTTCTTACACAGACTTATTGTTAATTGAAATGAACAGTGTGAGTTGCACACATATTTATGAAAAGCACAACAAAGTGGTATTTGAAAATGTCCCTGAAAAAAAAAAAAAAAGAAAAAGTTGAGAATTACTAGATCTTTTTTAAGGGGCAGAAAATAAGTGCTTTTAAAATTGCTATAGTTTGTGTATAGGAATTGATTAAAATGCGTTGCTACTGTGAGATCTATAACAAGCTATTGAGTTAGTGGGGAATATTGTACATGAATGTCAAGTGCTTAAAGATGCTGCCCATATTAAAAGTTGCTACCACAGGGAGCAGAAATTAGGAGGAAAACTTGAGCTCAAGCAAATCAGTTGAGGGAACAAAACATTCTCATGTTTTTTTTTTAAATGACAGTACTCACAAAACTGCCCATCATCCATTGCTCATCGTACTCTGTTCTATAGAGCCACATTTAAGCTTGACTCTGGTTTTATACCACATTTTAAATTCAAAATAGCTGTTTGTAGCTTCGGACCCATTGCAGCAGCATCATGTTTTTTTTTCTTACTCTCTGTTTCTCTGCTTTTCCTTGTTTTCTGCCTTCAGAAGGCTTCATCACTCTCCACGTAAGGTTTGCTGAAGTTGAACTGGACTCTTTTGTTTCTCCCATGTCTGGCTTTGCATTGCATGCTTCTCTTGTCTCCATAAACCCTCTTAAATTAGAACAGAACTCTACATACAAATATCACTAAGAATGAGTCATATTCTCAGGTTACAAGAAACAGAGCACATGGATAGGATGGTGCTACATTGATTTATGTCGCTGATTTACACCTACACCATCAAAATCTGTTTTTGTATAAATCTGTTTCTACTATATTTAAGGCTTAATCTTACCTGCGCACACTTGGAAAGAAGTTTAATTGTAATGGTGCTGTGGAAGAATTGTAATGATCTTTAAGAATCATAAAAAGCTCAAACAAGAAAATGCTTAAAGGACAAAAAGATCACAATGAGAGGAAGACTTGCAGGACTGTGATGAGTTTTTTAAAAGAACAGAGTTAAATGAGCTATATGCAATATCTGCTGGTGTCCACAGACAGTCTCCCATTTGCACCAATGAGCTCTAATTTGGCTTATGTAGCTGACATCAAAGTCTCTGCTTGAAGATCAGTTGCTCAGGAGCACAAGAATTGCACATACTATCCCTGATCCATTTTGATACTCTGAGTCTTTAGAGTACTCTGTATGTGCAGATACCACTGACATCAGCTGTAGCTCTCTGCTTAACACCGGGCTCTGGAACAGCCAACTCTAAGATGCCTGAGGGCTGAGAGGGCCCTCAATGACCTTCAATAATCAAAAAACTTAAGCTCTGGTCCAAGTAAAACTCAGTTACCAGGTCTAGGGGTCTGGAAAAAGCTGATAACTGACCGTAAGGACTAGGTTAACCAAGAGGGCTTTCCTGCTTCGTGTGAAGGGGATTGCTGTGTGAAGCTGAGGTAGAGGAGGAGCTTCTCAGACTTTCCAGTTGATGGCTGAACCTGTGCCTGACCTTCAGCCTGTACCTTTGCTTTCTTGTTGCAATCATCTAGTCACTTCTCTGTGTGTTTGTTTGTAAAGGTTACAGGCTAAGAGCTAGATAAACTTTGGATTTACCTTTAATTCATGATCAAAGAAGTGCAGTTTACTGCTTGGCTGCCCTACTCTTGGCAGGCTGCCACAGCGATAGCTGGGGAGTCCGGGATTTAGGGTTGATTTGTGTGCCCAGGATGTGAGCCAGAATGACAGAACCCCAGAATGGATGAGGTAGGAAGGAACCTTTGCATCTATCTGGTCCAATCTTTGCTCCAACAGGGCCAAAAGGAAAATATTTCTGCTCCCAATTCCTATGCTTTGTGCTACAATGGTAATGGTCTTTGACAAGTAGGAAGGGTGACAGCAAGCATAGGGTATGAAAGGAAGGGTATGAAAGGAAGGCAGTGGATAGCACCAAGTCCTGTAATAAAATCTCAAGAATTCAGAGGGGGATAGATTTGCCTAAATACAATGTGCTGTGCTATATTATGTAGGTTATGCCCTGTAGGCCTTGTACAATTTTAGACTGATTCAGGGAAGATAAATAAGACCTTTCAGAATACAAAATGGAGACATTAAGTCAAAACACAACGTATTTACTTGCAAAACAAAGAAACAAACAAAAATAAACAACCCCACAAAATGTGAGAGTATTAATTCTGTCTCTACGAGACAGAAGAAACAGAAGATCTGTTCAGGTCCCTTTCTGATAGTTCCATGGTTGGAAGCAGTAGAAAAGATCTCCAAAAGACATGATTGTTGACAGTGTTCTTTCAAGGCCTGTCCTTTCAGTCCTGTCCTGGCACAGGACTTCTGTGAACGATCTTGGATTCAGCAGCTCTAGCCCTCCATATCTTCAGTCCTCTCCAAAGAGGCTCAAAATTATTTGTGAGACCTCAGAACACCAACCAGCAAACCAAATGAAAGAATGAGTTTGTCTTAGTTCTGATTAGCAATCCATAAAATGCCAGGTCACACCAGTGGAATATTTTGTTTTCACAGCATTTCCTCATAAAATAAGGCATTGCAACAAAAAGAGTGGGAGAGCAGCTCAGACCTAGGGAAATGTGGATTCAGAGGTCAAAGTAACAGAGTGGAAAGGAATACTTCTTAATTCCATGTTGTACATGTATAAATAAAACAACTTTTAAAGTCATAGCATAGATGGAGTTAAACTGAAAACAGAAAGTGAAAGTGGCTTGGCCACTCACAACAACTGCAGTATAAGCAATAAGTGGATAGCAGCTTGTTGTGCTGTGGACATTCAACTCAAGCAAAGCAGCTCGGCTGCAAACTAGACAAAGACCTGCTCACCTCAACAGGAAAAGTCTCAAGGTGGCATAAATGGCCTTTGAGGTCCATCTTACTTGTGTACTGTTTCCCTGTCTCTAAAAAAGCCATTTAAATGTGCTATTTAGAAACACCAGGTGAACTCCTGGCTATTCCATGGTAGCTAAAAATAAAGACTAGGATGCATTTCTTTATGTATCAGCTTGACATATATAAATATATTTCTATTCTAGCTCTCTGTGTATATTTTGTTGACAAATGTATCCACAAAAGTAATTTGATTTTCTAAACCCCTTACCCAGAAATACTCATCAAATATTCTGAGTGATTACATTCAGACAGCATCTCAAACCCTGCTTTTATTGATCTGTGCTGACAGTGTGGGCCACTGAAAAATTATTACTACACATAGCAAAAGCAAATGGAACTAAAACATAATTAATTAATACTAAAAATTTTATTATTTTCATCTGAAAATGATGCTAAAAACATTACAATAATTTAGTAAGTTTACGAATGTGGTATTCAGTTATAATCCTTGTACAGTGTAGTACTATGTGCTATATAGAAAACCAAACATTTATTTTGAACAGTATTTGAGAAACCTGCTAATATGCCTGCTCTGGAGTAAAATACCTTTGTCACTGATAGTACACTTCCTAACCTGTGCTGTGTTTGCTCAAGCGGCTCCAGCAGTAAACTAGGTCCCTTTCAAGTGTACTTTGATCTGTGTCACAAATTGACAATTTCATCAGAAAACAAAGTGAAGACTGTTGAAACCTAGCCATGTTTTATGGAGAAATAACTCCAACACATACTTCTAAATACAGAGAAGGAACTGAACCAGACTTGATCAGAGTACCCTTCCTGCAGTCACAGTGTTTTCTGTGTTGTGTTTGGCCGACGGTAGAACACAAATAGCAAGCTCAGCTATTCTGTAATAATCAAAAATTTATTGGGAATGTGTACAGAAAAAACAACCATGTAAAGAGGTAAGCACTGCTCAAGGAAAACCACTGGCCATTTTATAGTCAGTGGCATTTCACAACACTGATGTCCAAACTGTGGAAGGTGAGATAAGCTCAGTGTCGCTCAAATAAAAGATTTATTTTCTCCATTCAGGTCAGTCTTTATTAAATTGTGCCTTTATGAGTCTCCAACCTGCAATAGAAAAAAAAAAAAAGAAAAAAAAAGACAGTGTTTGAATGTTTTTCTAAAGAAAGATGAAGTACTTAAGGCTTAATTACGATATGTTGATAGTATTCATACATATTTATACTAGTTGGAAATTTAAAGTTCAGCAATTAAAACACATGAAGACAAGGAATTATTTGTAGTCCTGGGACTATCTACTCATCTGTTTGTTAAAAGAAACAGTGAAAAGGAAGGTATACTAAAATCAAAACACAAATATTTCTGTGATGAAACAGTAAACAAAGCTGATGCCTCCAAGAAGCGGTAGGCATAAAATTTCAGCTGTCCATGCTCTGTATTTGCAATTATAAACGTATTTGGTGGTTATTTTAAATACGTTCTCTGTCCAATGGACAAACCTGCTTGGTGCCGCCTGAGTGCTGCTGTCCATCTATTGAGAGTCTGTTGAATGGGATGATTTTCATTGTAGTTTTCTTCATGGAGTACCATCGGTCACGCCACGTTGCCCATATAATGCCGTTGTCATATGAATCTGAACCAGCATCTCTGGATGTGTACGCACCACCTAAAAGTAGCAATTTGAGCAAAGTATTTAGTTGTTTCTAAATGATTAATGTGCCCATCCCATACACAGTCGTGGTACCAACACCTCTGTGACATCCCTGGGCATACAACACACTGCACACAGTGCCCCTCTCCCTCTCTTTGCTTCTGTCAGGGTCAAGAATTCCACTTTGGGCTGGAGAACTGACACAAATTGGTGTTAATATAAACAATTATTGAGAAGAATGGACTACATCAGCTTTGGAAAAAACAGATGACAAAATATTCTCAATGAAAGTGACCCATTTTCCTTTGACATTGAAATGTGGTGTCCTTCGTTACATTTGTCCATGCAAAAATACGTATTTAGAAGATATTTCACCTATATAATATTGTCCATTAAGGTGACCAGCATGGCATCTGTTCATCCACCATCCAGATCCATCTTGCTCAGCACAGTTGCCCTCAAAGTTGTCGTTGTCATTATCGTAGGTGCTGAAGCGCATGCCATTATGGTAGGTATAGGATTTGTCACTTGGATCATCTCCAAAATCAAAGCCATCAAAGGCATCTCCAGCTTCACCACCAATAAAGTAGGCATAGGTCAATCTGTACTTGTCTTCTTCAGTTCCCACTTTGAATACCGCATAGTCAGCAGTGCTATTAACAGAGGATAACAGTGAGTATAAGCATGCTGCGTTCCTAGTATGCACAAATGAAATATACGTAGATGTTAGAACTGCAGAAAAGGGATTGAAGGCATCCTAGCATGTAATTTTGTAAAAGGGTTATTTTTAAACGATTGTGTGAATTGTTTCAATGACAGACATCCAATCAGTTTTTGTCATCCACCATTAGATGTGTTTTTTGACTCTACTGTTCTTTAGTGACGCACAGAAGACCTACGTTACACATCCACATACGTGTTTATCTACCAAGTTGCTACTGCTTAGGCTTACTCAAGTCACAAGGAAGCTCTTGGTGGAAGGAAGAAATAGGTATCTCAAAAAATAAGAAAGGTAGTAAGCCCTCCTGGAGAATGGAAGACAGAACTGAAGAAACTTTGAAGAGAAGAAACAGATTTATTCTGCCTAATCAACGAGGGCTTCTGGCACGTGGCCTTCAGACAGGTACACGTGAGGGCTGCTGTCACAGTTAGGAGTTCAGGAGCCCATGCATATCTCATGCATCTTGACATATCTAACAGTGCCACGCTTTTTTTAGGTCTGTACAAACTAACAGTACTGAAAAAGCAGTAGGTATTAAGATGCCATTTTCAGAGGCTTCATGAGCAAATACCCTTTTTTGCCAGACCAGTCCTCCAGTTCTATTCGCAAGGCATATGGCAGAGTGGACTGAGTAGTTATTAAGTGAATCTTTTCATTGCCCAGCCAAAATTCTGTGGTGTCATCTGGAGACAGATGTCCAAATCCTTCCTTGTACTGAACCCAATTTCTCCGGAAGTCCTCACTCCCATCCAATCTCTGTAAAACAACAACAAAGCAACCCTCAAAAAAACACACGTTACGCACTTCAGGTAAGCAGATGTAAACAGTTCTTGATGCAGTACGCTTCCTTATGATAATAATACCCTAGTGACATACCCTCTGTAACACTGTCCAGCCGTTGCCATACTTGTCGATCTCACAGTAGACTAGGAAAGACTGCTTAGCTTTTTGAGGCTTGATGAAGTAAAGACCACTTTTTCTTGCACCTTTATTTGCAATATCTTGACAATCTGAAGTAAAGATATTCAAAGGATTGTTACTAATCTATAGTTCTATCCTCACACTCTATCCTCATATTTGATATGGTAACTTTTGCAATGTAAGAAGTTTGGTTAATTCGATTAATAAATATTAATAATAAATTCGATTAATAAATATTAATAAAAAATATTGTTTCAAATTTTGCAGTTTAGTCTAAGTGTTTAAATGTCATTGCCATAAAAAAAAGTACTGAAGGTCACAGGACCTGTGTAAAATCATTCTATGATTCTATAGAATCATTCTATGATTCTATGAATACGAGAATGTTCATTTCACATGGAATTTAAGCAACTTATGTGTAGAATACAGTCATAGCACCAATTTCTACAGCAAAAGCCAGCACTTCTGGAGTTAAATTTTTCTAGGTCAATCAGCAGAAATGTAAGTTCTGTAAGTAATTCTGTAATGCAAGTAATGATTGTAAGTTATCTTCCTAAAATCGATCCAAGCATTGATTCCAAAACTTGCAGTCTTACATCTTTGCACAAGTCTATGATCACAAGATCCTTATCACGCCTTAAGATCACAAGAACCCCATCACTGCAATGCTAACTGGCAGCACTTGTAACTGAATCAGACCTCCACCATACAAGAAGCATTTTGTGCACCTCTTCCAGTTGTCTCCTGTATTTCAGCAGTATCTTTGCATGGTTCCTGACAGTGTGACTCGAGTTGAGAAATCTTTTGTTTCAGCTGTGAGATCTTGTTGCTGTTCATTATGTGCATATCTGTCAACTGTCTGGAGAGAGAGACATAAAAATGGCTTGTTTCTTCAGCTGCTTCTTATTACCTGCACAGATGCCTAACTGAGATAGCATGCTGCCACATACATCCCCAGTCTCTTAGCACTGGTATGTAAAGTTGAGTAAAACAGCCAAAATGGGAATGTACATGCTTAATCTCATGTAAAACCTGACTTGCCTCTAATCAGCAAAACTCAAACCACAAATTAATGCATGATTGTAATGCCGTGGAATGTTTTCCTTTGCTCTCCTTAGCAAGTTATGAATTATTCTTCCGTAAGTGTGGAATTTTACATAAATTATGTAAACTGCCTCAATGATCAGAATGTTTAAATCGTATTTGATATAATGCTGTAGAAATAGAGATTTTGCTACTTTCAGGTCAATAAAAATAGCCTCAAATTTTACAAAAGTTAATGATGTTTTTGATTCTATTTTCAGTGTCGGTTTACTGAAGACCACCATTGAGTTTATAATAACTTATGAATTATACCTGTGGAACTGAGCTGATTTTCTCAGATATATGCTGTGAAATTAGTCAGAGTAAATGATTGTACAAATATTTCATATACTCTACAAAGGCACATTAATAAAATCTCTATAGTTCATGAAAAAAGAAATTATCAATGTCTAATGAAGCAAAAGAAACACAAATAAAATCACTGCCAGGCTTCCTAACATTCCTATCTTTTATTTGCACAATTAATGGATAACACTGATGAACCGAAAATGCACTCTCAGATCCTCATGGTTGTTTTGTGCCTTGTAAGGGAACTTCTAATGACAGTGTCTAATGGTCAACATAAGCACAAAACCCCTTTCTGTTATTGTTAGTAAAAGAAGAGAAAGAAAATGATTTGGATTATAAAGTGCTACGAAAGGTCAAAGATACCTACTGTATAGTATTTTCATGAGCCAAAATAGTGTTTTCATATCTGATAATTTCTTCAATTATTTTCTTGGACTTCTGAGTCAAACTCTCAACTGATTCTGAAGGATAGACAAAGGTATGAAATTATTGCAGTTTGGCAAATTAGAAGAACAAGACAGTGACAACTTGTTCAATTATGTAGCTATTTCTATATTCTCACGTGGTAGTGTCTGCTTCTCTGAAGGATAGATGGTTTTGATGTGTTGGATCAAATATTCTATTGATCCTGTGGAGTTAGTAGCTTGCTGCAGAAGTCTCTCAATTTCTAGCAGTTCACCATCCGTAGTGAGACGGTATTTGTTAAAGAAATCTGCAATGCCACAAGTTGTGGGGCAGTAGCTACCCTAAAGAGAAAGGAATAATAGCAGATAATGTTTCAGTAGCAAAAATGGACAACAGAATATTTGGGCAGGAGAACAGTTTGTACAAATTATTGCGGGGAAAAAAAAAGCATAGACATTTACCCCTGTCTGCAGTACTACAGAATTTATAGAGGTTTTAGTTTCACACCATATATATATACCCAGACTTAGAAATAAATTTGTACATGGTGTTACTTGTAGTGTCTTTAATATACCTTTATCAGCAGCGTAGCTGCCTTTCTCAGCTTACCGATACCAGTCAAGAACAGGTTTGAGCACAGTGCATTTAATGAGCTTTGAAGCTAACAGTGAGGATCTAATGAAGCTACAAATGGCGGTTAGTAAGTGGTGTAGGCAGGCTTTGACTAGACTCTTAATGTAAAAGAAAATGATACTTACAAATCGCTCGTCTAATATGCAGCAGTTTTCTCTGGTAGCGATGTACTGAAGAGAAGAAACAAGACCACTTTCAGTGAGTTTCCTCCAGAAGCATTCTAAGCACTGACACTAACACTCTGCACCAACACTTACCGCCATGCTGGTAGAGAAGAGCAGGGAGAGGAGATGCCCCAGAGGCACCCATCTGCCCAGCTTCGGCCCCATCTCACTGGGTGCCATCTGTAGTGCCAGCAGCTGAAACTGTTCCCCCCAGCAGCTGAGGCAGCACCTTTATGGGCTGCCAGATTTGGCCCCAGAGCAGGGCAGCAGAGGTTTAAGGGAGCAGCTGGAGATGGGGGCGGGCACGCTGAGGTAACGGGAAGAGGTGGAGTAGAGGATGAGGTGGATTCCCAGAATTTGCACGCATCTCTTACTCCTCCCATTTGCAGAACTTGCTTTCCACCTATCTGCTTTATCTTTGTTCCAACCGGGTCTTAAAGGAGGCAGAAAGGTGAAACAAGGTGTGCAGAAGCTGTAACACGAGCATAAGCAAATGCACACGTGGCTCTTGGGTGGGGGCAGGCAGAGTAGTTACTTAACTTGCATAGGGAAAAGCAGAGGTAACTACCTAATTACATGCAAACATATATCCATAGCCTAAAGTTAAATATTAAGAATACTTCATGGTTGTATAGTTCCTTCCTTCCATAAGGCAGAACATACTTTTCAAAGGCATTCAATATCATTCTTCCTATTTGGCAGATGACAAAACTCAGGCAGAGGGAGTTATAAGGCCATGTCAGGCAGTGGAATATCTGGAGAAGCCGCCCGTGGTCTCCCTTACAGGCAGGGAATCTTCTCTGCCATCTAATTTAGGAAGTCTGTGTGAATGACTTGGATAAAGCTGCCCTGCTGGGAGCTAGACCTTTCATCCCTGGATCAAACAGCTTTCCTTTCCAATCACCACAAACCAGGAAAGAACGTTTGCAGACAAAAATGCTGTCTCCAGGGACAGTGACTGGCTCTGAGTCTGTGCTTGTACTCTGCCAGAATCTGGGTCAGGTTAAATACAGATGTCCCCTCCAGGGCAGATGGGTACATAGTGTTTGGGACAGAATATGTGGTATCCAACTCGGGTATCCCTTGTTCTAACACAGAGTAAAGAACACACTGCTCTCCTTTGTCACTGAAAGTAGTCCATGTAGATCTGAAACTCTTTCAAGGGAATACTTCATCATGGAACGTGGTAAAATTTGTCCAGCATCCCTGGATAAGAGTTTCAGGATTCAGAAAAGATGACAACAGTCAAGTCTGACAGAGAGCTATATTAGTTAATTTTGAGAAGAAGTTCCTAACATTTTGGGATCAAAACGTGACAATGGCTGCGATGAAATAATTTCAATGTATAATGCAATAATTTTTGCTAATGTTTCCAATATCTTATATAACAACAACAAAGCTTAATTGCTTTAGATAGCTGGTTAATTGGGTCTGAAAAAAAAAGGAGGATCATTATGAATTTTCAGTGTGGTTCTTGTCTTACATAAAATTATCACCACATCGATCTACATTAATGAAGGAATCAACCTAAGCAAACACTTAATGATTACCAAATATCTTTACGCTGCTCTCACAAGAGTTGTCCAGTTGTATTTTTGGTTGTAACCAGTTGTACTTCTTAGCAGAAGATGTAAATATTTAAACCTCACAACATCTTTGTTTGCTTTACTGATTACACAGTCGTGTTGTAGCCTTGAATAATGGCTTTTCATATCTTCGCCCCCTTTCATATCTTCGCCCCCTTCTCTTTCCTTCCATGAATTCACATCGCACGGTTTTGAAATGACTTTTTCCCACTTTTCATTAAATCCAAAACAGCACATGTTCTAATGTGAAACATCAGGGTAGTCTTCTCCTCCCTTTTGTGCCATTTTCTCATTTAATTCCAGCTGCGTGAAGCTGACCCATTTACAAAACAAACGTGTTAGAGACCTGATTTCACCCTTCAGTCAGCCCAACATATGTAAGCTCTGTTGTTCTTCTGTTCAGCTTTTTTTTTTCTTTCCGGTAAGCTTGTTTGCTGATTTGCTAACAAACGAGGATTGATTAATGCCACACAGGCAGAATAAAGAGTTCTCAACTTCGGTTTAACTTTTCCTCACAGTTTATTTTTTGAGCGGGTGGTAAAATCACATCAGTATTTGCTTAAAAGTGCCTTGTTCAATTGAACTGGTATTTGATCAGTATTTTTGTCAAACAGACACTGGAAGAGTGTCCAGTGCCTTCCCATTACTCACAGTAAATCACAGAAGTACAGAACAAATACACATGTATTTCTAAACCAATAATAGCAGACTATTCTTATGACTGCCTTCAGAAATAACAGTTTTCCAAATGTACGACTCATACATGACTTAAGAATCTAATGTGAGATTTCAGCTCATGAAATTTCAGAAATGCTACAGTGATTTGGTACATTTTTGTTATTGTTCTAATGGAAACTTGAATGTCAAAATAAATAAAAAAAAATAAATGATAAAAACCTTGAAAAAGTAAATATCGGAAAAGAAAAAGCCCATTTTGCTTTGCAACCTATCACAAATATGCACTGCTCCACTTCTACTACTAATATGCTCCTCTGCTAGGTCAACTGATGAGCAAGTGATAATCAGGATGAGAAACAGAGATGGTTAAGAAGCTGTCTACAGCTGATGTTATGCTTCTGGTATGTTAAGAAAAACCCTGCTTTACAAATAGCAAAGTGAAAATGAAGAAAAGGAGAAGGTTCAGTAAGTCATCTTTCTCTTTCGATATCTGAGTCTTAGGCAAAAGGCAAATGGCCACATTTTTCGCTGATTCAACAGTCCACTCTGTGTATCAAGTACTTGTTCAACCTTCCTGAAGAGAAATGCCTAGAGATTTGGGTCTGTAAATATCAGCTGCCAGTTGATCCACATGGGAGAAGCTCTTATTTCACTTCTTATTTTCACTTATGAAGTCAGCACAGACATGGGCTATGCTTCTGCTGAAATGAGGCTGAAAAGAGTTCTGTTCCCTGCAAGCTGAGCAAGGAAAAATATAAAATCCACATCATTCACGGTATGGTTTCACTTGGAGTACTTTGGAAAGAGTGCAGAAGATATTTTGCTGCATGCACACCATGGATACAGGAACGATGCTTGTGTTTTCTTGCTTTCAGGTTTTTCCAAGTTCCAGAGCACAGGATGTTTTATTTCAACACACTAAAAATCCAGCAAACATCCTGAAAGCCCCTAAACCATGAGCTGGGATCAGTTAAAAATCATTATTGGGCCCTGAGCAGCTTGTACCTTAAATAAGGGTTATTAGGTGCAACACTGCAAATTCTCTCCCTTTACTCATTTACAAAGACCGTTTTCAGCTGCTGATACCTTAGGAAAGGTTGGCTTTTAGACTATCTGCAAAAGAGAGATTGCAATGTATGCTTTACCTTGAAGGCAAGAGCAGTGAACTCCATTTGTTAAACAAAAGCATCCACTAATTTGTGGGAATAAGATAAGTAATAAATTCAAATATTTGCGGAATATTTTGTAATTTGTTTAGAGGACAGAACCTCAATAAATTAAATAGAACTTCCTTTATAAACCGAAAAACTTGTTGGTATCTGCCGATAGCTTTGTTTTGGAGAGGAACTTATTTGCAGTGGCATTAACAGACACATAGCAAAAAGGTAATAGGTTTCACAATAAAAATGTAGCCTGTGAAATGCACTGCTTGTACTTTCTTGCAGGCAGCAGAAACTTGACTGCCAGTGAAATCCTACAAAAAGCTTATTTGCTTAGGAACGATGTAGTCTGCATTGCCTACCCTGACATCTTGCTAGTAATTCAGGATGACGGTGGGAGAAGGATTAAGCTCACATTTCCTTTACACATCAGCTGTGCCTCACGCTGATGCACAAATCTGTTTACAGAGAAGGAAGCACAGGCCTAAATCTGAGCCATTAACAGCACTCACACAGTAGAAGTATTTAGAGTCACCGAATGAAACAATGAATGTTCGAACTACAATCAGGAAAACAGTTATACATTTATTAATTTTTTAAAAATCAGATCTTTTATCTTTCTTCAACACAAAAACTAAAGCCAAGTTATTTTCCTTCTCTCAATTTCTGAGAGCAAAATGTGCCTCACAAGCTGCGCATTAAGCAATGGGGCAAATGGATGTAGGTCCTTGCCACACCTTAGAACTATGGCATTTATTAGTATTAAGCTTCTTCCCTTATCCAGCAAGAGGTTCTTACTTGCACCTCCGTGCTCGCGTTGCACACAGACTTGTTGCTGTCAGCTTCACTCCAAGTCACACAGCGCCGCCTGACGTCCTCAAAAAGCAACAATTTCTACAATTGTTTTCTACTATTTGTGAAGCCACGGAGAAGCCAAAACCTCAACGTTACGGGACATTGCTTCCCACGTCTGCTACAGAAAGGGTCGCTGGAATGACTTGCCTCTGCTTTCATCAAAATAACCCTAATATCTCGTGCATGAAGCGACGATCTCAGAGTCAATCGTTGCTGCTCCTGATGGAGCCGCTGGCCGGGAACTCTGTGCAAACGTTGTATCAGTGCTCAGCAGTATGAAACCCCCAAATATTGCGCTGGAACTGCAAGAAGGGCAGCACGGAACAAAGCAGAGAACACCGTAGGTGCGTCTCCTGTTCATCCGCGCCTTGTGCTTCTTGTCCCTGCACACCAAAATGTTGCCGTTGAAATTGGAGAGGGCCCAGCAACAGGCAGCAAGGACAGTCACGGCTGGGACCTGCTTCAGCGGCGGAGCTGCAGAAAGAAAGAGTGCTCCGCGGCTCCTTGTCTCGACTGAAGGAAAATCGTCTTTAACCAAACGGGGACGAACGCGCGAGCTCCTCCGCCGGACTCGCGGGCAGACGGCGCCACCTGCTGGCCGTTCGCGGCGGGCCGGGGCTCGACCCGGATGACGGGCGGTGCCCGCCAGCCCCGCGCCGCCGCCGCCACCATGAGCTTCGCCGCGCTGCTGCGGCTCCGCGGGCCGCGGCTGCTCCGGGCCGTCCTCCGCCCGCAGCGCTGGAGCCGGCGGCGCGGCGGCAGCTGCGAGCCTCCGGCGGGCGCCGCGGTGCGCATCGGCTGCGCCTCGGGCTTCTGGGGGGACACGGCGGCCGCGGGTAGGCGGCGGGAGGCGCTGGCGGGCACGGGGAGCCGGGCCGGGCGGGGACGCGGCCCGGCGGGGAGCGGGGCTGACGGAGTTCCTCCCTGCAGTTCCGCAGCTGCTGTACGGCGGGAAGCTGGATTTCCTCGTCTTCGATTACCTCTCCGAGATCACCATGTCGCTGCTGGCGGCTGCCAAAGCCCGCTCTCCCGTGAGTAGCGGCTGTCGGCGTACAGCCGGCTTTGGACTTGGCTCCGGCTCCGCCGTGCCCCTTCCCAGCCCCGTGTTTGCCGTTGCAGGTGCTGGGTTACGCTCCGGATTTCGTCTCCGCTGCCATGGCTCCGTACATAAAAGATATTCACAGGAAAGGTGCGCTCCTCTCCGTGTTCGCACCTTCATGAAGCGCGGTTGCGAAATGAGCTCTGTGTAGGCTGTGTTCCTGTTTGTCACACCGGTGCTGTGCTGCCCTATGGACGTGAGCTCAAAAGACGCGACAAGAAGTGCGCATCTGGTGGGGGGGATGTGTAGGGCACGGGTGAAATGTTTGCCTGCGATTGTAAACGTGTATGCATGCCTCTGGGTAATTCTGTTTGTAGCTTTAGTTTGAGAAGGGAGAGTTGCCTGAAAATCTCTTGGTTAAAATATGTAAATCTCGTGGTTTAACACGATCTTTGTCAGCATTCCAAAGCAGTTCTAATACTTCGGTTTTGCCTAATGCAGTTGTTTTTGTTTACATGACTACATCTTTACAGCTTACTGAGTTCGGGTGGAAGAGAGAAACCATTTCCTCTGAGCACCCAATACCATGCTAATGTACTCTGGAATTCAGAGAAATAGATGTTTCTGCTAAAGTGACGTTGTTTGGAAAGTATGAGTGCTTTAAAAGGTCGCTGTCCCCATGTTGTACCTGTAGGAACTGGTATGATGCTGTCATTTCCTCATAGTGTTTGTCTCGGTGGTCACTTTCACCTTTCTTGCAGGAAGGGAAGAAGATAATTGTAGAATTGTAGAATCACCCAGGATGGAAAATACCTCTGAGGTCATCCAGTCCAACCATGCACCTATCACCAGTATTTCCCACTAAACCGCATCCCTCGTACAGCATCTAAACATTGTTGAACTCCTCCAGGAGCGGTGGGGTCATCCACATCATAAGGCCTACCTGCAACAATTAACTTTTCTGAAAGCAGTCCCTCATTGGCTTAGTCTGATCTCCTTTTGTTTTACCAACTTAATGGGGCTCAAGACTTAGTATTTCACGTGATTAGATGCCTCATACCTCGCAAAGGTTGTGTCTTGCTTGTCTTTCAGCTTGCTTTGAGTTGTAGAAATGGAAGTGACTGTTAATGCTTCTGTGCTTGTTCTTTTTGCAAAGGTGTTCGTGTCATCAGTAACGCGGGTGGGATCAACCCTCTGGCTTGTGCGGCCGCTCTGCAGGAGGTGGCAGAGAAGGCAGACGTTGATTTGAAAATAGCTGTTATTACTGGAGATGACCTAATGAGTGAGGTATGGCACTTTGCCTTTAGGCTTAGTAGGACCGTGCGAGTTATTCCGTATTGAGAAAAAAATTAGCCCAAATTTATTTTTTGCATCTTTCTGTATTATCTTTATTCATGGCATGGATCAGAGAATGGTTTAAGTTGGAAGGGACTTTTAAGATCGTATAGTTCCAGCCCCTCTGCTATGGGCAGGGACACCTCCCTCTAGACCAGGTTGTTCACAGCCCATCCAGCCTGGCCTCAAATGCTTCTAAGGAGGGAGCATTCCCTTTTAAAAGCATTTAAAACAATCACTCTTGTTTTTTTTAATGCACAGAGCATGGTGAAGAAGGCTAAGTTCAACTCCTTATTTGCAAAGTACACCTATGCCTCTCTGGGAACTTAATGTGCTCTGAAATTAACTGCCTGGAGCTGCAGAATTATCCTTGTTTTCTGGCCACGTCACCATTGCTGTTACAGTGAACATTTCTGCTGGCAAGGTTTGACTTGCTCGGTCTTACAGGAATTAAAGATGATTTGAAAGCCTAAGGAGTATATTATGTCATGGTTGTCGATCATCTTTGAAAGAAAAACCGTTCTTTAACAACTGACTTAATCTTTATTTTCCAGCACTAAGAAAAATAAGTGTCTAGAGCTTTTAGTCATTCAGCTGATTTGCATTTGTTGTTAATTTTAATGATTACACTTCATAGAGTTGCTGTGAAATGAACCTGTTGTCTGATGCTAATGGAAGTTTTACAGTAGATGCTACAAAATACTCCTAAATTTGGTGGTCTGTCTTCTGACAGAAAGAGAACCTAAGAGGAGCTGGCATCACTGATGTGGAGAGTGGCAAACCATTTCCAGAGAGTGTTCATAGCATGAATGTGTATCTTGGGTGAGTTACTTTAACAAGTTGGTTTTTGAATGGAAAAATAATTTTTAGTATATTGACTGCATGAACCTGTTTTGATTTGCAAGTAACCACCTAGGCACTTAAGGTTCACCTTTGTATGATTTAAGAAACTAGAAAATATTTTCTCCTTTTAAGCTGTAAATAAATTTTTAATTTAGAACCTTGCCAGTTGTGACTTTAGCATTACATCTTCTGAGAATCCTCAGGTTTGATTCAACACCAAGTTGCCATAATTACAGTTATTAAGACTGTTTATTCCAAAAGTGGAGCATTCTGTCACTGCATGGTGGAATTGTTAAGGATTGCCATTGCTGGAGTCATGCACAGCCCTTCTATTGAAATAATGAATCATTATGACTGGCTGCTGTTCTGGCTTGTACCATTATCTTGTACCATTCTATTGCACTTTGCAGAAATGTGTCCAGGCAAGACAGCAGGGGTTTGGCTGTGCTTAAGACAGCATATATTTGTTCCTCAGAAATGAGAATATTTTAAGAAATTGCTCTTTACATTTGTATTCAGGGTTTTCTGTTATAGTTGTTGCTAGATTTTCTTTTTAACCTTCTGTTAATCTTTGCCTTGCAAGATTACAGACCATGAGTAATGTAAATGAAATTTAATAAACAGTGATTAATGTTTATAATATTGAGAAGGTGTTAATTCCAGTTCAGGTGATTCATGATTCACAATTTTAGGAAAGGCAACTCATAGCAGAGAGGACAAAAGCAGACTAGTATGAGGAAGGTACAATTTAAAAATCCATTGTGTATGGCTCTGCTTCACTAATGGAAGCTAAAACAAGTGAGTCTTGATGTTGCTTTATTTTTTTATTTGTTTCAGAGAAACAGTATTTCTTTATGGGCCCCTTCTCTGGGATGCATTGAAATGTAAAGCTATGAACCAGCTTCTTAAATCAGCAGTTTCATCATGTACATTTTTCTTTTATAGTATCTGCATTAGATGCTTAATCATATAAATCTCTCTTTTGGTTTGTATATGTGTATGTAGGTATATATACACAATTCAACTTCATAGTGTACTGGATAAAATCAAGAAGTTCTGTAGATACTTACAATAACTTTTTAAATTCCATAAACTTAGTTATGTTTACAGTTTGATTCTTGGTTCAGTACATGAACTACAGCTGAAAAATTATCATTGTTATAGATTATGAAGTATTTCTTCTGTCCCTCCTGATTTATGTTCTGTGGATTGAGTTCATGTGTTTCGTTTTTTTTTTTCAGTAAGATGCAAGCTTACTAACTGACTGCTTTTTAGATGTAGTTACATGGCTTTATTAGTATCCCATAGAAATCCATTTGCATTACACTGTGCCCAGTGCATGAGTTGTTGTACACTGTGTATTTTTTTGTCTTTCCAATCAGTATCCTTAATTTTTTAATATTAAAATGTCAGTAAATACGTATTTTTGCTTACATCATTAAGAACTTCTGTGCATTACTTTTTTCCTTAAAAAAAAAAGTAGGAGTAAGTCTATTAAATCTGTCAAAGAAGAGCATTCTTAGTTTTTAAAGACAGATTATGGTTTGTGTTTTTCAATCCACAAGCAATGGCAGAATCATTAGATAGCTTTGACCAGAGCACGTGGCTCTGGGGTTCTAAACCCATGCTTTCTCACTGCTTGTCCTTGGAAGCAGTGAAATTGCTTCTAATAAATTATTTGAGATACGAGGCCAAGTATCACTGAGGATATCAGTAATCACATATAAGAAGTTGATGACAGTTGGTCATAGGGTTCTGTGGCTACAGAGCACTCTTTGGAAAGCAGCCTTCATCCAGAAGAGGTTTGTGAGTTGAAGGCTAACCCTCAAATGGCCCAGGAAGGGGTTGGACCCAGAGTCATGCAGGAAGCATGGGTGAGTTACTTGCACCTGTGCTTCCTGGACCAGCCACCCCTTCCCCAGGTGCTCAGTTCAGGCCATGACATGACACTACCCTCACATTTACCAACCTCTGCAAGCCCAAGCAGTTAAGTTCAAGCCCGGCTAATTCTGACTGGGCCAACTTTTACTTGACCAATCTGGAAAACCTGTTGCTTGAGTTTCTTCAGAAGTAACAACTGCACGACACTTTACTTGAAGTTGGCTGATTCTTTGAGTTCCAGTAATTGAGATTGACGTCAAGGGTTTAAGTTTGGAGGACCACGTCAGCAGCCTGTCTTTGTGAATAATATCAAATTACAGAATAGTTTAGGTTGGAAGGGGCCTCTGGAAGTCATCTGGTCAACTTTTGTTAGTGTTGGTGTCCCTGCTGTTGGTCTTTATACACTCACCTACAAATGAAATAGGAGTAGTTATTATTTTCTCTCAAAAACACTTTGTATTTTCTATTACTCATGGTAAAAGTGATCCAAAACCAAGATACATTGTGTTTCAGGATATTTTGAATGAATGTCAAGACAAGTCTTTCAGTTGTCATGAAATTGTCTGAATGTTTGATGCTTGCTTTTATAAATATTAACAACCTCTTAGTTGTTGTGTGAACAAAGCTGATTTCATGCAGACTCATTAAGTGATTCTTGTTTTGTTTGTGTCAAAAAGTAAGAATACATATTGCTTTTTACCTGTAGGGCAAGACCAGTAAGCAGAGCTCTTGACCTTGGGGCTGACGTTGTAATCACTGGTAGATGCGTCGACAGCGGGATTGTATTAGGGCCACTCATTCATTCTGTAAGTACAAGCTATTTACAAGGTGATGATGAACAGAAGTGAATGACTATTTGGAAATCGTTAAGGTTTTTTTGCTACTTTGGAAATTTTAATTGAAAAATGATGAGCTCTTTCATTTTTGTTTCATTTTTTTGGCATGCATGTATGAAAGTTTTTACTGCCTTTTCACTTCAGCTAAATCTATAACAGGGATATTTATGTTCTCAAGTACAGTGAAATTTGAAACAATTTCAGTGAAGTGGAGGGAACTTTGCCACGTTTCACCAGCATTTTGCTCTTGTTTTTGGGTTGCTTTTTATTTTTCCCCAGCTTTAAAATTCAACGTAAGGTTAAAGAACAAATGTATTTCAGTACCGCAAGGTGGCAGTAGTAGATCTGGTCTTGTTCAGTGGGTAAGCAGTTTTATTTTAAGTAGTTGAACAATGTATCTCAAATTCACCAAGTTTCCACAAGTAATAGGAGCAGGATATGTGGATTTCTGAACTGCTTTGAATAGGCTGTAAATACAGCAGGTCGAGGGAGCTGATTCTACCACTCTGCTCTGCCTTCATGAGGCCCCACCTGGAGTTCTGTGTCCAGTTCTGGCCCCCAACACAAGAAAGACATGGAGCTGTTGGAGTGGGTCCAGAGAAGGCCACGAAGATGATCAGAGGGCTGGAGAACCTCCTCTGTGGGAACAGGCTAAGAGAGCTGGGGCTCTTCAGCCTGGAGAAGAGAAGGCTCCAAGGGGTCCTTATAGCAGCTTTCCAGTACCTGAAGGGGCCTGCAGGAAAACTGAGGAGAGACTTTTTATAAGGGCAGGTAGCGACAGGACAAGGGGAAGGGGTTTTAAACTGGAAGAGGGTAGATTTAGACTAGATATTGGGAAGCAGTTCTTTACTGTGAGGGTGATGGGACACTGGAACAGGCTGCCCAGTTAGGCTGTGGATGCCCCCTCCCTGGAGGCATTCAAGGCCAGGCTGGATGGGGCTGTGAGCAACCTGGTCTGGTGGGAGGTGTCCCTGCCTACAGCAGCGGGGTTGGAACTAGGTGATGTTAAAGGTCTCTTCCAACACAGACTATTCTGTGTTTTTGTTAACGACCAATTGCTATGGAAAATAGAGGCTTTCTTTTGATGCATATTTTAAAAATCACAGAATCACGGAATGTCAGGAGTTAGAAGGAACCTCAAAGATCATCTATTCCAATCCCCCTGCTGGAGCAGGAGCTCATAGATTAGGTCAGCCAGGAATCATCCAGGTGGGTTTTGAATGTCTCCATAGAAGGTGACCCCATACCCTCCCTGGGCAGCCTGTTCCAGTGTGCTGTTAGCCTACCTATAAAGAAGTTTTTTCTAGAATTTTTGTGGAACCTCTTATGTTCCAGCTTGCACTCATTACCCCTTGTCCTATTATTGGGTGTTACTGAGAAGAGCCTGGCTCCATCCTCCTGACATTCATCCTTTACATATTTATGAACAGTAATGGGATCACCCCTCAGTCTTCTCCAAGCTAAAGAGACCCAGCTCCCTCAGCTTTTCCTCATAAGATGCTCCACTCCCTTAATCAGCTTTCTGGCTCTGTGCTGGACTCTCTCAAGCAGTTCCCTGTCCTTTTTGAACTGTGTCCCAGAGCTGGACATAGTACTCCAGATGCAGTCTCACCAGGGCAGAGTAGAGGGAGAGGAGAGCCTCTCTGGGCCTACTAACCACACCCCCTGTAATACACCCCAGGATGCCATTGGCCTTCTTGGCTGCAGGGGCACAGTGCTGGTTCATGGTCATCCTGCTGTCCACCAGGACCCCCGAGTCCTGTTCCCCTATGCCTAGGATAAGTTGTTCCATCACCTTGCCAGGGATGGAGGTGAGCCTGACGTGTCTATAGTTACCTGGGTTCTTCTTGGCCCTTTTGAAGACTGGAGTGACAGTTGCTTTCCTCCAGTCCTCAGGCACCTCTCCCATTCCCCATGACTTACCAAAGATAATGGAGTGGCCTAGTAATGACTTCTGCCAGCTCCTTCAGCACCTGTGGGTGCGTCCCATCAGAACCCATGGATTTATGGATGTCCAGGTTGCTTAATTGGTCCTTAACCCAGTCCTCATCAACTGAGGCAAACTCCTTGATTATGACTTCCTCTGGAGCCTCAGGGGTACAGAGCTCCTCAGGACAGCCTCCAGCAGTGTAGACAGAGACAAAGAAGGCATTGAGTAACTCAATGCTGTGTATCTTCTGTCACCTGGGCACCCGCCTCATTCATTAGTGGCCCGACATTGTCTCTGGTATTAAGTTTTATCTGCAGTGTATTTGAAGAAGCCCTTTCTGTTTTCCTTGACTCTTCATGCAAGTTTTAATTCTAAGAAGGCCTTAGCTTTCCTCCCTGCATCCTGACAACAGTCTTGTATTCCTCCCATATGACCAGCCCCTCCTTCCATGGTCTGTAGACTCTCCTCTTCCACTTGAGTTTGCCCAGCAGTTCCCTGTTGAACCGTGCAGGTCTCCTGACTCCCTTTCTTGACCTGTTGGGATGCTCTGATCTGGAGCTTGGAAGAGGTGGTGCTTGAATGCTAACCAACCATCTTGGGTCCCTTTGCCTTCAAGTACCCTATCCCATGGGATTTCCCCTAGCAATTGTTGACCTTCCTGAAGTCCAGAGTTGTGATTCTACTCAGTATTCTGTTCCTGCCACGTGAGTTCCTGAACTCTACCATCTCATGGTCGCTGCAATCGAGGCTGCCCTCAGTCTTCGCTACTTCAGTCAGACTCTCCTAGTAAATGAGAACAAGGTCCAAGAAAAAAATACATCAGGGAAGTTTCTGTTACACTGATTGTTTTTTACTTATCTCTTGCTTTCTGTTGAAGTCTGTAGTTAAAGAGAAGGCATACTGCTAGGTGGCATACTGCTAGGAACTGATGATTTTCAGAGGTTGGAAAAATATAGTGCTTTGCTTACATGTAAAAAAAAAAAAAAGGTGCTAGACTTTTTTGAAGAGGGATTGACTTTAAGAATTTACATTTTTGAGGGGTGATAAAAAATTTCAGTGAAAACTGAAATACATCAGACTATTTCCAGGGATTTTCTGCTTAGCACCTCAGATCCACCTACAGCTCTTGCCAGTTAACTAGATTGTTCTTTTTGCAGTTAAGTAAAAATATGATAAATATATTGTTAATCAAGTCCTGTACTGTGTGAGACTTCTATATAAGTAATATGTTTGTATTTCTCTTCTAGTTTGGCTGGAATAGGGATGAATTTGACTTGCTAGCTGCAGGAAGGTAAATGATATAAGAAGAAATGGGTAAATCTGTATTTCATTTGTATAATGCCAGGATAATGATTTTTGAAGCATTTTGGGAATTTGGATATTATTACTGAGCTCATTATTAGAAAGTTATTCAAAATAAAGATTTTGGTTATGGTTCTTTAAGGCTCACTTAATCCTATTATGTTTGAAACTGAAATTTAAAAACTATTGTTTTGGAACCAATTCAGTAAAATAAAAGGAGAAAATTAATGATTGAACAGGTTAGCTTCCTGTGACGTCTCATGGTACAGAACAGTGACTCCAGCTTTTTCTGTTTGTCCATTAGTTTGAGTAGTTGAGGTTGACAGCAACTATTGTCTTCAAAGATATGCCAGAGGAGTCCTGGTCATAGGTCAGCATGCTTACCTGGTGTTGCAGAAGCTGAATATGAATAGCCCCACTTGCAAACCCTAGCTGTAAATCCTAAGATTATGAATCTGTTGTGGAAAGTACTAGGTGAAATCCTGTCATCTAATTTTGTTTTTCTGCAGCTCATCGTACTGCACAGAAGCCCATTAAAATGGGTGGCTACTTAAGTAGGCTGATTGCACGTAGTAGTAGTGGCATTAGACCTCCTATTGCTAGAGAATTATTGCAGAAAGAAACTCCAGCTCTGCTGACTTGGGATTGAAGTTAGTAATCAGTTTTGAGAGATCAAGATCTTGCCTGTAATTCACTCACACATTTAAGAAATACCACAGTTAAAGATTTGAAAATTGCAGTGTGTTCTGTTCAGAGATATCCTTCATGCTGTGTGAGATTGTACACCTCTTGATTAAAAATGGGCCTTGCATGTTTTCAGTTACAGACAAAGTGAAAAGCTAAAATACTGACTTTAGATCAATACTTTCTGAACTGACTAACAGAACTTGACTTTTGGTGGAATGTGCCAAACGTTTTTTCATGTGAAACATTGCTCTTTTAAACTCTTAGTCATCTTCCAGAATTCCTACTTATGTTTAATGTAGTTTATAAACAAAATTCTAGGGAGGAAAAAAAATGAGCATGTTCTGATATTTAGCTTTATTTCCATCGTATGATTATATTTTCAGACTGGATTTGTGATGCGTCCTTTTACAGAATATTTTGTTATTTGAGCACTTGCTGTTTTCCCAGCCTTGCAGGTCATCTTATTGAATGTGGTGCTCAGTGTACTGGTGGAATATTCACTGACTGGCATTTGGTACCAGACTGGTAAGTAACTCTGACAACAGCACGTGTGTTGGTATGTAGACCAAATCATAGAATCGTAGAATGGCTTGGGTTGGTAGAATCATCGAGTTCCAACCCCTCTTCTGCAGGTGGGGCTGAATATAAGGTCATCTGTTATAAAAATCAGTTTCTAATTCATTCTACCAATAGAGCAGCTTGGTTTGAAAGATCATCTGCTTCCAGCCCCCATGCCATGGGAGGAGTGTGTGTGTGTAATGGAAAAGACAGTAAGAATACTTTAGATGTTGAGTTAGATCAGAGTTGTGCATTGTCCAGGCTTACACAGCTTGCTTTGTCAGAGATGCCAAAGTCCTCTCCTGCTATGTATTCCACCGTGCTCCTTTTCTGTATGTCCCAGTCTCCCAGTTTTGAACTGTCGGTGTCTGCATACACATTACTGATCTTTGAAATGTTTTGTTTTTGTAGCATGTATTACTTGTGTTCAGATGTACTAAGTGAGACCTTCTCGTAGGTAGGTGTTTCTGCCTGCTGAGAACTGCCATGAGAAAAGGCTCATGTAGTCTGCTTTTGATGAACTTGTTTTTAAGAGTAGCTTAAAAGCAGTTGTGGGGCATATTTGGCATGCAGTAAGTGATTCTCCAGTTGCAGTTTATTCCTGTTTTCCTTGGGATGAAAGGAAGGAGTCTTGACTCATGCGTTGTCCATCGAAGTCAACACTGCCTTTACATGATGGAGAGCTAAAGAACTGTGGGAAAGATACAAGAGAAAAGGATGGTTTTTGTTTGGCTCTGGTCCTGCGGGGAACCACAGGATACATTTTTCCTATTAAAAATCTTGGCAGCTCTGTATTTTTGAGTATTTTTCAATCAAAAATGGCAGTCACAGGCTCTTGTTTGTTGCTGCTGAGAATGCATGGTTGATAGTGATGACTGTGTTGAAAAACAGTGTTTCGTAGCTGGGAATTTGTTCTATCAGAAAATACTATTCTGTTCTTTGTATCTGTTGTAGTCTGCGTAGGAATAAATAGGAGGCATTACTTTGAGAGTGCCCCAAGTGTTATGAAAGCTCTTGGTTTATAAGTAAATGAATTTTCCATTTGATAGCATAGTTAGTAGTAGCCTGTCTGTAAGTTCAGGAAACTTGATGGTATGAATTCCTCTGATTATTTGGACACCCTGAATCAGTTTTCAGTGTGTGCAAATCTATATAGTCAAATTCATTTCTTCACTAATGATAGAAGTTGGAGGCCTGCTGGCTCAGGGCTTGCAGAATTCACTTGAGTATAGTCTGTTAGTGATTTGTACTTACTTTAAAAAGAGCTACGTTTTTAAGCCTTCTGAAGTAATCTGTGTAATCTAAATCTCAATAAATCAGATATGCAAGTTTATATCTAAACCAGCCCAGTGAAGTCATTAAATGTGGGAAGAAGAAGCCAGGTCGAAATGTCTGTTCTCAGTAGTATGTTATGTCAAAGGCACGTTAATTTCTCACCTCTGTGAGTGTGGTCCTGTGACTGAGAATGCTTAGCATTCATGTCTGCAAACAGTTACTGGGCCTTTACATTAGAGCTTAAGGATATTTTCACAGTACTTACATTGTTCTCCAGTGAATGCTAGAAGGCAATCTCTCTTGTTCCCTCACATTTCATTGCAGAAGGTAGGTTTGGTTTTGAACAGTAGTCAAGTTGCTGTTCAGTCTTTGGCTGATGAAGCAGATCTGAATGCACTGCTAAGAATGACTACTGGCTTTTCTGAGTTTTGAACAGGAAGAAAATACAAAAGAAAATCAAATTTTAGGCCTATGAAACTCAACTGTTTGTTGTTCCCAGTTAGGCAAAAGCTGCTTGAGTCATTCCTTGTGTGGATTCTCTGATGCTTAGCAGAGAAAATTGAAGAAATCATTGAGTTTGTAGAAGACTAATCAGCATTCTTAAATTACTGATTATAAGTAAATGCTGTCAAAGAAAACACCTACTCCTTTTCTGTTATTTGTGCAGTGATATATATTAGGTGAAGAAAAGTGAGTAACATGTCACTGCTCCTTGTTTGATCCCCAGTGGCATGGCACTCAGGAATTCATGCCAGTGTCAGAATGGACTGTGATGTCAGAGGTATATTGATAATGCACAGCTTTGTATTTCACTTTGATTAACCCCAGACGTTGCTGTCTCGTTATTATTTAGTGTCAGTGGGTGACTAGTACACTGTTCTGTTTTGTTTTGAAATGCAGGAGAGAATAAGCTAATGCTGATCAGTAAAATAATCATTTTGAGGAGATGATAAACACTGAAATTTTGCCCTAAGCCAAGAGTGTACAGTGGTTGAGACTGCATAATCCTCTGGCCTGGGATGACCAAAAGGGTAAGTCAGTAGTTGTAGTCTCTTAAGGGCTGGATCCAGATTGCTGTGGGGACTAGCATACTGGATTCTGTTCCAGTCCCAGATGAAGCAATGTGGTGTGCCTTTTTCTCTGTAGCACCACCTATTGCACGCAGCTGAAGCTGCCTGGCAGCTTGTTTGGCCTGAAATTCTCAAGGCATTTAGAGTACGCATGCTGTGTATACTGTGAAATTCCCTAGTTAGAGGAGGTAGGTGTTATGATCAGTACACAACAGTGCACAACAGGAGTTTCAGCAGTGCTTGGATATGTGTTGATACCTACATGTAGGTATGCATGTGTGTTACCTATCCAAAAGCATGTGCTGACCTTGCTGGCCACAGATAAATAGTTTTGAATGGGTTATAAAAACATTGCTGGAAGTGATAGCAATTCTTACTTTTTGCCCAATAACATTCTGTCTAAAATAGGTGCCCAGGGAGTTGGGGCACGTGGTTTAGAGTTCTCCTCAGCATAATGTTTGTTGTGTCACCCAGGAAACTGCATTATCTATAAAGCTAAAAGTTGATATCACAGCCAGACTGGACTTTGGTCTGCCTACATGTCGTATGCAATATTGTGGATTCTTTTTCTTTCTTGTGATCTTCTGCTAGTGAATGTACAACAGTATGCTGTCCCATCTTCTGTTGCCAATAATCAGAAGATGGCTTCTTCAGCAAAACCAGTTTGGGGCCTTTGTTACCACTGTAGTCAATGAGGACCCACTTTAACTGGTAACTCCTCCTCTAACCAATTGGAACGAGATTCTGAGGATTAGTCTTAGCTTGGATTTATTCAGTTCTGTGGTTTACTGATACATATAATTTAATTGTTAAATACCAAAAATGCAACTCAAAACACATTTTGGATGAAGTGATGTTTGTTATTCTCTCCTTTCACAAACTCATGTTTATTATTCCTTCTGCAGTTTAACTATTAAAGAACTGCTCAAAATGTTTCCAGAGTAGTACTTTCATATTTATCTTGAGTATTGTATTATATTAATTACAAGATGATATAGCAATTAGAATTCATTTCAGGAGTTTCTTTTCAGAGTCATTTATATTGCCTCATCCCACTGAGGAATTTTATCTCCTCCAGTAAAGAAAGCTGGAGAAGGATTCTATTGGGAGTATAATGACAGGACAAGGAAATAACAACTTTAAACTAAAAGACCATAGATTTACATCAGGTATTAGGAAGATATTCTTCCCTGAGAAGGGTGATGAGGCAGTGAAACAGGCTGCCCAGAGAAGCTGTGGATGCCCTCTCCCCAGCCATGTTCAAGGCTAGGCAGGATGGGGCTGTGAGCAACCTGTCCTAGTGAAAGGTCTTCCTGCCTATCGCAGAAGGTTGGAATGAAATGGTCCTTAAGGTCCCTTCCAACACCAGGCATTCTATGATTCTGTCACTAAACTGCTGTAGTTCTCTTATTGAAGAAAGAACTGCAGTGCCACCTCACTCTCTGCCACTTTGGGTACTGTAACTGTTGTTGACTACTAGCAACGTTTAGGTTCAGTTTTGTGATCTTGCTGTACTGTGCTAAATTACAGCTTGGCTGTGGGCTGTGGTGGTTTGTGCTGGCATGCTACAGAGCAAGTGTCATATGCTCCATAGTCATTCAGCACAGTGGTAAGCTGGGGAAGGAATTTCTTCTTCCAGTGGAAGGTAGATATAGTATATACTAGAAGACCTCGTGCAGGTGTTTGCTGCTAGGTGGCTGTAACTCCAGGATTAAATAGCTGTCACTTGACTGAATCATGTCATAGGGGTGGCTTAGCTCTGTTTGTTTCCAAGATAAAAATTAAAATTAAGTGTTATCTTGCAGCAGCATAAAAATAGGTTTTTATTTTAAGAAGGCATGCTTTAATATGAATGGTTACTGACATCTCTGAGGTAATATAGAACACGTGGATTTTCACAGTCATGTTTTGTGTAATGAATCAAGTCTTCTGAGGGTAAGGCTTGGTTAAACTGAAGTTCAGTCTGTGTTAGTAGTTCAGAAGCAGTGGTGGGAAGGTGTGTGTCTGCAGTTTACCTCTTTTTCCTTCAGAACAATTTCACTGGGGAGTAGGTGCATGAACATCCTGTCTGTGATGGCGACTTAAAGTAGGTTACAGGCAGGGATGTCTGCTCCTGGTGCAGCAGGGCAGACTGGATTATCTGTCTCAGCGGAAGCAATTTCACGTTGGGTAAGTGATTCGAATAAGCTGCATTCAACCTGCTAGCAAGGCACCTGATGCAGGCAGATAAGGGATAGGAGAATAGCACTGAGCAGTTGACAGCTCTTTAATTCTTGTCTTGTTCAGTCTGTGATCATAGGCTGTGTGTGAGTTACTTTGCTTCCTGCATGTGTCTCATTACCTGTAAAGTTGGGATAGTTACAGACCTTTAGTAGATATTATAGAATAGATAAAAGATGATTGGTCTTGACTTAAGAGGTTTGATGGATATTTCTTGGATGATGGATGATATTTCTTGTATGATGGATGTTTCTTGGATATTTTCTTGTCACTTTAAAATGGAGAATGTTACATCCTGCTGCCAACTTTCATCCCTTTCTTTCCCTCCGAACAAACAGACAAAAAACAAACCAACCCTATATAGTAATCATTTAGAATCAGATTTATATACTGTTTGTTGTATTCACAACAAAGTTCGGTTTATGTTTTTTCTTTTTCTCCCTCTTTTTCTTCTTTTCTTTCCTTTTTTAATACCCTCTATCTCGTTCATGGTTTAAATAGTTTCAAAGATGAGACAAATGAAGTATAATCCTTGCTGATTCCTGGTGGGCTTTTCTAGGTGTCCTCCAGCTACTGTACTTTCCAAGTTTTGTATGCTAGCAGTATTAAAGTTGCTGATCTCTGGTAACAGATCTTCTCTCTTAACTCCATTATTTTAAAAAAGGATTATGTTTTAAGCTTCCCAAGATAAGGAATCTGTCCAAACTCCCATGAACTTTTGCTAATGTCATTTCAGAGTTCACTGCTTTCTTTGCTTACTTCCTTTAAAAGTTTGTGAATGCATGTTATGCAAACTATGTTCTTGTAACCTTTGCTAATAGCCAGTTTGGTTGTACGTTCAGCGCATGGTTCCCTCCAGCACCCAAACATAATTAATTTCATTTTAATTATATACGAAGGACCTGAAGATCATTGACTGTAATGGGAATGGTGATAGTAAGCACCTTTTCATTTGAGAAGGGTTTTGCTTTTTCAGGGGGCTTTATCTCCTTTATTTGGATTCTTTTTCTCTCTCTAACATTGATTTCCACAGATTTCTAACTTCTTTTGAGGGGAAGTGAGCCAGGTAGCCCTTCTGTGAGAGTGTAAAGACTGCTTTAATTTTCAGCTTTTTAATTCTAGGTTATTTCTTTTGCTCCGAGAAGTGATCTGTAAAGGAAAAGCCTTATAACATGGAAAGCAAATACCTGGATATCTTCCACATAACCTTGAAAAATCTACCCTGCCACTATATAAATCAGCACGAGCTCATTACTATGAGCTATTTGATTGCTTTCTGTACGTTAATCTATAGAGAGATGTAGTTTTCTATTTTACTGCTTTTGTCTTAGTTACGCCTTGTAATTTTCTGTTAATTCCTGCTTTTATTATTGTTTTGGGCTAGACATCTTACTTTCACGTGTTCCTGTCTTCTGATTATAACTCTTCTGTGAAAACTTATCAGAAAAAAGGAAATATTGTCCTTCCTGTGTTTCTGATTATTTCTGTTTCCTACCCCCTTTGTGCTTTGCCATCCTTTTTACAATTTCAGACTGCAGAATACATTTCCTTGTGTTCACCCTTGATGCTGGGTGTGCTGCTGTAGCCAGCTGGGCTAGAATTAGCCATCATGTTTTTCTGCTGAATTTACTTCCTTACTAAAAGTTATCTAAATCTTCCAGCTTCTGCTCTGCTTTTGGTGGTTACATTAGTAATGTAGTTAGCAGTGTCATTCTCCACTCCTGCCTGCTTGCAGTTGGTGTTTGGTGTTCCACGTGTCATTCTTTGATGGGCAATAAAATGCATCCTCTTATTTTGGTTAACTTATTTAGTGCTTTTCCTTCGCTTCTGCAGAAGCGCCAAGCTACATTCTAAATCTTGATCAAGTTTACTTAATTAGTAATTACCATGAAATTGTGCTATGTCGTTCCTCTTTTCACCTCATATTTATCATGGCTTCTTTCAATGTTTTCATTATTTTAGGCACAACATAGGCTTTCCCATTGTAGAGTGCTCTTCTGAAGGAGACTTCATTATTTCCAAACCACCGGACACAGGGGGGCTGATCTCCTTTGGCACTGTGGCTGAACAGCTGGTGTATGAAGTGGGCAATCCTCAGCGCTACCTTTTACCAGATGTCACCTGTGACTTTTCTCAAGTTTCCATCACTGAAATTCCAGGTTAGTCTGCCTGTATGTTAAGAGATGTGTAAACTAGATGATCCAACTGAAGCCATTGCTTTAATTTCCGTGTTTTATCTGTGTATTCCTTGCCATATCAATTCCTTAAGGCATCATATTGTAACCAACTGATTTTTTTCGTAGAAATAAAGTTCCTTGCAAGGACTGAGTTCATTTTTTCCAAGGAACTTTGTTAGAAATTGTCTTAGGAATTGTAACCATACTCCTAGTGTTCTTACTGGTAATCTAAGTCTTTGATCACTGCTCTTACTGCTTCACTTTTAAGGCATATCTAACACCAGCCAAGACTTTGAACTGTGCTCCACTGTGATTTTGTATTTTTTTTTTTAAACTCCAGCTCAGTTTATTTGCTCAAAAAGGTGTATTTAATTAAAAAAAATCATTAGAAATGTAACAGTGAGCAGCTGTGTTGTTCTAAGCATCACTTAATCATAGTGTTTTCCCTAGGCATACTTAGTTGGATCACAGTGGTAGAAGCTTGCTTAGGTAGAAGACATCCACTGGAAAACATGTGTTAGAAGAGGTGGATTTCCATCCTCAAACCTGCAACAGTCACATGAACAGCCAACAGGCTAAAGGTGCATATAACACTTGTTTCAAGTTTGGACTAGAAGGCAAAGCAACAAAACAAAACTCAAAAAGCCCTGAACTGCGAGATTTGTTGATTGGATTAGAGCGTGTGATCAAGTTTTACTCCACCTGTGACACGTATATTCATTTTCCTTCTAATGGAACTGAACCTGTGACAGTATGCTGAGTGCCTTTGTAAGACTTACAACAGCTGAAATTTCAAATTAAGAACTTCCTGGGAAAAATACATTGGTTCAATAATAAAAGTACTGTAAAACCGTACAGTGAACCTTGTGCTCATGCAGCATAACTGAACGGCACTCTGATAAGAGCAGTTTATTGCTCGTAGTCACTAGTTTTGTCTTTTCTTTTTTTTTAAGAAAAAAGAAAAAGAGAACACTAACCTTCCTATGAACTCTCAGCTTACAAATGACCCGATATGACATGTTTGAACTTAAAATGAACTTTCACATGAACTTTCAGTTAGTCTTCTTAGAAATATAGCAGATGGAAAATGGACAGATTTCTTAAATATTTTTAGTTTGAAGTGCTTTGACACGTACACCAGTAAAAGCAGGGCATGCTATCTGGTTTTGCTGTTTACATTGCTGATTTTATTGTCCTGCTGGATTAGTGACAATGTTTGAACTGAGAGGTGCTTCTGTTTTCTTTTAGTCAATGGATGTCATGCATTTTGTTTTGTTTATGTTACTCCTCAACCAGCTATATGAAAGTCTTCCAGATTTTTACTGACCGTAGAGATATTGTTTTCTGTTGACAAAGAAAACAGTTTCTTCTGTTGAACAAACCTTATTTCAGCCTTGCAGAGAGTGGTGATATTTATGCGTGATACATAAAACTAAGGTCAGTCTGATTCCGTTTTTCAGATATGTGCTGAAGGGATTTTTTGTTTGGATCACATCAAAGTATTTCTGTAAAGCTCGAAACTGTTTCCTAAATATCTGCAATCACACATTAGCTGCTGTGTAATGCTGTCGTTTTGACATGAGATGCTGATCCTGCACTGCTGATTTTTAAGGGACTTCACCTACTTATTCCAGTTCAAACTTGAAGTTTGAACCTGATGACATGGCAGCATTTTCTCGTTTCTTCTTGTTATTAATATACCTGATACTGAACAAAGGAGTTGCACAAGAACATATATTCAGATTGTTCTGTTTCTATGATCAAGAAGAATGCTGAAGTTAAACGATCCCTTCAGTTATGAGCTATCAGCAAATAAGTTTTCACATCGTTCTGGTTCTGTTTCTTTGCCAAGTGTGAGGGACCGTTGTCCACTCCAGCAAGCTGCAGTAAATGATGTGCTTTGTGTGTGTGAGCAGTGACTGGTTGTTAAGTGGAAAATAACTACTGGATCTGAACTTCTAAGGTTTCTTTCTGTGTTAAGTAATTATAATGTTGATATAAACATTTCAAGCATTTTGTTAAAAGACACGTTGAAGTTAGAATTACAGCCATCATGTTTCAGTTCAGAAGGCAGAGAGGACTGTTTTGTAGAAGGTTCTCTCTTCTGTGGTGGTACAGCTATCAGTGATTTGTTTTTCTGATAAAATGCATTTGGTTAACATAAAGCATGTCTTTGAAGTTATTCTGAAGAAGCTTCAGTATTGATTTTTTTTTTAACCACTCCAGGTTTTGAAGGTGGTGCAGTGAAAGTTCATGGAGCGAAAGGATCACCTCCTTCAGCGTTTTATAAGGTATTACTTTCTTTCTAAGTAAGGAGTACCTTACACTCTATATAAAATTTGATATTTTGGAGAAAATAAAAATATTTTCTGCCAAAAATCGTTGCCTCTTTAATGTCTTTACACAGACACGCATCAGTGCACACATGAAAAAGACCAAACGAACATTACTGGATGTATAGAAATGTGATTATTTATGTAACAGGAAAATCCACATATAGCCAGAAAAGGCTGAAATGGTTTTTTTTTAATAATAAATTGTGATAGATTACTCAGCTTTTCAGCTCCAGAATGCATCTCATGTACCAAAATGTGTAGGTACAGGAGATATGTAGAGGTATAGGAGATAATTTAAGATGACAGTGAGTAGTGATTGTGAGTTTTACAGTTCTACAGGTTTGACTTTTCTTGTGATACCATTTCACATTTGAAGTAGTAGAGTAAGTTTACTGATTATCGTGCTTTCTTATCATTCCACTACTGAGATTGTAAAAAATGTAACTGTTAGAGAGCATTTATAGTGTATCATTACTGAATCACGTGTGATTTTTAATCCCTTTCTTGTTAGGTAAGTGCCACTTACCTTGATGGTTTCAGAGCTACTGCTGTCTGTCCAGTGGGAGGTCCGAAGGCTGTACAAAAAGGAAAACTCACTGCTGAAAGTATTCTCAAAAGGTTAGTATTTGTTGCTCAAAAGGGGTTTTGGTTATTTGATATTCGGAGATAATGAAAATAGAACGGTGACACGATGGTATCACATTAACCTTTAAGAACCATAGAAGACAGAAGTCGGAGGATGTTTCAAGACTTCAGTTAACTGAAATGAGGTTTCCTACACAACCTGTAACTACACTTTTAAGCTGTTTGACAGAGAGGAAAGGGTTAGGAAGTACTGTTCAAAGTGAACAGGCGAGACCCAAATTTATTAGATTTCAGACAGATTTTTATTTGATTTGTTTTCCACAGAACTCATTATCAAAAACTTGGAAGCTATGAAATGTAGATGGTTTACTAAAATTGTTTTAGACAAAATACCGTATTACCTTGAAAATGGGACTAATATTTATTTTTGCTGGAACAATTCTCTTGTTGGTAAACAGCCTGACAGACCTCTGGTCATGTTGTCATGCCAGGATATTTGTAAGAGGGATTCCTCTTAAATATAATTGTACTTGCAGAAGTCTTGGACCATTTATTCCAATAGCACCCAAACTTTGTAGTTATGTGAGCTACTGCTTTCCTCTCAGTTTTATATAAGACTTCTCTGTCAGTCCATCAAATTATACACCTGTGGAACAAGCTCTCTGGGCTCTCTAGGCATCTTTTAGAAATCAAGTAAATCAAGTATTATTTTTTTTCCCATGCTCATTGGAAGAGAAATGGCCTCAGTGGTAGTATACTGACCACCTTCATTTTTTTTATATCAACGAGAATCTCACTTTATATTTAAGCCCCTCTCATGTTCCAGGTGCCTTGTTTAATATTCACAACAGTGGTGATACTGCTACTGTCTTCACAGTAGTCAATTGATGGAAAATGTTTTTCTCATCCTAACATAATTCCAGTGTTTCAGCTGATTAAATCTCTCAAACAGCTAGAAAGTTGCCAGACAAAGAAGGAAAGGAAAAACAGTTTAGTTGATTCAGAATCTAACTTATTTTTCCAGTCTGCAACATGTTAAAATTTTGGACTACTTCTAATAGTTTTATTAGGTTAAAGCATTTTTCCTCTCATATTTTTTACTGTGAGTTTTCTGTCTTTGGACTTCGTACGACTGTTAAAAAATTAAAAGATGAAGATCATTCTCGGTTTGTTCAGTGCTTGAAAGTTAGGCTGCCTTTTGATGAGAGCCTTTAGGAATACCAATTTAGTTGTTGAGCCTGCCCCCAAAAATGTCTGTTGCTGTTTCTCTAAAAGCAGCATGTGTTTTTATTGTGTATTTAAAAAAAAAAGAAGTTAATTTCCATTATTAATCACCATTGGCCAAACACAGCATTCTTGAAACAGCGTGCTTTTGGTAGAAATAACCTTACAGAATTACTGTGAGGAAATTCACGGGGCCAGAATAGACAGGCGTGAGTAGTGAAAATGAGTTATTAAAAGTTTTGTCAAATTCTTGGCATTGGAGTTGTATGTTCATTAGTGGGAACTGAATATCTGTACGTTTGAATAAAAGTTCATCCTCCAGTGGTATTTTTCTGCATTGATGGCTGTGGTGTAGTGAGGGAGCTGCTTGTATTTATTGCTGGGTCATAATGTCTTGCTGGAGAAACAGAGGTAAAAACTGAATTACTAATGTGAAAAACATTGCATGTACTGTAATACTCTTTCAAGCAGTTATTTTTTTTTTAATATAAAAGACCATTTGTCTGGCTTTGCTCATCATCTGTCATAGAACTTGATTAAAGAAAAGGCTCAAACTGAAATGGAGGGATAAATTCAGAGGTACTTTGCCTATATCACTTTGGATGCAATATTTCTGTTTGTTTGTGTAGTAAAAACTATCAGTAACCAGCTTACATTGCAGAGCTAATTCCTGTGACCACACAGGGATACTACAGAGAATTACTTTGAGACAGTTTACTAATTAAAAAAACAATCATTTGTTGCAGGACACGTCTCATTTTCAGTCAGCTTGGGTACGAAGATTACAGTGCAGTTAACATACAGGTTTTAGGGTCTGAAGATACATATGGGCCGCACGCTAGAAGGAGTATAGATGGTGTAAGTATGCAGTGCAGTGTTCTTAAACTTGTACTGACCTCCTCTTCTTAATCTCTCCATATCATTATCTTGTTCCCTAACTTTAAAGAAAGTCACTGTCATCCTGGAATTTCACCCTGCCATCTTGCAGAGAGTTCAGTGTCGTACTTAGTGTACAGAATTACTGACAGAGTCTTTGTATTGGGTCTTGCAGAAGATAAGGAATCTTAATGTTGTTCTGATCTGTTCATCTGAAGAAACACCTGAAATGTTCTTACGGTGTAGACTTTCATTGCGTTAGGGCACAAGTCTAGAAGACAGCAGTATAAAAGAAAAGGCAGAGTTGTTATTGCTTGTGCTAAAGCTCTGTGGGTCCCATCTGTGGAACAGTCCTCAACTACATAATCCTGTAGCATGTCTTGTGGCTTGTTGCATTCATCTGTAAGAATGTGAATGATGACTGCAGCCACTGCAGCCACTGCAGCTGTGATATCCAGATTGCTTTCCTTATCTAGAAATGGAAGATCTTTCCATAGGAGGAAGACTGTAAATTTTGTCCCCACTTACATATGCTTAAAATATTTAGACAGTTTAGATTGTTCCAAAACAGTAGGATCTAATTCTTTTCTGTCAATGAAAGCCTTACAAAAACCTTATGATACATTTGTCAAAACTCAGCTCTGTGAGCTTGGTCTTGGCAATGCCAACATGTGAAAAGCTGAAAATGTGTCTGTGTAAGGAAAGAAAAAGAAAAAAAAAAAAAAAGAGAGATAGTGAAACTTTTATTATAGAAATTATTTGCTCTTAGAAATGAGACAAGTTGTCTGCAGCTGTGTGTGCTTTAGTGCTTGAGCTTCAGTTTTGTTCTGCGCAGCAGCAAGAGTTGCTTCCTGCAGAGCCATCTGTGATGTGGTCTTTTCAGGATGACAAACCCTGCTACATTAAATGTGTTACTGAGATTGCAGAAGGAAAATACTGGAGCATTGGAGCACATTTTCCAGATATTCAACTTCAGTGTTCTCTTTGCACCAGTTCCTTTCAATTAGGCATCATAATTCATTTTTTAATGATATCATTACATGAGAAGGTTTCTGTGATGCTCACTAGAGTGAATAATGGTTTGGAAAAGAACAGCTTCTCTGCTCTTACTGTTCAGTTTGCCTTGCTTACATTATACTGAAAACATTTTCCAAACCAAGTTGAATATTTACAGTATTTCCTGTATTTTAGCCTCAGTTTCCAGGTCTTACAATAAAATTAAATGCAGCAGTTTCTCTGTACGTGCTTTCCATACATGCCTGCAATAGGAAGGTTAAAGCTGCAACACAGGAAGCTGCTTTGCAACCTTATCTTCTTCACACTGGTTCTCTGACAGAGGATCCTAACCCAAATAGTTCTCATCTGGAAAGCAGTCGCAGTAGCTTCAGAGGAGTGGGGGAAGAGTGAGGGTTGCTTTGCCATTTAAAACAAAGCTGTAAACTCGTGAGAGAAACACATGCCCTTTGGTAGATGTATTGTCTTTCTGATTATGTCTTTCTGCACGAAATTAGTTGTGCTTGTTTGGATTGCAAATAACAGTGGTCAAAATCAGAGCCATGTTGTGCTGAGTGGTATGTTATCACACAAGGGAAACAATCTGTGCTTCAAAGATTCATCTGCCTGAATTTAAACTGTGCACTGGCTGTGTATCTCAGAGTTGGATCCATTTAGTCTAGAGTGAGATGATGTTTATAACACTGAATATTCCCAGCAGAGGATGATAGCCTTGAGAAATACGAAAATCCTTGCTTCCTTTCCTGTCTTTCCAGTCTCTCCACCTGTTTCCATAGCTATTCTTTGCCACTCTGATTGCTTGCTTTATCAGCAGAAACAGTGGACCCGAGTCAGCACTGAGTGACTCTGGTGGTATTTAATTGCTAACACTTCCTGCTCTGATTTTTCTGTTCTTGAGGAAGAAGGGATTATGGCAGTGTCACAGTATCAATGAGTTCATGATTTAGAAATACTGGATGTGTTTCACGTGAAAGTTATATATTAACAGTACCTGACTTACTAGTTGGTTTTGCAAAAGCAGCGCTGAGCACGGGTGTGAGCAAATCCTTAACAGTACAGAAATAATGCTTCATTAACCAAAATGCAATAGTTTTCTTCTAGCCCTTTTACGCCGCATTTCTGAACTTGAAAGATAAATTTGTTTTGCTGTTTTTTGGTATGTTTTTTAATCGTACGGTAATAGAAGTGACTGAAATGGTCTGCAACTTCAGTTTTGGTATTGGATGAACGCACAGAGGTCAGGACTCTGCTTTCATAGACCACTGCATGCTCTCGTGCATCTGGACAGGGCACGAGATTGGGGCTTAAGTGCAGTATTGAAGAGGTAGTGCAGTGCAGAAGCAGGAGCAGATGCAGATGTGAATACATAAGCATGCTTTCTGTGAGAGTATTTTTATGTGAATCTCCAGACAGCTTTGTGAGCTCTTTAAAAATAAAAAAGAGGAAAGAAAGTTTCAATTTGTAGCATTGCCACGTTTTTCTTCTAAGGCCCTTCATTATTGTGCTTTAGCTGGAGAGCTGGGAGCTTTTTGTCTTGCTTTGAGTTTGTTCATTTTGGGATTTTAGTATGTATTTGAGTTGGAGTACAGCACTTAGTAGTCTGTTAAAATAAAATAACTACCTCTTTGGGATGATCTTACAGTAGCCGGAATGACTGGCATAGCAGTACTGTATGCTGCATGTCTTCTGAGCACCATTTCAGCAGCTGTCAATAGGAAGTGCAACCGTGTTCTTACATTTTGAAGTTACTTAAGTTCCTGAAGCTGACTTGAGATTTTTCTA
This sequence comes from Lagopus muta, assembly GCF_023343835.1. Taxonomy (NCBI): domain Eukaryota; kingdom Metazoa; phylum Chordata; class Aves; order Galliformes; family Phasianidae; genus Lagopus; species Lagopus muta. The sequence goes on from NC_064436.1 coordinate 1,667,774, forward strand.
TTGTTGTCATGTTCTACAGTTATTATTTTTGTGAAAATGTATGGTGTATATGCTTGGAAATCATACTTACGAGACATCTGTATTTACTTTTATGCCATGTTTTTAAAGAATGCAACTTTACAGAAACATTGGTAATGAAAATAAACTAAACTAAATGAAACTAACTAAAGTTAGGAGATGTATTAAGAAACAGACAGTTTAGGAGTTTGGATCCGTGTTTTCTTTGGTTATTTTGAAGAGGAAAGCATTTATTTTTGTAAGTTTAAAATGCTTACTTGAGTCTTAAAACTTGCTAAGATTTTTTTTTTTTGTATGATACTTGTTAAATTTACTTGAATTGTAATTAATGTATTTTTTTAGGCGTGATGGCTTAGTGGTTTTCCCTATGCCAGCTGTGCAAATTAGCAGTCGCTCCAATATAGAACTATTGAATTCTAGTTCTTGAAATCAGGAGCATCCATTCAACTTCCTTCAGTGAATAAGCATCTAACCATACCACAGGAAAGCTGAGTTGTGAGTTTTGTCTGACCACAACTTGAAGTCATTTAACAACTGCCTGCATATATTATCTTCTCTCCTGTTCCCATCTCTTAGGAGAAAAATGCTGCCAGCACAAAGGCTCTCTTGTCTTTTCAGGGTTAAGTCATGAAAAATTTGGTCAACTGTAGGGTAATGCTGTTCCCTGGTCCAGAAAAAACTCCCTGCAGGAGTCATTCCATTCTTTTCAACTGACATAAAAACATGCACTTTTGCTCCACACCTCATCTCCTGTGCTTTGAGGCTGTAGGTGCTCATAGGTGTTTGTTTCTGGCAGCATGTGGATCTCGAGTGTGGATCTTCTTGTGGAAATGTCACCAATTTCTCTATAGGTAAAGAAATAGGCTTTTTTTTTCCTAAAATCTGGTGAATGTTTTACACTAATAAGAGAAATGCTATTTTGAAATATTCATGATTTTATGCATAATTAGGGAAGCTATCAAACACTTCAGAAATTGCTACTTAAAAGAAGTTGGGATGAACTATTGTATGTATTGTTTTTGTTGGAAACCTGGTATTTTTTTAGTTCTATTCTCTCTTTAAACTCCCAAGGATTAGGTTTGACTTCTTTTCTGTGAGCAGATCTATTTACTTTGTGATGCTAAGGGAAGTAGCCTTGGCCCCAGAGCATTCTCAGTCCATTAGAAATAGGACTACAGTTTGCTTGCCCATCTCACTAAGTGAAGCAGTTTCCTTACAAATTAGTGTTTGTTACAGTACTTGATTTTGAAGGATGTTTTGATGCACAGCATTGTAGCAGTCTGAAGTACCCAGTGGTTGATGTACTGGCAAAGATGATGTTAACTGAAAGTTACAGATATGTTGGATGGAAAGCCACTAACTGAAAATCGTAGTTAGTACTGAGCATGAGATGTCCATTACATCTGCTTTGAATGCTGACCTACAGTTGCTTTTTGATTTGACAGATATAACTGCTGTTCTGCTGCTAAGCTAATCTGCTTTTTCAAAGCAGGGTCCTCGAGAAGCTGTTATTTGGCTTGCAGTACATCATAAGCAAAAAGAAGCTTTAGAAATCTTCTCCAAAGAGATTGCACCAGCTGGAACTGGCATGGGTAAACATTCACATCTTTCTCCAACAATATAATTTAGCTGTTTATGTAGAGAAGTCAAACTTTCGGATCTAATTTAAAAGTTTTAAATAGTATACTGCAGAGAGAATGCTGATGGTCCCCATCTGAGTCTTTACTCACACTGTGCATGTTAGCTCCCCAACTTAAATTCTGATCTTGCACTATTATGTCTAGCCTCATGTTAATGTATTTAACTTTTGACTTGGAGTGAGTGTGTTGTACTGGATTTTTTTCATTGACCTCTGAAGTAAAGACAAAACACCAGGATTTAATTAAAAGTCAGTCTTGGTTTTAAGAGTATATAGTTTTAAGTATTTGCACAAAGGTCACCTGTTGTGAAATCGTCTCTGCTTCTTTTGTTTTATTAGATATTTGTTCCAAGAAAAACTTTGCATTTATTCACTGTAATTTTCATTGCACTGTCATAGCTTCTAGGAGAACTTATTAACGGATCACTTTGAGCACATTTTTTTTTCTCTCTTTTTTCTCTTCTCCACCCACGTCAAATCTAATTGTTACCACTGTATTCATCTTAGTTGTAAGGTCTACATTATATGCTGGGATCTGACTGCTGCTTACGCTACGAACACTCATTTAATCTTTTTAAAATCCATTTAAAATTTGGAGAGCTTCTTCTGGAAGACTGGAGGTCGCCTGCGTTGCAATTGCTTCTCTGTATTAATAGAGAAATGTATTGGGGATTTACATGAATCTTCAAATTAAATTGTTTAACCTGAATGTCAACTTCCAGAACACGTTTAGAATCCTGATTCATGGTGGCTGAATGTTGCTGTGCAATTAAACAATTGGTCAACATTTTCTTTTGGTGGATTCAAAATTGTTTGGAACTAAGCATGTTCTCTGTTTTTAAGGTGGTGTCAGAGCTGCAGATAGCATAGTATCTCTTTTTAGTTGTGTTTATAAAAGGATTGATGCATGGTCCTCTTTTTTTTTCCCCCTTTTTTTTTACTCCCTCCTACAAAACAGAATACAATCAGTTAGAAGTAATTAGGAAGATTCATTTTAAAATATTTTGCAATTGTGAAGTTTATTTAGTGGATCAGCATTTACCATAGATGTGCATTACTTCCAAAGACTGTTACGTTAATGAATGATACTGTTTTCATGGTTAGATTGAGCCACCATTTCTGAAGTTAGTTAAGGATTTACAATTGAAGTAGTGTTTTTCCCTTTTCATCATTCTTGTGTTCTGTTCCTGAAAGTAAAATCTCTACTTGTTCTTTATTTTATATGTACATAGATGATCCCCTAGCAAGTGTCTTTCTGAACAAAGGAAAGATGGTTGGATTTAAAACAGTTGCTTATTTTTAGGATCTGAAGTTGACACATACACAGTTGTCTCTCCAAAATTCTTGGTGTGTGCTTTGTCCAGTTTTTTTTCACTACTATTGTCTAAAAGAATAAACAGTAAAAAGTCTGTGGTACTTGACTTGAGTAGCACAGTACTGTACAGTATTAACAGTGAGTTTCCACAGTATGTGAACATTTGTTTCTTAAGGTGACTGGCCAGCTTTCAGCTCATGTTATCAGAGCAGTGTCTTTTACTTAAGTGAAATTTAATCACTTTAGTCCAAATATATTTGAGCTATTTACCTGGTAAAACTTAGAGGGCAGTTTCAGCTTTTCAGTCTTTACAGGGAGCAAGAGCAGGATAAAAAGCAGTATTTTTTCCTTGTGGTTAGTAGGTGTGTTGCAGCAGTGTTCTGCATAATGCTTCACAGCAGAGACTTAAAACTCAGGCTGTTAGATCTTGAACGTCAGAGATGTGGTTTTTAGCTCATTTCTGTAATGTGTTTTTAATTCCCCTTGTTTTTATTGACCACCAGTGAGGCACTTGAGCACACTTGCGCGCTACCATTCTGCTGTACAATTTTCATATTATTAAAGTTGCAGATGCTTAAGCAAAGAGAAGAATTTCATGCTGCTGTATGTAGATGTCATCCAGGAGAGAGGGATTTTATTATGTGTTTGGAATACAGCATTTGTACTGTAAACTGCTGTTGAGCTGGGTACCTCGTTTACCACTTCAAACAGTCAGTTTTCAGTTTGATTACTTAATGGGCTTAAGGAGATACAAGCTATTAAAAAACTAAACCAATCATTTTCTATTTTTTGCAGTTAGTACCTGAGATTGGTTAACTTCCATTTGGTGAAAGAATGCTTTTTGTTCTCTGGGTTTCTCAATAATTTGAAAATTGATAATTGTGAGTTTATTTAACAGTGGCTAGCAATTTAGCCTTTAATTTTCAGACTTAATAGTACAATTTTAGAGCTGTTTTCTTGTTCTACAAAGTGTGCTTTTGTGTACTTTTTAAATTTGGATAGATTTTTCTGAATAGAGCCTAGTGGGGAAGAGTCTCAAGAAGCGCCTTGCAGAATGGAAGTGTCGCTAGTTGTAGTTTAATAGTTCAGTAGCTAAGAAGTGTTTTATTAATAGCTTAAATCATGTGCTGACCCTTATTTCACATTGAAATGACCAGAGTTTGACACTAAGATGACAGCTGGTTAATACAACTTGAGATTTTAAAGTACTTGAGTGTATGTAAATATTATGACTGATCTCATAAGTGCGCTGGAAGATACTTCAAGGAACGTCGCAGTTCTGACTATTTATTGCAGTCTCCGTTTTTGTTTGAGAATAATATTGCAGAAGATAGTTTATCTGCTGCGTGCAGAGGATATGTAATAATTAGAATGTATAATTGACCAACGTTTAAAAAAGTACACAGTTTGTACTTTTATTACACTACGTTGTAAGAACTAACTGTAAATATATAGCAAATACATAATTCCTTAGTGTATATGATAAATACATTAACCAGCTTTTGTTTGAGCTAATTCAGTCGTCACAAGGAGACACGGTTGTACTTTGAACACAGTGAAGTTTCAAAGTATCAGCTATTGAATTTAAACTACTTAAAGCTTTTAAATCTCTACTAGATGTGTTTTCTAACATGATATGGGCTGTCCAAGTATTGGCAAGACCATCCTTATTTGAGTTTTGTAGAGTGAGAAAGTGAAAAACACTGAGCTGCAGAATGAAAACATGCTTGAAGGAATCAAAAATGGTGGACTGTAGATTCAAACCTTTTAAAACCCTGATACCCAATGGAAGGGCACTAAATCCATCACCTAGAAAGAAGTAAATTTAGTGGACTTAGTGCCAGACATTTCTCCAAGTCTTGCCATATATTCAGAAGTGAATGAAATCAGTAGAACTGAAGTGGCACCATTTCCAATGCTGACTCATTGCTTGTAATGCCCTTGATAGTTTGTCATTTCAGGCTATGTCCTCAGACCTGGGAGTGAAATTGTTCTAGGAAATGGCAAGTCACTGGATCAGACCCTTGAGACAAAATGAATATTCAGTATGATGGTACTATACATGCAGATGAACGGAATATAGGTGGATTAAGAAAGTCTGAAAATGTTTTATCAACTTGAGGGCATTCACATTCTTTTTACAAGTGCTGCTCTGATGAGGCACAGAAGCTGATAAATACTGATGCTGAGTAACTGAACTGAGTTGATAGTCCCTCCAACTGAAACTGACTGATTGCAGATTGGATGACACCATTCTTAGCAATGCTTATCTGCCTTGGGGGACTAATGAATGCAGTTTGATAACAGAAGATGTTCATGCAGTGTTTCTGGGAAAATAGATCAACAACTTTGATTTAGCTGATGGCCTTATGTACTTGATGCTACAGTCTGACTGATACTCTCCACAAGTATGGCAAATTATTCATGCTAGATTTCATTGTAGATAAGTACACCTTCTTCCAGCAAGAAAGAAGGGAAACATCTGCACAGGTATTTACATAAGGAACATGCAGTAAGCGTGAATTGCAGCACAGGTAGATCTCTCTATCTCAAAGGTGTGTTGGTTGAGTTAAGGAGACCACGAGTGATTTAGAAGCGGGCTTGCTGCTGTGGTCAGACCTGCTGTTGGAGAGTGGTGCTTAACGTTTCATTGCCTTCTTTCAGTCTTGACTGAGAAATGCAGTAGGGAGCCCTGGGATGGAGGTGAGGTTTTGTGCTCTGGTGCAATCTGTTCACACAAATAACCAGTCGTAAACCACAGTCAATTTAAGATCTGGTTCATCTTCTCAGCCTGAAGTCTAAACAGGAATTGTTTGTGTATATGTTAAATATACTTGCAAGTGCTTCAGTCCTACGCACGTTAACATAAGCAATGGATTCAATAATTCTAACATAGAAATGAATGATGTTGCAGCTGGCATGTAACAACATAGGTTTGCTTTGCAATTACATTTATGTGCAGGGTAGCTGCAGCGTGTCCTGAGAAAGATCTGCATTTACAGAAGCTTACACTGGAGGAGTTTGCAGGAGTAGTGATAGTAAACAGTAATAGAAGTCTGTCATAGCATTAGAGTGTGAGTACTTGATGCTTTTAGATTTTTATATTGTTTTCTTGTTAGTTTTCAGAGAACTGCTTTGACCTGGAAGCCAAGTTTCACTGTATGAGAGCAGACGGCTTTCAGGAGCTTTCAGGAAGTTGAAATAGATTTTGGAGCAAAATCTGGTACCCTTAATGAGCAGTTCAGCTGCCTAGTGGGAAGTGAGCCATGTGACAATCCACAGATAATTTTAAATTAACTTTCTGAGCCTATTTTCAACATGACCTTACCATATCCCACTTCCTTGCCCAACAACCTAAATAAACTAGGAGCATAATTCAGTCAGCAAATAATGGCAGTTGGTTTTAATATTGCATGGATTTTTTTGTTGTTGCTTAAAAGAGCATACAGGTAGTGTTTGTAGAGTCTAATCTTCCCTGGATCATTTGAAACTGTGTAATTGTAAGAGATTAGTTTCCATTCTGTCCACAACCGTGTCCTTTGCAGCAGAACTTGGTGGGTAGAGAGTTGATTATTCATGGTTAACTTATTTGAGATTTATTTATTTATGAAACAGCGTGCCTTATGAAAGACTTCAGTAAGGCACCTTGCTTACATGCTGTTTCAGGGAAATCACTCCTCCACTGAACGTGGATCATAGAATCATAGAATCATAGAATCACTAAGGTTGGAAAAGACCTAAAAGATCACCCAGTCCAACCGTTCACCTATTCCCAATAGCTCCCACTAAACCATGTCCCTCAACGCAACATCCAGTCTTTCCTTGAACACCCCCAGGGTCGGTGATTCCACCACCTCCCATCTGATCTGGACTGTAACATCGACCTGTGCTATGTTGCTCCTGTGCTACCACTTGGTCTGCATTACCAAGGCACCAAACCTAAGCTAAGGCAACTTGCTGAGTGGTAGAGGTTACCAGTGTGAACTTATTGCCACCACAGTGTGTTTCTTGGTGTTTGGTCAGAGAGAATACACCTGGAAGAAGCATGAAGGAAAGTTAGCCAGGACAAACTTGGGTAAACACACCATTTGGGAAGCTTAATTCCTAGGCTAATTTAACATACACACTTTACAGAACTGCAGAGGAAAGAAATAGTAGATGTATCTTGTATGCATACTATCTGTGCCAAGCAGACAGGATAGAAGATAAGCTAGGAAGAGCAGAACTGTTTATTTCAGGAATACTGATCTGTTAGATAAGTTTAATGGTAGAAAAGTGTAACAACCAGGTGTTGAGAAGAATGCAATCACAGTACTGATTTACTACAAATCTTGAGTCATGCTAGTGATTAAAGCTCCTAAATTACCTATGTGGAAAAGAGAAAGAAAGAATGGGATGTGCAGTGTAGAGGAACCTAAAACCAGCTATGTTAGCCAGTGAAAATGCTTGAGAGAGATGCATCTGAAATGGTTAATCTAATAAAGCAGCAGGAAATTGTGTATGGATCTGGTCAGAGTTGTTTCTCTGCTCTCTTGAAAAGTGAAAAAAAACCAGTAGCACTCCCATCTCTCACACTAGTTATTCTTCTGCCAAATGTATTGCCTGACCGGCATTAGCACACATAAAGAAAAATCATCAGGTTCTTCTTTCGAAGCAGTTTATGCTTTGCACATCTTGAGACAAAATCTTTTTTTTTTTTTTTAAGACAGTACTTTTTACATGTTCATCCATTTTACCCGTTCTATAAAATGTTTGGTTGTATTAACTTGATACCTTATGTAATTTGCTAAATGTTTCCAAGTATTAATAAATCTGTGTTAAAAAATGATTTTAACTACCTTAAGCAATGAGCTTTGATATTTCGGAAGGTGAATTTAACAGTTATTTTGTGAATTTCATTTTCATCGCCAGCACCTGGCCTCACTGGAGTTATTGGAGGGCGCCCTAGAATGTAAGTTAATTTTTAAAATAAAATCTTGCTTTATTAATAATTAAATTTAAGTAATTTCTGCATTCCTTGAGCTTTCTGAAATTGTTCAGAAAACTATTGCTAATTATGGGTAAAAAGCTTTCAATTTTCCAAGTAGTTGTGAAGTATGTGAATAATCTGAAGATTTTCATTAATTTGTATTTAAATACATTTGTGATTGCTTTGTGTGCCTAGATCTCCAGTTTTGAAGCCATTTTTCTTCCATTATCCGAAGAGCAATGTCCAGGTAAGACTTAACACTTAAAGCCTGCTCTGTTTCTTTTGGAGTCCCAGAAGAGAAGAACTATATACCCCAGGGGACTTTGTGTTCACAGGGGGGATAAAACTCCTGGCAAGTCACAGACTGTCTCTCTTTTCTCTTCTGCTCTGCCTGGCTAGATTCTCGGCTCAGCACTAGAGTAAGGTTTTCACTCTTTCTCATTTTACTTGATTTATTGTCTTCAATTCCAATTATATTGTAATCCTAATAATGGTATGAGAGCTTCTTCTCTCATTCAGCAGCTGAGGAAGCAATCAAAGGCCAAAATGTCGTTCTGTGTTGGCCCACAGCACTGAGTGGGGGAAACTGGCTGCCCATGGGCTGCAGAGGTATACTGTTCTCTTGGAAAAGAGCTGGATTAAGGGCTGTGCCCAGTTGGTAATAGTTAATAAATAGTTAATGGCTTAAGTCCAGCTGGCAACCTGTTATAAGTGGTGTCCCCCGGAGGTCAGTGCTGGGGCCCATCTTGTTTAATATCTTTATTGATGACCTAGATGAGGGCATTGAGTGGGAGGTGGTGTGGATCTGCCTGAGGGCAGGGAGGCCCTGCAGAGGGATCTGGATAAGCTGGATCGCTGTGCTGAGGTGAATGGGATGAGGTTCAACAAGGCCAAGTGCCGGGTGCTGCACAACAGCCCCATGCAGTGCTACAGGCTTGGGGATGAGTGGCTGGATGACAGTGAAGAGGAAAGGGACCTGGGGGTGTTGGTTGGTGCTCGGCTGAACATGAGCCGCCAGTGTGCCCAGGTGGCCAAGAGGGCCAGCGGCATCCTGGCCTGCATTAGAAATAGTGTGGCCAGCAGGGGCAGGGAGGTGAGCATCCCCTGTACTCAGCTCTGGTGAGGCCGCACCTCCAGTGCTGTGTCCAGTTTTGGGCCCCTCACTACAAGAAAGACATTGAGGCCCTGGAGCGTGTCCACAGAAGGGCAACGAAACTGGTGAGGGGTCTGGGGCACAAGTCTTATGAGGAGCGGCTGAGGGAGCTGGGATTGTTCAGTGTGGAGAAGAGGAGGCTCAGCGGAGACCTCACTGCACTCTGCAACTTCCTGAAGGGAGGCTGTGGTGAGGATGGGTTTGGCCTCCCAGGCAACAAACAGGACCCGAGGAAACGGCCACAAGTTGTACCAGAGGAAGTTTGGGTTGGACATGAGGAAGAACTTGTTCTCTCACAGAGTGGTCAGGCACTGGAATGGCTGCACAGGGAGGTGGTGGAGTCACCGTCCCTGGCAGTGTTCAAGAGGTGGATGTGGAGTTGTGAGATACGGCTTAGTGCTTGTGGTAGCAGTGGTGACAAGAAAACAGTTGGACTGGATGATCTTATAGGTCGTTTCCAACCTTGTGATTCTATGATTCTAAGTACAGTGACAGGCTTCTGTTTCAAGTGATGAGGGAAGCATTAAGAGCACAGGCAGCAAGAGAGAAGAAACCCCAAAAACAGTTAACTTAAAGAAACCAGCAGAACTAACTAACAAACTTTGTAAATAAATTACAGTAATCAATTTAGGGATTCAGAAGATTTCCTGAAAGGACTGTTCTGTTTCATTTTTAAACACGTGTTTAGTGCTCAGCACAAATAAGTGTTACATTTTTCTCAACATCGGTGGAAAAGAATTTAACATTAAATTCTAAGAGGAGATACCAGACAGTTATTGAAACCACACTGACAAACTATGGATAGTGGAAAAGCATTGCAAAACCACTTTTTGCTTTGGAAGAAGTTAGAATAGAAACATTCAGTTGGAAGACACCTACAAAGATCACGTCCATCTGCCTGATCGCTTCAGGGATGAAGAGGAGTTAGGGCATATTATTAAGGGCATTAACCAAATGCCTCTTAAACTGATGGTGTGGAATGAACCACCTCTCTAGGAAGCCCATTCCAGTGTTTGATCACCCTCACAGTAAATGAGTTTTTCCTGCTATCTGGTCTGTACCTTCCCTGGTGCAGCTTCGTGATGTTGAAGTACTTACCATTCTTATTGCCACTGACATTTTGCTGTCAGTGGCTGATGGATGGCTTGTCTTTTTTAATATTAAACTATTGTCTTTATGGAAGTTCAGGCTACTGCTTTATCAAATCACAAGTAAAATTACTAATGAGCACTGTGTTCCAAATGTGGTCAAATGCCTGCTAAGATTAAATAGTAATTTCATTTAGCAAGGGAAGACAGCATTGTCTCTTAACAATACAGAAAATCAAAATGCTTGCTCTGAGGGAATGATCTGGTGAGCAGGCTAATACGCTCGTAATGATATTCTTTGTCACTGTTGAAATGCAACAAAGGTTATATAAAAGCATGGTCTAAGTGATTCGGTCCCTGTGCCAAAGTTTTAGCCACGTATTAAGAAAGATCTCGATAGAGATTGCAGAGTAAATAAGGTATGAATTCACTTCTTTTCTAGATTGGAATTTCATTTACAAAGAGTCCAGTTGCCATAGAGATAAACCTAGAATTTGATCTAAACCCAAAAATACTACATAAGGAGATTTTCAGATACATTAATATTGCCACAGTGGGTTCTTTTGTTTTGTGTTTGATAACACTTTTCTGGATTTCAGGTTGGATTCAATACCTCATTGGTTATGTGTTGTTTTCAGTGCTCTTACGCAACTGTCCTGATTTTACCATAGGTCACGAGTGGTTTTACAGTGCAAAACTGAGTTATTTTCCACGTATGCTTTTTCATGTTTAACGGGTAACCTAAAACTTGTGCTAGGAGAAAGAATCCTAGCAAGCCTTCTGAAAACAAGAATAATTTTCTCTTTTTTTTTTTTGGTCTTCCCTTTAAATAACCACTGGAGGCCTTTGTTGCCATTTGCTGTTTTCTAAGAAAAATCTTAAGCAGTTGAGAAAAATGATCAAAAAGATTTTGTTTAAAATGTTGCAGATGAATGTTTAATTAGAAAAAGATATTCATGTGTTGTGCTGGATTTCTTGGCCTAATTTGACAGTTTGGGAATTGGTATTTTTTTCCAGATCAACTTATTTCTAAATGGTCAGTATGTTGAGACATTTGAGGAGGATCTCACGTTTACATCAGATGAGGCTGTTTCCTTTGATCCACCCAAGATTAACGCTGAATTGAAAGGTACGATCATCCTCTACTTGCAGTGTATCATTTCCCATCTTTGTCCAAGAAAATCACGTGCTAAATTTTGTCTAAGAAATTGGTCTTACCTCCTTACACTATGCATTATGAATTCCTTTGCAAAACTCTTAAGCCACTTTTCTTAGGAAGGATGGCGATTAGCATCAGACAGTATTGCACTGGAGTCTATACCAAGGCTATATCAAATTGCTTTAAAAAAAAACACCATAGCCTTAGGCACACTTGAACTCTGACTTGATATTGAAACATGGTTTGAAAGTATATTTCAAGATTATTGTATTAATCCTGGTACAAATTGGTTTTACTTAAATCAAAGTACTTGCACTCAGAATGGCAGGCAGAAGTACAGAATCCTTAATAATTTGGATAAATAAATTCAGCCGTATTACATTGGGCTTCATGAAATGAGTAAGAATGGGACTGACCTGGAACTAGTAAGTTTTGAAGAAAGAATATTAGAATAATGCTTCCTTATGACCATTTCTATTCCACTTTTCTAATCCGTATGTCTGAAGAAGGAAAGGAAGATACCTGGGTGAACCAGTGAGCTAAGATGAGCAGGTCTGAATGTCCACAGTGAAGTGTTCAGTCTGAGTTGTTCATGGATGCTAGGTATTAGATTAAGGATTATAGAACCTTTTAGGTATTTACAGTTTTTCTTATCCCTTCTAATGGCAGAACTGCATGCTGCATTTTGTAACATACAGCGTTCTTCATAGTTTCCTTTCGATCCAGACAGAATCTTTATTGTTATATTTCTGCTCCTAGAGAGATGTGATAATTAATTTAAAGCTGTGGACAGAGCCTTTCAAATCTAAATCAAGTAACTTCACGTAGAGATTATTTGTTCAAATTATTTCTAAATGTAATACTAGTCCTGAAAGAATAATTTAAATCTTCGACTGTGTGTATATACAAAAGAAAAAGTGCATCTTAACATTTTGTACCTTCATATCATCTGAATCTGGATCCAAAATCAATGAGTGGAATTTCTCAAAACTACTAGCAGAATCTGTAATTGTAAATTATGGAAGATATTGGGGGATTATCGTCATCACACTCAGTGAGTTAAGGAATAGAAGATGATGGTTGCTCTAATAAAGAGTCTAGCAGAGTTACTGATTTATTCATTTATTTACTTTTTAATTTCAATGTAACTGCAGCACTAAATATCGGAGGAAGAAAAAAAAAAGCAGTCAGGCTTCCTGTTGCTTTCAAATGCCTTCTTGTCATTCGAGAAGACTTTCTGAGGTGCCTGAGATCAGCTTTAAGTACTGAATTCTTCAGGCTTTATTCAGGCAGAACTCTACTTCTGAGGGTCAGCAGATCTTCTCTGTTTTTTTCCCCTGAGAAGGACCTCTAAACTTTTGCCCTTAGTTGTAAATAGAAATGTTTTCTCTATGTGACTAAATACTTACCTACTTCTGTGACTTAACATATGGACAACATAGATGAGAAATAGATGGATTAGACTGTAAAAGCAGTAAACTCTGCTAAAGCATTTTGTCAGCATTTAGTAAGGAAAGAAGTATTTTTTTCTTGGTTTCATGGTTATCTCAAGTGTGAGGGACTGCTGGTTGTCTTTGAACAGATAAGAGAAATATGCGAAAGTGGATTTCAAAAATTCTGCTAGATGTGGTTCTGGAAGGGTGGAATTTGAATTTACTGTTTGCCCTCGAAGAGGATTCTTCTGTAGATTTAAGATGTTTGTTAAATGAGAACAACTTCCTGATAAACAGATCATGAAGGATAAATCAATAAATCAATAAATGAGAGCAGCAGAGTGCTGTCTTGAAATGGTTTTGTTTAAATGAAGACTGTCAGAGACTGTCTGAAACGTTGTTGATGACTTCTACATCTTCTATAATTTGAACACTGCCACATTGCAACCTTTGAAAAATATTTTTTCGTTTGGAATTGCAGATCAAATAAAAATTAAAAAAAAAAAAAGAAAAAAAAAGAAAAGCAGTTTCTGTGCTGTACAAAGTATGGCAGATCTGGCCGAAGTGAGGAATGAGCTTTACCTGGACTCTTTCTGCATCAGAAGAGGATCTCACTTGCTTAATCACAAAAAATATTCCCCAGCTATATAAATATACCCTTTAATATTTTCTGGCAAGTTTTATGACACTCTTTTTGTGGAAGTGAATGTAGAAAAGACTGAGCATCAAGCTCAAAACACATCTACTCTGTTAACTCTTCTGTCGTGTATTTTCCACACTTCAAGTTCTGTTTATTACCAGTGAAGTATTATTATACTAGACTAACCCATAACTAATTTCTAGATTTTCCTTTAGGATGTGAGTAATGTCCTCTTTCTGTTGGTGCAGCTAGATCAGAAAATGTTTGCTGTGGTCAGCCCCAGATTGTTCCCTGCTAATGGTTTCCTCCATTGGAGGTTATCTGACATTTCATTTACAAGACCTTCTCTTCAATACAAGTTTGAGTTTTTAACACGTTAGACTGACAGTGTGCTCTAGGCTGAATTATTTTTCTAAAAGAAAGGGGAAAAAAAACAAACCTTTTTTTTTGTCAATTTTTTTGTCAGTTGTTTGTCAATTGTTTCCTGTGGCTGATGCCACCTGGTGTCACACCAGAAAGCAGGAAAAATGTCACTTCTATGCCATGAATGTTCCTTTTATTGGGTTCAAGGAGCAGAGAGAGGATATAACCTGCCCACTCATGTGCAGGAAGGTAGAAAATCACAGGAGAGGGTTATAGGAAAGGATGAAGGATGGGAATTCTAAATGCAAGACAGATAGGTGGATAAGTTTGAGATGCTGGCACTGAAGCCAGGGATGCTAGGAGAGCTGATACGTCCAGAGGGAAGTTGGGTTAGAAGGTTGAAATGACTGGATTCTCTCTGCCTAAAAAAAAAAAGGATATAAATTATACTTCAAGTTTAAGTGTTAGGCTTTTGTCACTGGATAACTGAGATGTGGTGGCAAGGTGAGCACTTCATCTCTCCTTCAGAGGAGCAGCTAGCTGGTGGCTGCCTGCTGCTTACTATTGAAGAATTGCAAGAGGTCTGTGATGTATGTCTAAACAATCCAACTTTGTTTATAAACTCTGTGGCTTCAACAAGATTGGACTTCTGGATTTGGGAAGGAGTGGGGCTGCTTTTTTTTTTTTGTTTAATTTATAAGTAGATAAAAATAATATTTCTTGTTCTATGAAGTGCAGTAGTAATAATGTTCATGAAGACTTGAAAATCCAGTATTCCAGACAAGCTAAAAAACTGACTAGCTTCTGATAGCAAATGCAATTATGACCATGAAATGCCTTTTCCAGATGACACTAAAATATTTGCAAAAAATAACCCTTATAGCAGCATGTAGGAAAGCAAGAGAGATGCAGAGTCTTCAAACAGAGTTTTAAATCTGCTTTCTACAGACAACAAATTATCAGTAAATAAATGTATTTTCTACCTACACTGGAAGCAGAGAAATCTATATGTTAACTGGAAAACAGCTGGTCAAGAAATACCACGTCTGCTAAGCCTCCTTCAGAGGTACTGCACTGCTATGATGGAGATGAATTTTCATAAGCAGAGGTGGCAGAACAGGGGACGTGTGGCACAGCATTCAGCTATGTAAAAGTAAAGCTGACTTGCCTTTATAAATACACATCAGGACAGAAACAGTCAATTTTGTGGTTTTGCCCCCACCCTCACAACTTCTTCTCTGGTATCTGTGGTAAGAAAATTTTGACGTTGTTTGTGAGAGTACTACAGCCAAACAGGAAGACTGTAAAGACAGTTAGTTCTTCAAAATGTACCATTGTGTGTAGCTGTCATTACAGTGCATTCATTTTTACGTTGCACAGATCTGCCAAGTGGTCACCATACCTACCGCCTAGAGGATCTTGCCTATACTAGAAGTGGAGACAAAGGCAACTCTGCAAACATAGGTATTTATCTTTCTTCTCAAGGTGGTTTAAGTCTCTCAACTAAGAGGCACCAAGTGCTCTCCTTAATTTTTGGGAAATCTCTTAACATAACTTGATTATTTCTTTTATTATTTCTCAAATGAAACAATCCATATGAAACAGTATTTAATTAATGCAGTGTCTGTAGGTCAATGTTCAGCAGCTGTTTGAAATCTGAGGTATTAAGAAAAACACTTGAATGTCTTTTAATATAAAGCTTTGTTTATGGTTGCAAAGAGTAAGCACCCCAAAATTAAGAAACATATTTTTAGGGTTTCTTCTGCACATCTGTTATTACTTCTTCATGTCTGTCTATTATATAATATAATTTCTTGGTTGTCTGAAGGTGTGTACTATTTCTGTATGTTAATTTTATGGCATATAGATGGCTAAAATATTGTTAGGAAATACCAAATTTGCTCTTGAAAGTAAGAGAATTTAATTATATTGTAAATCCAAGTGGTACGTTTCAGTGTGCAGGCTTTACGTTGATTATGCTGCTTCTTGCATTGATTAATAATTCCCTCTGTTCCTTACTTCTGCATGCAACAATTGGCTCTCTAACTTGTTCGAAGATGAGAGCGTGTGGTGTTCAAAGCTCAGTATGAATTAAAGGTGCGTTTGGGATTTGATTTGCTATTAGCTGTCGTGCTAAGACTGATGGATTTTGTTTACATTTAAGGAAAAGGTTTTCTTGTCCTTCTTTGTGAAGCTTTTCTTTGTGTTGAAGAGGTGTTGATTTTTTTTTTAATTATTATTATTATTATTTTAAATTATTTTATTTGTTCTATCTGTGGTTGACTATTAATACAGTACAGCATTGTCAGGTCATGAATTGTGTGTGCACTGCCAGTGGGCTTCCTCAGATATAAAGAAACTATTGCTTTGTTAAATGAACAACAAACTACTTATGAGGTGAAATTAATTTTAAGTCCTTACATAAAGAGATCTGTGACATGAACCTGCTTTCCTGATCCTGCTGTGGAACATTGGCTTCAGCATAAAGTTACCTGGAGTTTATCAATGCATACTTACAGCAATGAAAAACTGTCATTTCTTGCAGTTAGTGGGCATTAGAACCAAAACCAAACCCACTACTGATCTGATTATGCTTTGTTAATGGTCAGCTACAATTACTTTTCTAAGTCCTGCATATCGTTTAGGGGAAGATAACTTAATGTATTGTTTCTTTTGCTGTTTTTTTGTTTGTTTGTTTGTTTGTTTTGGTGGGGATTGGTATTTTGTTTATCTTTAGGTGTTTTCCAGTGGCAGGGTCCTCTTGCAGCTACAAGAATGAAATTGTTAATATCACGTACTTCGGTAGCCTTCTTCCATGTCATGCACCACACTGCCTCTCTACTGACAGAGGAAAGGCTGTCCTGCTCCTTTATTCAGGTGTTCATTAAAGAGTATCCATACGTACATTTTCAGTTGAGAGGATGACCTCAAATCAGTTTTGACAGGGTAATTACAAATAGGTTTCAATAGCTCATATTTCAACTATCACTAATTTTACCTAACAGGTGTCATAGCACGGCATCCTTTGTATTATCCATATCTAAAGAAAACTTTAACTGCTCAAGCCTTGGAGAACTACTTTGAACACCTTTTAGAGCGAGAAAAACCTGAAGAAGAGCTGGTTTCAAGGTGAGTAGTAAGGAACTTGTGCAGGACAGTTGTACGATAGATTTGTGATGGTGTCAGAAGGTATTTTAAACTAAATTGAGTATTGCAGACCTATCTGTATTCAACTTTTTTTTCTTTAATGTATCTTTCTTTGCATTTTTAAGTAAAAACTTGTTGCACTGCATTTTTTGTTTTGTTCTAATGAAGAATGTCTACAAAACAGGAATAACTTGTAGTCTGCTTTTGAGAAACATATTCCTAGTCTTGAAACTGCAGGAGCCTTAGTAACTGAAGCTTCCCAAGCATCCAAGTCACTACATGACGAGGAATTGGAAATCCCTGTCAGATGAGACATCCTGTACTTGCAGAGTGAGGAAGTAGTGCTCATTCTCCTAAGTGTGCCCAGTAAAGCAGATAAGAGGTTTTAAGCCTGCTGTGTCTCACTAAAAACAAGTGCTTTGATATTTCAACAAACTCTTTACCCTTCTAAAACCTGTTTTGATATAACGTTATTTATTCTACCACAATGGACATTTTGCCAAAATCTTTACATCTTTTTGTGGCTGCCAAGAAATAAGTGTCTTTTTGCTTGGTCAAAGAGCATGAGTTAGAAAGGTGCAGCTCAAAGCCCAGAGAACTTGGAGCTATTTTAACTCCTGGTCTTTGAGCATCATGATGAACTGATCTACGCAGAACCCACCGTTTCATAAGTGCTAACAAATCTACAGATCTAAGAAATTCTAATATCTAGAAAGTAAATACATTTCCTCTGAAACAGACCAGAGAAAGGGGGAAAAAAATAAAAAATGTCAGGCCTTCTAATGATACCTATAGAAATGGATTCATTGTGGTTCCTTAACGGTGTTTATGTTCATAAATAAAAGTTCCAATTTGCTGTGTCTGGGTAAAGCCAATTAAATTTGATTAATTAGATTATCTGTTCCTGGGTTTGGTTTCTTTTAATGATGTGATAGTGGAGCTATTTGAGACAACTGAAAAAACTGTGTGGGAAAAAGAATAGATCCATATGTGGAACTCTTTAGGATTATTATTATGCTTGTGTGCTTCAGATTGCTGTTAAATTACTCATTTATTTTTAGATTTTACTGTCATAAGAAAGGCTGTCTTATTTTCCTTCATTTTAAATGTGAGTTGTTAAGCAATAGACATTATTTTTGCTATTAAAAACATACCAACTGTGGTTCTGCTTCAATACATAACAGAGATTGCCAGCTGGTTGCTTTTAATTCTTTCTCCTTAAGGCTAATGAAATAAACAGAAAAGATGGGATTATTCTCAATAGAGAGTGTTGTAAACTCAGAAGCTTGAAGAATGTAGGCAACACAGCAGCAAAAGATTCCTTAGATGAGAGCTGGGGTTGCGCTGCATTGCGTTGCATTGTGTGCCCCCCAGCTCCCCTGGGTTGGCCCTGCCTCCCCACCAGGTGCTCAACCACTGGTTCAAAAAGTGACTTAGCATTTCTGCTGCAACATCTTTCAGTATTATTTCTGCAGTTACCTATTTCTAAAACAGAGAATTGCATTTCTATTAGAACTGTATCCGTGAGGGCATTTTTTTAAGGATTTCTTGCTGTGAAGAACTGAGGAACAAAACAATGAATTTTTGGCAGATAGCAAAACTTTGAAATTGCTTTTGCATATACATTTATTATGGGGAAAAAACATAGACTCATGTACCTCTCTACAGTGTGTTTTATTGCAAACATCTCTTTTAGCAGCTGCTTTCCCTTGACAGGAAGAATGCTGTCTTTTCCTTGATACCAACGCGATAAACAAATTTTATAACGTTATTATTTCCATACGTTTCTAACAGGAAATTTACAGGGAAACCTGGCTTCTTTGAACAGGTATGGACAGCACTTTAAGGAAGTAGTTAAGGAGGCACTCCGTTGTGCATAAGCATAGGAATTGAGCTACAGCAGTGAATTTTCCTTCTTTCATTGGTTTCCATCACAGCCTTAATATTCTTTGAAGAGTCGATTTGTTTTCTGCACTTTTAAAAGCAGCTCTTAAGCATGACCTAGTGCAGTTCAATCAAAAGTTTTTCTTACTTTAGATCTCAGTTTAACATAAATTGTTTAATTGTGCTGGTCAAATGCATGACCACATGTAATTCATATATTGTTGCTGCTTAAGACTGCTATGATGGTTCTGCTAAAGTGTTTTATTTTTGTGTAGGAGTGTATTTTTTGTGCAGAAAGATTTAGGATGTTCAGATGCTTCGGATAGGTCTGAACGTATTGAAAATGCTGCCTCTGAATATTGCTTCTGTAAATCTAGTTCTAGCTAGAACATCTTACTCTAAATAGTTATTGAAGATGCGTGAAGCTAACGTGCTTCTCTTTGATGTTCTACATTAAGATCCACAGCTCACATTGCGTGCTTCCAGAATTGTTGAGGAGGGTGAAATTTAATGTGTTCCACTCCTCGTTTGCTTGTTGCTGTCCAGGTTCTCTCCTGATTATTTGAATGGCTGATTTTCGTGGAACTTCTTTGAGGAGCTGAGGTCTTAGCTTCTAAACACATGTTCCATTATTCTGATTCTGATGCAGAGATCTACCAGTGGTGAAATTGTTTCTTACCTGGAAGTTTTGGGAGATTTCATTTAGGGTAAAGCTTGCAGTGTGGCATATTGATGGACATGGTATGTGGTCACTTGGAATTTAAAAAAAAAAATTGAAAATGTTGTGAGGTTCTCTAATCCTTGCTGATTACATTATTAGTCAGTTACATAGATGACATTTCTTAAATTACTTTATTCTACTCATTCCTGTCGAATGCTGAATAGTATCAACAGCAGCCCTCATTTTTACAATGCTGAAAGGGACTGGAGAAGATAAACCTCAACCACAGAAGAGTACTGCAAGAAACTCCAGCTTTTTTAGAGAACAGATTTGAAGAATTTGTTGCAAACAGATGAAGATCAGATAAATGACTAAAGAGAAACAGGCAGCGCTGGAGGAAATGTGATTTAAACTGTAGCAGTGAAACATCTGGAGACACAGCAAGAGCTGAATAAGGTCTTTTTCAGTTATTCCTTGTGTCTTGCTGATGTTGTGATGAAATTCTTTCCTAAGAGGGAAGGAAAAAAAAAAAAAAGGAAAGCCATCAAGGCCTTAGATAAAGGAAGTAATGGAGGAAAACAAAAAACCAAGGAGCACTGGAAGAGTACACAGAAGGAGACAAAGCACTGGAAAACTATGGAATGGCAAATGGAAATATGCTATAGACCTATTTATGGAATTTGAAATAGCTTTGCTAGGAAATCATGAAGCCATTTGCCAGACTTCCACAAAAGTTTCCAAATTGGAAATGCAGCAGCCAAAAGCAAGGGTGAAAAAAAGCATACAGTGGCAGTGGAACAGGAAAATGGGTCTGTCATACTAAAATAAAATTGTTTTATCTTAACAAAGCACGTGGCTCCAGCGAAGTGTTGAAATGTAGCTTTACTTGTTATTTATTAAAAGTTCTCCATAGTTGCAAGAGTTTGAGCTAGTGAGTCATGGTTATTTCTCAGTTATAGTGAGCATGACTTCCAAATCAGCTGGCAGACAGTGTCAGCAAAAGTGAGTTCTGGGGATTATGTGATTATTTTTTTCAGTATCAGAACTAGGAAATATTAAAAATACTTCCCTCTGTCTGTTGTGTTTTCTTAAATCACACTGGATTTGAAACAAATAGAGCTTTCTAAATGGCTGGAGTGATGGAAATGAGAAAAGTGGCGTATTAGCAATCTATGAATTTTGACATTGAATAGGAGGAGAATTATACTTTATGATCCTCCTTTAGAACTATTAAGGGCTGACAAGTGGGTGTAAGGGTAAGAAATAAGAAAGTAGGAAAGGTTAACCTTCAGTTTAACTCCTAGGCTTGATTGACCAGTAGAGGTTGCTGTCAGAAGCACGCCGGTTTCTGCACAGTCTTTTGCTTCTGTTCTGTAAATGACAAAAATGAGTTTTTGTCCAAAAAACTTGTGGAGAGGTGTAACAACAAGGATGTGTATTTTATTTTTCAGATATGAATTGCCAGGAATCCATGCATTAAATTTTGTTTTGAGGAATTCCCTTGGTGGTGGTGGTGTAGCATCCCTAAGGAGTGACCCACAGGCATGTATTGATTTAATGCATTTATCTTTTGTAACTGAATGTTCCACTGTTTTCCCAGTAATTTGTTGTTAGCTGTGGGACTGTTCACAGAGTAGGATGGTGCTAGGTATGAATTGGGTAGCAGAGCTGAACTCAAGTTTATTTTATCAGTAGGTAACAAATACAACAAACTACTCAATCTGTTTAGGAGTAAATGTTTTTTCATACTTGACTACATTAATTCACAAGTGAGGCAATTAAATGAAAGAGAGCAATATTAATTATGGAAAAGTACAATTCGAGTAAACCTATGATCCAGATCTTGATTGAAAACTCACTTGAAATCTCTAAGGATATATAGTGATACACATTAAACATACTGACCGTGCTCAATTTTTACACTGACGATAAAACTTATACTGGTTAAAGATATATATATATATATATCCATATTATACAGTTTTAATTTACAAAGACTGTATATTTAGATAGTAAGTGGTTGTTTTTTTTTTTTCCTTACAGGGCAAAGCACTTGGGCAGATGCTGCTGGATTTCCAGATTAAAAATGTTCCTGATTTAAAATCATTGATAGAGTAACAGATGCTTGATACATACGTTTTTTTAACACTTTTGAGTAATATAAAAATGTCATAAGGAAGAACTGGGTTTCTGAGTCACAGAATCACAGAATGGACAGGGTTGGAAGGGACCCTAAGGATCATGAATCTCCACCCCCCCTGCCACATGCAGGGCACCAACCTCCCCATTTAATACCAGCCCAGGCTGCCCAGGGCCCCATCCAGCCTGGCCCTGAACACCTCCAGGGATGGATGGGGCATCACAGCCTCTCTGGGCAGCTGTTCCAGCACCTCACCACTCTCTCTGTAAAGAACTTCCCCCTGACATCCAAACCTCAATCTTGCCTCCCTCAACTTCAAACCATTTCCCCTTGTCCTGCTGTTATCTACCCTTTCCAAGACTCAGACTTAAGTCACCGCAGAAAATCAGCGACAGTTCTCTCTCAGAGGCTTTGCTATATGGTACAAATTAATAACTGCTTTGAGTCATGCCAGACTAATAGCTCCGTCTGTGACTAATAACATTTGATGGAGAATTAATTTATTTCCTGTAAAATAGAATTAAACAAATTGCAACGTAACATTTAATTACGAGACAAGATACAGTCTTTATTCCAAGATGAAAATTACCTCCTGTTCCATTCATCTCTTTTCCTTCTCTAAACCTTTATTTGAAAATTAAATGGACCAGTATAGTTGAGCTCCTGTCAGCAGTCTTTGTCCTGTGTGTCGAGTGAAGCTAGACAACCTGCTGTGCATCACCATGAAGTTAGCACTGCCTGGCACTGGAGAACAGCTTTCCCTAATGGGCCGTGAAGAAGTTTAGTAATCGTTACTACTGTGTAGCGACCAGCAGTAAATGCAGCCCTTTGGTGGTGATCCATCAACTTTCCAGCTCTTTGTCCAATTAATGACAGATTTATCTATTACTTCCAGCATCTTTCTAATGAATGGCTTAGGTTGGAAGGGACCTTCAAGATCCTCGAGCTCCAGCCTCCCTGCCAAGTCCATCTATCAGTCGAAAAGGACTAACCAATGAAGCGCTCTCTTGTCTCTGTTCCGACTCCAGTTATCACCTCTGCATTTCCCTTTCTCCATCCACCCTTTTCCCCTGCTGCAATATATTACTAGTCTATCCAAATTAGGGTACTGAGAACTTTTTCACTTGATTAAGCGGAGACTCCCAAGATCTATGTCAGTTCCTGTGGCACTGTCAGGATAGAAATTCTGGCCCAAAAATTAGCTCTGTTTCTTCTGCAGAAGCCATACAAATATTACTCTGCACATTCCAACATTTCAGAAATGAATCTTCCCTTTTATTTGGGGAAGACCGTACTAATAGTATAAGAAAAAATGATGAAAATAAGTATTTGGTGAACTTCACTGAACTGCTTTCCTGAATCTCACACTGTGCTACCATTATTACTAATTTCCTAGCCCCTTGCTTGCTAATGAGGATTATACAACAAATTGTTCCCCTTTTCTCTGTGGCTTTAACTTGAAGGTATAAGCAAGAGCTTTATCCATCTCAACACATTAGCCAGCTGTAGATGCTACCTGTGTAATACGGTTCATGGAAGGTGTTCTGAGAAATGGATTGTCACTTCATTGCAGAAAAGCGTGCAACTTCATATGTTTCTGCTGATTTTCATGTTTACATTCATTGCTCATTTAGAAAACTGTTGTTAATCTGGAAGCCTTTTACCCCAGCAAAATACACAAACATATTGAGAGGAAATTAAAAATAAAAAGCTGATAGACCTCAGTGGCAAACCTGCGGAGATGAGAAAGGCAATGGTGAATATATGCAGTTTATTCAGTGTGCTGCTTAAGGGACTGTAAATGTGTATGCAGCTGTTTTGGAATTAAAGTATACATTTCTAAGTATAAATTTGTTAGAGTCATTTTAAGTTGCTGCTTCTTCTGGAAAACTGTGATACTTATTTCAGAGGTTCTTAAAACTCCTTGCTATGGGTTGTTTCACTTACCTGCGGTTTCATGCTTTGTCTCGTTGGTTCCCCTCTTCCATCAGAGTTTGTCTTCTCTGTGCTTTGCCTTTGTTTGATACAAAAATGGAACGAGCAAATCACAGAATCACAAAACGATGCACTTCTGTAGAGTTTGGCACTTAGAGCTCTCCAGAGGAGGCTGTAATTTGCTTAAAAGAACTCTTCAAAGGGACTGGATATGGGAATACAAAGGGGTTATTTTGTACCTCTGGAATTACCCCGTTTGGATGCATCCCTCACAAATGCATTTTCTGTGTGTTATGTTTCAGTGTAAAGCACATGGCATTGCCCATTGGGTGCTTTCCTTGCAGAAGATACTCTCAGAAATCTCTGTCCAAAGATTTTATCCTCCTTAACGTGTTCTGAATTCATGAACTTGTTTTTGTTCCAGCAATCACAGCTGACCTGAAAGCTTGTTAAAGCTGCATTTGGTTGTTAATCTGTGAGCGTGTGTGCCGTTAGCATTGGCTTAACTTCAGTTACCGAATACATTCTGCAAAGCAGGGCTGTTCCTTATGTAGGCAAGAACTTGCACTTCCAACTGCCTTTCTTTCCTGCCTCTTCCCGTATGCTAGCTGTGAGGGCAGGATGGAAACAGCACTGACTCAAACCCTAAAAGTAAGGACCCATCTAACGTGCTGGGTTTTCAGTGTAATGGAAGCTGGCTGACACCTCTTACCTGGGAATTTTTTGTGCCGTGGCTCATCTGCAATACAAAACAGAGGCTGCATTCTTTCACCTCCTTCAGCTTTATTACTGCATCTCTTGTAGCTCTCAAAAGCAGATCATGGGGTCTGCCATGAAATAATTCTTCCGTAGCAGGTAACAGTCCAAACAAGTACTTCATTTGCTGCATCATATTTAATATTTCAAAGTGATCTTGCCAGCTTTGAGGCAATTTAATCTATTAAAGTTCTAAAAGTTATTACACGAAAGTGATCCAGGAAGATGGGAAATAAGTTATTGGAGGCTTAATTTGAGGCACAAAGTAAGCCTTCAGTTTAGCCATCTCTGATGAAAAGATTTTCATTCTTTCTTTTCCTGTTTGAGCAGAGGGAAAAATAATTACATACCAAAATTTTGTTTTGCACGGTGGCAGTTTGAAAAAGATGGCTGACTGTGTATTGGTGGCCTGCAGATTTGCCGTTCCAAAGTGTGAAGGGTTGATTTCAGAGATGACTGTGGTGTTGTACTGAGTGTTTCGCTCACAGCAGTTTCAAGGTATTATCATCAGGACGGTTTTCACTTGCTGCCACCACGTATGTGAGTTGTGTGTGGATTGAAGCCGTTCCACACATCTGCCATCTGTGCGATGCCTTCTGTGCTTGTTCCTTTGGGGCTTCAGACTCTAAAATTGAGTGGTTTCAGGGGGAGGGAGAGACGAAGCTTGTTAGTGCTTTGGTATGAGGGGATGAGGAAGTGACCGCTGCATAATGGCACACCTGTCACCTTAATTCCTTTGAAACCCTTACCTGTAGCAAGGCTTTGAGTCTCTTGATGATTCTTCTTCAGTTTCATCCTGACTTGAAATGGGGATTTGGGGGATTAAAGCTCGTGGATATTAAGAAGGCAGACAAAGGATGTCTCCAAGTAAAAGATCTAGTTAGGAAATGTCTGTTTCTGCCAGGGAGTTCAGCTGAATTTCCTCTCTCTTGTGCTGGGTGGGAGAGAGATCTGAACTGTAGCTCTGAAGGATTACACTTCCTTCAACAGAGATCATGCAGGCACTCCTTTGGCCATTCTGGGAGGAGGGAGCCTTGAGACAGTGGGGCTGGATGGAGGGAGCCTCAAGGTGGAACATTTATGCTTTCAGGAGGGAGAGATGAATGATTCTGTGCCAGGACTTAAAGTGGAGTTTCTGAAAACCTCTGGCTGTGTCACAGTGCTACATCTCTGGACCAGCCCCTATGGCCATCACCAAGTGGCTGAGGCTCTTTATCGTGATATTAGTGTTTTTAACCTGGACCCTTTCTCCAGTCCCTTAAAAATGTGCCAGTTAAGAGTGCATAGAGCTCCTTGCCCCTGTTTTCATTTACTAGTAGGCATGAGCAAAAGCATCAACCCTTCTGGGTGTATTAAAACATCTGGATTTGAAAGATTTGAAAGAATTACGTGACTGGTAGCTAATCCACTGGTTCACACCAGCACCATGAGCTGCATCTACAAGGTATTTCCTCCTTTGTAACTGACTGGAGAGAGCTAAGCCTTTGTTGCGTAAAAGTTTGGCTGAGACTCTTCAAAGAAAATCCCAAATGCCTGATCGCATTGGCAAGCAGTGCTGGAGCTCTGGTCTGTGCTCGGAGGCTGAAGGAGGATCCTGTGGTTGTGTCTGCAGGTGGAACAAGCTGACAAACATGGGTCCCTCAGGAAGCTCTCTGCTGACGGCAGTTCTCATAACGTGTTGGCGTCACCGAGGAGTGGTGGAAAAACTGCTTTGTGTCAGCGATAAGCCTGATAGTTCTTGTATGCGGGAACCTCCCTGGAACAGTTCTTGTATGCGGGAACCTCCCTTGAACCTTGGCTCAGCACGTGTCATGGTGGGCCTTGCCCTTCGGACCAGAGCTGTTCTGCGGTGGAAAGCATAGGGAGCTCTTTCCTTTCTCCTGGAGCAACCAAAGGAGTCCCACAGCTTGAGGGTCGTCGGGGCTTCCCATGCACAGACTGCAGGCTCTCGGGTTGAAAGTAATTTTATAGGAGAAATAATTTGCTGTTTCACATCTGTTTGCCTGTGGCGAGGTGCCAAAGGGTTACACAGCTGCCCTTGTACTTGGCTATGTGGCAACCACCACCGTGCACACAACCTGCAGGAAGAGCCACTGGGAAGGTAATGACTTCAGACAGAACCCGGCGTTGAGGGCAGACGTTCCAACGACCTGCCTCCTATTCCCCATCGCCTCGCGTGCACAGAGGCGAAAGCGGCCGCACAAAGGCGGCGGGCAGGGAGCTGCGGCTCGACATGTGCCAGGTGCCACGAATGCCGGCCCCATCCATCATCCCGCAGCCCGGGGGACGGGAAGCGGCTCGGCCACCGAACCCTTAGACGGGTCGGCTTTGTCGGCCGCTCTTTCATAGGCTTCGTTGCCGCGATGTATCCATTTACATAATGGATTAGCACGAAGCAAAACGCACGGCGACGCCCCTTCGCCTCTTCCCGTTCTTTCCGAGCCGGATCGTGACGGGGACTCGCTCCCCCGTGCCGGTCCCGTCTCGGACAGAGCCCGGCGGGCGGCATTCCCCGCCGGAGCGGGGCGGGCGCTCCCCGCACGCAGCCAGGGGCCGTCCCGCGTGCCCGCCCCGCCCCGGCCGGCCGCCTAGAAAAGCGGGGCCGTTCGGCGGCGCCCCGCTTTCCTCCCGTCCTCGGCCCGGCCGGCCATGAAGAACGCGGTGCCGCAGGCGGCCTCGCTGCTGCTGGAGAAGCTGCTGCTCCTCGTCCACGTCCGGGCGCTGCCGGCTGGAGCGGAGGGCGGGGAGCCGCCGCCGGCCGCCTCCGGCTACTACGACACGAGCTGCTTCAGGCGGGGCGACCTGCTGGAGGTGCCGCGCACCCTCTTCGTCCACTTCGGCATCTACCTGGGCGAGAACCGCGTCGCCCACCTGATGCCCGACATCCTGCCCGCCTTCACCGACGACCGCCGGCAGATCCAGCGCGTGGTGACGAACAAGCGGCTCATCCTGGGCGTCATCACCAAGACGGCCAGCATCCGCGTGGACACGGTGGAGGACTTCGCGTACGGCGGCAGCATCCTGGTCAACCACATGGACCGGCTGTTCAAGGACCAGGTGCTGGGCAGCGAGGAGGCCGCCCGCCGTGCGGAGAAGCTGGTGGGTGCCACGGCCTACAGCCTGCTCTGGAACAACTGCGAGCACTTCGTCACCTACTGCCGCTACGGAGCTGCGGTCAGCTTCCAGACCGACAAGGTACGGCCCCGGGGAGGGGCGGCAGGGCGTCCCCAGAGGGAGTCCCCGGCTCCCGAAGGCAGAAGCGCCGCGGAGAGCCGGCGGGCCGCGGCCGTGCTGCCCCACGTTGCTCCGGCGCCGGGCTGCGGGACAGGAGGCTGGCTGGGAGCTCAGCTCCCACTCGCTGCGTTAGCCAAAGCTCCCGCGGTGACGGAGCGGCAGGCTGCGTTCTCTCACGCAGCGCATGAGCGCTGTGGCACCGGCAGCCCGTCCGTACCGGAGAAAGCAGCGATCCCAGCTGTCATCTCGACACTTTCCTCCTTAACCCTGACGTTTTTCCTTTCTTTTCCTTTTTTTTCTTTCCTTGCAGTTCTGTGAGACTGTCAAGATGATAATTCGTGACCAGAGGAGCGTTCTTGCTTCGGTGCTCGTGGGTTTAGCGTCCATCATCTGCCTGGGTCTGGCACCCTCCACCGCCCTCCCCACGATCTTCATTACCTTCGTTCTGTGGATGGCTGGCTAACAGCCCGCCTGCGGCTGTTTGTATATAGGATGTACACTACTGTATTTATGAGGGCACAAATTACTTGCTGGCGTTGTGTAAAGTTACTTAAGCTTGTGTGCTGCTTTTAAATGCGACTCTGTCTAGAACACAGTGCACAAGGTATAGCTTACTGTGTAAGCTGAGTGATAGATTTCCTGAAAATCTCAATACTTTCTCACACACCTTTAAAATAATGAAAAAGTAGGGGTGCGATGCAGTTCTGCTGCGTGCCTTTAGCTTCAAGTGATTCTGCTCGTGCCCTTCATGCTCTTTTATCTCCTAGCTGTGTGCCTGGGTGCTACAGCTATTAATAAAAGTAGATGATGGAGTACCACACAGCGATGGGCATTCAGAATTACTTACCTCTTACTTTGGTAGATCTTGTTAATGTTCAGGAGTTACTGGCTCCATTCCTGACATGTCCTTTTGTGAAGATGCAGTTAGGTAAGCTGACTATTTTTGATAGCCAAGAAAAAAAGGGGGGGGGGGGGGGAGAAGGGCCTTGCCTGGGTGCAGTGCTGCCGTAGCACATCTGGCCAGATTGGCATTGAGTTCCCTCCTGGGAAATGGTCACAGGTCTCTCATTCGTATCAATTGCATAAACAGCAAAAAAATGCATACTTAGCAATTTTCTCATTGGGTTGGTGGTACAGAAAGCCTGTGATTCGTCAGCATTTTCTTTGCTGCTGGTAGTGGAGGGCATGGCTAATGTAAGTGGCTGCAGAGAGCTTCTAGGCAGTACAGGAGGCAAACAGTTTGCTTTCTGAAAGCTTGTGACATGCAGATGCCGTGGGTTTCTAGTCTTGTAGGGCACATGGCATGGAGGGGGAGGAAAATGAATGCACATTTATTTAGTTCTTTCTTTCCCACAGTAATTAGAGCTACGTGGGTGCTGTAAAGTATCAGGGCTCATTGGTGTGGTTCCTGTAGCCTCTGTGAAGGAAGATGTCTTTCTATACTCATCTCTTGCAAATAAGTATTCAGTGGCAAACCAGCTAAAAATGTTCCATCTCCAATGTTGCATCCTTTCTGCTTATCAAGACTGTGTAAAGCTGGATTTGAAATCATGTTATCTTGCCAATGATTTCAGTACTAGAAGACACTCTTTTTTTCTTTTTGCTTACTTTTTTTTCTCCTCAGCAGTGTCTTAATGTATGCAGATATTGTTCAGCTTCTGGAATGTCTTGCTCTACATGCACTTACATGTCCATGCAGTGTGCTTGCCTCCCTTTCTAGTCCAAGGCAAACACAGCGATGTCTTTACCAAGGATGCAACCTCAGACTTACTCCTTTCTGAGTGGTGTTCAGTATCCTGATCAGCTATGCTACTGGAAGGTGCCATTTTTCCCCCCAGTTTTTCATTAAGGCTTCGTTTAGCTACATTGTAAACCCCTTTCTCCCTCCCTAAACCTCAAGGCTGTTTGAAAATTGGATTCTTGAACTGTGAGCCTAATTGGCTGCTCTCTAATCATCTTTCTTCTGCTGCCTCACTATAACTGACAAAGAATGCAAAGACTAGAGTGAAATTCCAGTCTCAGAAACAACAGCACTCTAAGAAACAACAGCACTATTGCTGCTGTCATCAACTGAGCAGGGATTTAGCATAGCTTTCAGTACACTTCGCCAAAGGAGTTGCATATCAATTACTGTTGAGTCCTTGCAAACAGCTTCTCTTGTGCTTTCAGAGACCGAGGTGCTCCACATAACTGGGTTTGGTAAACTTTTCAAGTTAAGGTGTATTTATAATTAATGTGAATTGCTTTTTCATAGAGTTTGTGTTATTTGCATAAATTCCAATGAGTTTTTTTATTTGCTGTGCGTAAGGTAATGAACTGTAGTCACCAGTCACTATTGTAACTATATAAAAAGAATTTATTCATTTGAAAATGTCTACTGGCCTCTTGATATGGAGTGTAATGTCACAGCATTTCTCTGATGTGTCCCATTAGGGCACTGAACGGGCCATTAACACGCACTTACATAGTGTTTGATTACAGGTGGGCTTTTCTTTCACCCTTTATTTACATGGGATTTACAAGAATTCCAGTAATCCTTATGATTCGCTTATACAATAAACAGAGGGGTCATGAACCAAATCAAAAGCAGGATTGGCAGAAGGTGGAGAAACATCCCTCTCTAGATTCTGTATCAAAGGGCCAATGCTCTGCCTTGATGATGGTGTTGAACAAGGAACACCCAGATTAACTCACGGCACTGCGCTAGGATTCTGATAGGCATCTGTATGGAAGAAACGGAACCAGCTTCTGGCAGATATCCACTATTAGTATTGGAGATTTCCCCTCAAATTGTAGCGTTTCAAGAAGCTTACAGAATACTATGAAATAGTGCAGACTGTGGCTGTATCCTTACATCAGGGACAAGTAACAGCGTGGGTGAAGGAAGAGAAATCCAGCTGCGTGGTGAGGAGTTTTTCCTACTGATGGCAATTCTAGCAGAGATGCAGAGATTTTGTGAAAGTCAGGCACAAGTCAGATAAGACATTCACTATGGGAAAAATAAAGCTATCAGGCATGAATTCTCATGTTCAGCTCGGCAGGTGGTGGTTATGCAGTCAAACATTTTGTTAAATGTCAATGTAAACTTTTTTCTGTAATGACTCAAGTAAAAATAAGCACTTGCCCTAGGTTAAGCCTTGCGTTTCAGCCTTGAGCTCAGCCACAGCGCTGCTGAAATGAAGGAGCTGGCTATAAAAGAAAAACACTGAATGCTGCGGAGCAGTTCATCTGTTGGGTAGTGCTTTTAGAAGTGACGTTGTTCACTGATGGCTGTTAAGTGGTGGTGACAAGGAGCGTAAATTTAGAGCTGCAGGTCATTTTAGTGGTGGGGCTGTTCTGGGAAACTGTGTGGTTAAACGTGAATGTGTAATGGAGGAGTGTAACCACTGCCCTGCGCCGCTGGGAAATGCACGTAGTGAGGACATCAAGTGAGAAGGAGAGATGTTTCACTTTGGCCTTTCCAAGGAAAACAAAAATTAAATGAGCATTCACGAGGCTCAAGATGTTTTTACAAAAGCCGTGTTTAAAGCAAGGAAAAAGGTTCGTAAATGAAGGCATTAGAACACTGAGTTTTCTGTCTGTATTTATTTTAGCTTGGAACATAACTGATTACTCATTCTGTGGGTGAGTAGTCATCTGTCGCTTGATTTCACCTTTGGGTCCTCCTGTGCTGAAGGCAAACGCTATGTACACCACTGAGGCTTTTAATGAAAACAAAGTCAGCATTACTTGTTAAAGTCTGAGGGGCTGGGGAAGAGGGAATTAAACTTGTGTGTGACTTGACGTCATCCAGACAGGCTTTAGAAAGCAAGCTGCAGCTACAAGAAACACTGGTACTGTGATCCCTACAAGTGATATGGTGCTGTATTTCTTACTGCGTGTTCTCATATTAAAGTCACGTGCCACTGAATGATACAGAACTGCGTTAGGCACTCATTAATTAGCATCACCTTTTTCCATTGAAATGAAAAAAGTTGTGGGGTGACTCTTGGAGCCATTGACCCTGGCTTTGAAATAATAGCTCGATCCCTGGAAGCACAATCGTCCTGAATGGGCTGACTGATCTGAAATGAAGATGCTACAGCTTGCTGGTTGGAGGCCCTTTACTGCAGTGTATTGCTCTTCCCTGTAAGCCTCACAGAAATCTTTCAGGATTCTGTGCTTATAAAGCAGAATGTGTCCTCTACTGTAGGAATAAAAAGTAGTTGAGGGCTGGTTTTTGGAAAATTTTCTTAACACTCAGTTCTCTGTTGTATATTGTGGCATAGCTTCACTTCTGAAGTCACAGGAGCACTTAGGGTATGAACCTGAGAACACAGAGACTGTGGGGAAGCGTGGGGCAATACTTACAATTCTTAAATCATAGTTACACTGATTGGAATACAGCAGTTCTCTGTGGCAAAGCTGATTTATGTTTTGCTTCTGTCTCACAAGGTGGAAGACTTTTTGTGAGGTGAGGAGTAAATAGCTTTACTATTATTATTAATTTTATTTTTTTGTATCCCATAGGCAAATGTATTCTGTGACTTTCTTTCATTGATTTAGCCCAGCCAGAGTTTTAAGGTGTAGGTGTCTTTGCCCATTTGTTACACAAACTCTTAGGTTCCTTCCTGACTGAGCAGTGCTAGAGCGGAAACAGCAATACGTTATAAGGTTTGCCAAAATGTGATAGCTGCAGCTTTTCTGGAGGGGGGGGGCCTTTTCCCAGCACCTTCTCAGACTGCCTCCAGCAGACTCACCAGACTCTGGATATGGCCGAGAGGTGGCCACCCTTCACCCTTTTCTAATTTATCTCATAACTGGGACAGTTGAGTTATTTTGATCAAGTTGGGCAGCACCTCTGGCTCCGAGTTCGAAGAAGGAAATGGCTCCCTCAATCCACTGTGAGCTGCATCAGGTTGTGTTGGGACCCTGCGTGTTTTAGCGCTGCTGAGAAAGCTGTTCTTCTCGTGGTCCGTGGATGCTAGTGAGGCTGTGAGTGGGAAGCACATCCCAAGGCTTGATCAGGAATTAGAAAGACTAAGATTGGGATGTTCCCGACTTCAACAATTGCAGCCATTCAGGAAACTTTCAGGTAGAAAGAAGGAAGACGCCTTCAGGTAAGAACAAATGTTGGCCACTTTGGTGTAGCATTCCTTTTGTATTCAGATACCTGCTGTACCAAACTATTGCCTTTAGTTTCTTCTTCTAATTCTCCCTTAGCTTTTTTTTCCACAAAAATCTTTCCTGTGTCTGCACCTGGGAGAATAAACGTCTTCCTGTCTTCTTGCCTACTGCAAGACTTGGTTAACTTGCATAAGATTGTGTGTTTCTTACATAGAACATAGCAGATAAATGAGATGCACAGTTCCTTACCAGAAGGCAACTTCATTCCCTGTGAAACCTGAGTTTTCTGTGAGGCTAAGAAGATACACTGCTTCATATAATTAAGAATTACAAGCAAATTAAGGGTTAGCTCTGCTAAACTTGTCAAGCTTCCTAATGCTCTGCATAGTCTCAGACCTGACTCAGACTCGCACCTATGTTCCCTGCAGTCTTGTACCTGTATGTTTCCATTGAGCATTGCACAGCAGCACAGAGAAGGGTGGGTCTGCCAGTGTCGCATGGTAGGAAGAAAGTTATTAATTACTTCTGCTCTCAAGTGAAGAAACGCAGGTGTGACGATAATGAGAGGTCTCCTGTATCCCTGCCTGAAAGATGGGGATTAGAGATCAACCACAGTAACTTTTGCTGTCTCTGGTTTTGTATGAGATTGTACTTAGCTCCAAGCGTATCTTCAGGGGGAGGGAGGCCCCTGGCTTCAACCACACTCCTTCACAGTCTGTCTAAACAGGGGGGTAATGCACAGACTAAGTAACCTGGATCCAGTGACAACTTGGTGGCCTGCAGAACCTGAAACAGCATAGCTGTGGAAAACAGAACTGCATCTAGCCCATGTGGAAGAAGGCTGTTTGGTCCAGCATCATGCTATCATGGCCCTGCAGCTTGTGGGACATGAGTGAATACCATCTCTTGATCCTGTTTTGTATTCATACCCACTTGCCTGAAGCAGAAACTCAGGCTTTGATTCATGCAGATGTGCCCCAGACTGTTTCAGTTCCCCCCAGAGCCTCATTTTATTCATGGGTTACTTTCACCAGGTTGCAGCTTAGCTGGTTTCAAAGAAATCCTTCCTGAGGTACGTAACTCCTCCTACATTTTGTAAGGGAGGCCCAAAGGCATCAGTCAGGGCTGAAAATCACCCCAGACTGGAAGGTGAGTGAATGGGAACTGCTGAGTCACAGCCTGAACCTGGAAGGTGCAAGTAGGACCGAAGTGGTGTGGCATGCTTGCACCTTGGGGGAGACTATTGGAGATGGGGGATTCAGTAGTCCCTTCAGTAATCGGTACATGGCCTGCAGTCGTTGTGGTCAGCACCCTGGTCTTCATTGCTAAGAGCCCCTCCTCATGTCCCTGTGGCAGATCAGGACCCCCTTCGGTGCCTGATACAGTTATGAGCTACAGATATCTGGCCAAAGGTTGTGATACAGGTGGCTGGGACATCCCCAGTGTAAGCTGAAGTGTTGACCCAGGATAGGAATATGGCCTGTATTTTGCCCTGGAGGGCAGACCTTCCCCTCCTGGTACCTCTGAAACATCTGTACTATTCTCTGTGAGCCTTTGGAAGTCGCAATGGCAATTGTGTAAGTGTTAGGGTGTGTTGGATCCCTGTATTAGGGAAGGCTCACCCTCCAGCTGGCTCAGTCATTGGTCCATGCTGTGAAGGGTGCAATGTATGGGAACTGTTGAGGCACAGCCTGAAGCACTGATTGATCACCTGGGAAAGGACTGGGTCAGCCCTGGGAGCTCAGGTGAAGGCAGTTCAGCTGTGTGACTGGAAGACCTCATTTAAGAGCTGACTGCCACTGTAATCTCTCTTGCTGGAGATCCTTCCTTTGTGGAGTCCTTCTGTGAGTCTAGATCTTTGGAGGTGGGGGAGCATTCTTTCTGTAACATCTCACTGTGTTGGTCCTGCTGCCGTTACAATGAGTAAGGCTGCAATACCTGAAATCTTTCTGGAGATGTCGCCTGCGATGCCTTCTGTCGCTTTGCTGTGTTCTGTTCTTTGGTCTTTTACAGAGCTTGGGACATGCACAAAACTCAGCTCCTCTGGAAATCTGAATGTCTGACAGATTAAGATGTGAGCTGGACAATCAGAGGCAAAGTAACATCTCTTTGTCAGCTATTTAGCACTGATGATTGTATGGAAAGGGTGACTTCGTATTTTCCTTTAGGTATTGCTCCAAACTGCAGACAACAAGCAGACTGCTTCAGTCACGCTGTAAGAGCTATTCCATTGTCATTCTAAATTGGTATTTGTATAACTGGATCACTTGACAGACCAGGGTTAGCCTGGGAATGTCCTTCAAAAACTTTCCTGGAGAAAGCAGTAATTCTGCTTGGCCAACAAACTGAAATTCCAGTGAGGAACGGAGCATTTCTATTTCAGGTGTCTGAGCAATTCCAGTAACTCATATTATTAAGGCACTGAAAGTTATCCAGGCAATAGATCTGATACATAGTCATGAAATGTGTTTCAAAATTATAATCAGGGTTTCATGACTTGTAAAGAGGTGTTTTTGTTTTTTTAATACTAGCAAGCTGAAAATAACTATGCAAACCAGTCAGAGAAATTACTTTCCTTTGGTAACTTTATAGTTTGCATTTTCAGTTTAGGGAATGTTTGTGTTAACATCTCTTTCACAGACTGTTCAGTCCTGCAATTAAAAACAAATCTGTGCTTGCAGCAACAGTCTGTTCTTATGGGAAAGATACTGAATCTGCGGTACCAGTTTAGAGCTCATTGTGTAGTTGAGCAGGAAGAGAATGCTGAATGAGTGTGAGGCATCTGTTTATACAAAGAACATTTCATCCTAACAGAAAATTAGTAAGAAGTTTCACTTGCACTGCATATTGAAAATTATCCTGGTGGGAGAGATCCTCAGTAACTCACCTGCTCTACCATCAGGCACGCAGTACTGCAGGCTTCTTTGTTACAGCACCGTTGTTCGATTGTCTCTTCCAGCTGAATTCAATAGGAGCTTTATTACTGACCTTGCAAGACTAAATTGGAAATGCTCCCTTCCATTCCCTGATCTCCCCAATATCTTGTGCTTCATAAACATAATTATAGTGTTCGTAAATGAACCTCCTGGTCACTAAGGAGCTTGCACTGAATTCTGTCATTTTAGGTCATTTTGCAGTTCTATTCAGACAGATGCTTATGGATAATCACTTCTGTGCAGCCATTTGTGCTCTTTCCTAGCTTTTTACTAGGTTAGGCAATGCATCTTTCAGCTGGCTTCTGAAGGTCTTTTCTTGTGAACTTGGCTACTCCCTGTATTTTTTAGGAAACTTGGACTCCCCATCCAGAACTGCAGAAGTGTGTCCTTTACAACCAGACACTGTTAACAACTTAACTGCCTTTGAGAGCCTTGAGCTTGTAGTCAAGGGGCAATTTT
Organism: Lagopus muta; assembly: GCF_023343835.1. Taxonomy (NCBI): domain Eukaryota; kingdom Metazoa; phylum Chordata; class Aves; order Galliformes; family Phasianidae; genus Lagopus; species Lagopus muta. The sequence goes on from NC_064436.1 coordinate 1,703,809, forward strand.
TTTGTTAAAGTATGGGAACACAGGAATGAATTTGGCAATATCCAAAGGTCACTTTAGCCCTGAATCATTCTCTGCCAATAAGCAGTGAGTGTTTAGAGCACAGGCAGAGTCCAGCTATAGTCTCCAAAATTTCCATAAGCGACAATTCATCATCTTCCTGTTTTGAGGCTTGCATTCATGACACTGAGTAAAATGTTCACCAATGAATTTACCCTACACAAACAAATTTCTCTTGTTCTTTTCTTTTAAATCTGTCCTGCCTTTGAAAGCTTCTGAGACAAAGTTAAGTGTCATACAAAATGGCACTCTATTTTAAATTGGCTGCCTGGTGATTGCATTAGGGGAACAATGAAGAGTCATTTCACATGGCTTTGCTCCACTTGGTCTTAAAGTCTCAGATGTTCCTGGTGTGGAACTGAAATTTACTGCTTTCCACAGGTCTGCACTGGAATTCTTCTGAAAATGGTTCATTTGGCACCACTATCTCTGTACCATGGCTGTTTTCAGAATGTTATTATGTATTACACCTCTTAGTCCCATAGTGTTGTGCTGGAATATGCCCACCCTTGCTGGGTTGTATCCTTCCTACAGTGGCTTCTTCACAGTGCCTGCCATGGATGCAAGCAGCAAGAAGTCCTGCACCAGCCCAGAACTGGATGATGCTGGGAAAGAGGAGCTGCAGGCCTCCACCTAAGAGCAGGGTTTGCTATAAGATCAAGAGCTCCCATCTAGTGGATATGCAAGAAAAAGCTTCCAATCTAGGCAGGCATTTAAAAGAAAAAAAAAAAAGAAGTCTATTATAATGTAAGTCATAGCATTCTATGCGTATATAATATATGAAAGTAGGATAATATATGCATACGTCAATGAAAGAAGCACTAAAAATGCAGGTTACATTGTTTCATTTTTAATTACATCTCTAAACGTAGCACCATATCCTTAAAGCCTCTGGAAAAATATGAAGAAAATCATAAGTTGTTTAGCTGTAATTGGCATTGATGATTTCCTGAGCTTCCTGACTCAAAAGCCTGTTAGCAGCTCACAGCAGCTGGATTATGAATTAAAAGGATATGAGCTTGATAAATCAATGCCTTCATGATCCTCGGAATAAACTGGGATTTTAAGCCGAGAATAAATGGCTGAAGGAAACTGTTGACAGCCTTTCCACTTTTTAAACTACAGTGAAAACACAAAGTAAAAACTGAATCTTGTTCTCTCCTGTTGCATTCAATATGATTTATTTCCTGAATGATTAAATATTCAAAAGGTAACGCGATATAAAAATCCTCAGCCTTCCAAGTAAACCTCCAGTTAGTCACTAGGTCAGATCAGAAGTGGTCGAAGATTTTATCACTTGATGTGTGCTTTGTTCCAACACTGGAGCCAGGTTATAAACTTTCACAGAAAACCACCCTAAATTCCAGTATTTTCTGTCAATAAATGCAATTAACTTAAAAACTGAGCGGTGACAGAGAGGAACCATCTCTGATCTTTCCAGGTCTTCTGGTGAGCACTGGGAGACCTACTGTGTGACAACAGGAGGCCCGCTCTGTGCTGCTTGTGCTTCATGTTGCAGAAGGAAGAAGTCAGTCTCAAGCCTGTTAGGGCAGTGTTTTGTAACTACCAAAACAGCCAAGCCTCTTTAATTGTTGCTGTGGATGTGCAGAGGATGTGCTGCCACTTCAGGATTTGCTTAAAACATTTACCTAAAAAGAGATGACAAAGAACCGTGCAGCTGTATAGAAACAGCAGGCATCAGTACTAAAGGAAATGATTCTCCATGCCCAGCGGTCCTTCCCCAATTGCCTTCTGTTTCTGATACTCACCTCTTTGTCCACCAACCCTCTGCAGAGTCACTTTTTGCCACGATGCAGTGCTGCTCCTTCCCTTACATGGATCCCTTGCATTAGCAAAACCGGCCCATTTTTGTGATTTTCTTAAAGGTGTGCCTTTGTTGCACTGAGGGGAAGAAAGTTCTGAAGGTCATGAGAGGTGGGAAAAAAAAACCCCACAGCAAATGAAGAGATTTGATACACTTTGTTATACACATTTCACATCGCTGCACTCAGCAATACCGGCTTAAAACTGATTTAGTTCAACTAACTTCAGAAAGACTGTTGCTATGTTTGTCTGGGAAGCAGAACATGCTTTGGGATCAATTTTCATTAAAAAAAAATTGATAAAAAGTACTCAAAAATAAAAATAATAAGGAATGCTCTAAAACCACCAATGTATCTTTTCTTCCAGCAATTTCTGCGGCAGAAAGCTGAGCAAGTGCAAACGGTACCTTTCAAGATAGCAGACTCTTCAGGCATGGGGATGCCTTATTAGGAAGATCCTTTTAAGCAGGCAGTGTGGCTATTTGATCAAATGGCACTGGAAAGAAAATGGACCAACTGATTGAAATTCCTTCTAGGCAGCTTTCTATAATTAGATTTACAATCATATTATCTCTATGTTTTCTACGGAGACCTCTGTCTAAACTTCAAAGGATGTCTGTTTCCTTTTAAACAGTTCCACTATCTACATATCAAACCTGTCAGCGTGCAGAAATACTACATGCCCTCTTCCTGTTCCAGGCCACAGCAAAATTTACTTTGACAAAAAAAGGCATATGCCTCTGCTAAGACATTACAAGTGCAGTAGTAGTCCGCTCCAGGAATATATGCTGGGACTTGCTAGCATTCCCATGAAACAAGTTAAAAAAACATAATGGACTTCAGTGTTACCGCTACCGAAAATAACCTACGAGGAAAAGAAAAGCAACTGTCTGATGCAGTGCTGTAAAATATGCAAGAAAAAGGCCTCTTTCACATTTTCAAATTTAGCCAGAGAAATAAACAGCACAAACTTGGCAGGACTGCCTTCATTCCTCATCCATCAGACTTGTGACGGTTTCAAAAAGACATTCATGAGGAAACTAACACAGCGTCTCCTTGACACTAAGTGGAATTTGATAAAGCTTCAGAGTAGACAGCATATTGTTTGCAATTGTAAGTAAGTATTTTTCTAACTAGAATTTATGCCAAATACTTAGAACTCTTGTAAAATAACCCACCAGAGAACTAGCCTTTATCAGGTTCATAAGTTAAAAAGGTATGTAGTAAGGTACCAATTAAATAAAGCAGTAAAGCAATACGTACTCTGATAAATAACATTCTTCTGAACCTGGTCCCTTTTTGCTATGCTTTACTACATCTTAATTAAAAAAAAAAACAAAAGTGAATCAAAACTTGACATTAATTTAGATGAGTGGCATTTCTCTATGGAGGGAAAGCGTTGTTATAGCTGAGAGAAATAACACTTTGTTGGGAGCAGCTGTCACTGCTAGAAATGGGTATTAGCATGTTAATCAGCCTTCTTCTATCACAGCTTTCCAAATGATATATGAGCTGCGTCTCTGAATGCACAATGCAGTCCAGTCCTACGTGAGAGAAAGGGGAAGACATGGAAACAAGGTAGAATCTGCTGCAAGAAGTGCCTGTGTGGAGGAGGAATAGAGAAGTCTTGTCCCCTCCAACTATTCCAACTTACTTAACACAACTGCATGTTGTATAAATAATTAAAATTAACTAACTTTTAGATGCTTGACTGACGGGTTGGTTTGGTGAGGATTCTTCTGCTTCCACTACAGGCAAAGCAGTGTTTCAGAGAATGCAGTCTGGGTTCAATAAATGGCTTTGTTTTAGTCATGAGATGCTTTCACGGGTGCAACCTCTGTTTGGAAGAGCTGAGGCTATGAGGTACACCGCTGAATACTGCATTCCCTGTAAATGTTGCCTTATTATTGGGAAAAAAAAAACACAACAACAAAAAGCACATGAAAACATTCAGCTCAAACTTTATCACATTTGATAACCTGTGGCACAATCTGAGACAAATACAGGTTAGAAACAGTTGTTCTCAGTAAAAAATATACCAAACAATTGTCAGAGAGAAATAAACAGCAAACACCTGTGGGGAAGAGGAAAATGACAGTTGTACTACCCAATTAGCACCTGTGGATCTTAATTTCTTTTAAATGGGGGTGGAGGTCAGCAAGAAAATCTAGTGAATCTTTAGTTCCTATGCCTGACTTCGATGTTTAACAAGAAATAACAAAGCAAACCTCGTTTGGGATATTTTATTTCTGTCACGTCATAAAGAGAAATACCTGACAGCAAAGGTGTGTGTTTCCTTGAAAGCTGCTGATGGTAATTACCGCAATGAGTTAAAATTTCTTTTGTAGCTGTTCAAGAGCCAGCAGTGATCTGCCCATAGGATGTCACATAGGTGAAACACAGAGAAAACGAGTGAGAGGTTTTTCATTAGAAGCTGTTGTCTGCGTTCTGTCAGCACTCTCCACAAGCAGTAGCAACTGAGCACATGGGGTTTTCTATTAGAAAGTGAGCAGGCTCCAAGGCAACAAGGACACCGAGCTGCAGCCAAACCCAAAACTTTATTTACTGTAAGGCACTCCCAACTCATTCCTATTAGAGATTTCACAGCTGAGTTAGACACAGTAACAAACAACAATAAACCATCAGATAACCTGAAAGGAAAAGAGGTGGCACTTAATCTTGAAGGTAATGGCAATTCTGGCCATTCACACTATTACCTGGAGACATCATTTGTAAAACAATCAGTGTGTCAAGCCATTATTGATTAAAAAAGACAGTAAAGCTTCCTCTTAGAAAATAAAAACCAAGCAAGCTGAAATAGCGAGTATCTGACACACTGTGCTGAAATACAGATTTCTGGTGGCACATACATGTCTAAAAGCTCAGGAGCATATTTGTAGTTTTTCGGGATTCTTTAGCTGACAAAGAACACTTCTGCCTTTACAGCTTAAGGAAGATGTACATGAGGAGAAGTCTTCGATGAGTGCATTTTGTCTGTGAGCATCTTCCATTTGTTCAGACCCCAAGGCACTTGGATGGCAACTCAGGAGCTGGGGTGGGAGCGTGTGGAAGGCAGGGGGAACCTCTGACGCCAGCAGCCGCCCCGCTGCCTCAGACCGGGCCGCAGAGACAGCTGCACGGGCAGCCGCGCGCTGACAGCCCTCCCTCAGCCAACGCCCGCCCGTTTTAAAAGCGCTCGCCCGCCGTGCCCCGCTGTGAGCCTGGCGCTGATTGGCTCCTGCCTCCCGGCAGTTACACCTGCCGCCCAGCTCCGCTAGGCCGCGGGCTCGGGCCGGGCGGCGTCGTGCTGCGCCGAGCGGCGGGGTGAGGGAAAAAGAAGAAAAAAAGAAGTAATTATAGCGTAGAGTCTTGTGAAAACCTCTTGCCGATTTCTAAAGGCTGATTGTAGGCTGAGGCGCGGGAGGGTCTCAGAAGGAGATGTAGGGCTTCTAAGTACCGCGGGGCTGGGTGCTGGCTTCAGCGGGAGGCCGGAAGGCGGGGGACAACGTTGTGTGCGGTGTGCGGCGTTGTTGTGGCGATGCTTGGGGCAGGCAGCGCTGGGAAGCCACGTAGGCGGGTGTGAAGTAGGCTGTGTAAAGAGCGGTGTGTATTTGTGCGATGGGGCCAGAAGGAAAGGCTCAGTGAGGGGCAGAAAGAGCAGCAAGCTGAGGAGGAGCAAGCGGCTGTGCTTCAGGCTGAAGAAAGTGGATGGGATTGTAACTGCCAGGGAGGCGGGGAGTTCCTCAGGATTTTGCTTAGTGGAGCAAAATTCAACTTCAACTTATTGTTGATAAAGCAAGTTTAAAATATAAGGGATGTTAAAAAAAAAAAAAAAAAAGGACTTATAGATTATGTAGGTGTCTCATGTTTTGTTTTGTTTTGTTTTGTTTTTTAATTATTTTTTTATTATTTCATTTCTTTTGGAGAATAAAGAGCATACGCTTGGATGTGCCGCTTGGGCAAGGGATTGAAGTGTTGAAGATTGCCTGTCTAAGTCTTGCAGACCTCAAGGCAGAAAATTTGGGAATAGAAAACGGCAAGGAGAGAAAGAAAGGCCTTGAAAAGGAATCTGACTTTAAAGTTATTTTTTTTTTAATTGACTAGAGAAGTTCGTAAATTACTGTATAGGCTTCTCGGTCTGATTTGTTGCCTGTGACCTAGATGACAGAAACCAAAGGAGATCTTCACATGCCATCAAATAGTGGACATAGTAGTAACAACTCTATTGGTAAAGCTCCTTAGCTTTCACAGAATCACAGAATCGTAGGGGTTGGAAGGGGCCTCCAGAGATCATCGAGTCCAACATCATGAAAGTGGATAAAAGCATGAAAATGAGGAACTCAGAAGTGGAATAATCCCAGTCCCTTAGTTTTGACAGACAGTTCCACCAAGCTTTATTAAATACTGATTTCATGTAAATTATTTTTGTCACTAAGTTCTTTGAATTCTTTAAATTAATTAACATAATGCATTTCGGAAGTTTTCTTTGGGCTTATATCCAATTTTAAAATCGCTGGTGCTTCTGTAAAATATAGTGATAAGGGAGTGGATTTTGTCACTGCAGATGGCATTTAGGTCTCTGTACAACTGAGACAAGCTTTATGAAGTAATCCATTACTGTACTTGACGAGACAGCATATTTATAAAATAGCTGTGATGTGACTTGTATAAAATTAAAACTTTAGTATGGAATATATAGTTGCTGGTTAAAGTTCACTACTATGTTTTGAAATCAAGTACATAGATGATACCAGTTGCACATAGTATTGCAGCTTTATGCTGCTCATTGAAGTCACAGGAAATAGCCAACTATGGTGTGTGTTTCTGTGCCCCTGTGGCTTCTATATGTGAATAGCAGCTTTTAAGTATCTGAGTTGAAATATCTATAATGTTCTATTGAAGCTATTGCAGACATGAATGAGGAGAATTCATCTGCAACAAGTGAATCTGGCAAAATGAGAGGTGGTAATCAGGCTGCTGCCTTACTGGCCCTACTAGACAAGACTGGGTACACCATGATTCAAGAAAATGGGCAAAGAAAATTTGGTGGGCCTCCACCAGGTAAGTGTTTTTTTGAGGTAATAAAATTGAAGTATGTTTTCTGTAAGGATAGCTACGCTGTATTTCTGTGTATGTCAGGAATGTGCTTTCTGGTCCACTACTTCTCTGTTGAACCTGATGGCTTTTTTATTTTTCATCTTGAGAACTCTGGAAGGTGGGTTTATCTACTTCTACCCTTAACTTATTAAAATAGTTATAATCTTTCATGCTGAATTTGGGCTTTATTTCTAGTTTAGGATGGCATTATTGAACATGTCTATCAGTGCGTATGGCAGAGATGTAAATTAAGGACTATACACATATGTTCAGGCATTTCCTTGAGGACCAGAAGGGCCAGAAGCACGGATCTGTTCTGTGGAACTTTGTATTATTACTTTTTTTCCTGGAGAATCTGGCTCCAACCTGTGAAAACTGATCTCTTTTTAAGAGGAAAAATGCTCATGGTTTTTGGCCACTGAAAAAAAAAGATTGTCCCATGTTGTACCTTCGTAGGGTGTCTTTTTATAGTGGATGAACGGAGGAGGTGGAACCAAAATGTTCAGACCTTTTGAATGGCATTGGGGGAAAAAGAATACAGGCACTGGGGGCTCTGACTAAAACTTCCTAAAAAATGGGCAAGAAGTGCAGGTAAATGTTTGTAACTCCAAATGTTACAAGTAGAAAATACAACAAGTTCTCTCTCTAGCAATTATATTTGATGTATTAATATGTATCAGGCAATTTTGAGAAGTAAAAAATGATTTAAATGCAGACTCTTGCAACTGACCTGTTGCTATTTAAAACACTGTTTTAAGTAATGCTGGTTTGAGTGGCTCGTCATACAAGTTCAAGGGAAAGAAGCAGATGACTGTTAAAGATTCTGTTAGCACAATTAGTATTTAAGCTTTCAAAATCTAAAAAGATGCAAATACGGCAGTTAAAAACCAACAACTGATAGCCAAAGTGTGTTGTGTGGAGGTGCGGCTGTGATGCTTGTCCTAAGATTTTTTTGCTGTACTTTTTAAGGTTGGAAAGGTCCTCCACCACCTCGTGGATGTGAAGTTTTTGTGGGTAAGATCCCTCGTAACATTTATGAAGATGAATTGGTCCCTCTTTTCGAGAGAGCTGGAAAGATCTATGAGCTCAGGCTGATGATGGAATTCAGTGGTGAGAATCGAGGCTTTGCTTTTGTGATGTACACTACTAAAGAGGATGCCCAGCTAGCCATCAAGATTCTTAATAATTATGAAATTCGTCCAGGGAGATTTATTGGTGTCTGCATAAGCTTGGACAACTGCAGACTATTTATCGGAGCAATTCCAAGAGAAAAGAAGAAAGAAGAAATACTAAAAGAAATGAAAAGAATTACAGAAGGAGTGGTGGATGTCATTGTTTGTCCAGATGCCACAGACAGAACTAAAAATCGTGGATTTGCTTTTGTAGAATACGAGTCCCACAGAGCAGCTGCAATGGCTAGAAGGAGGCTACTCCCAGGTAAATCTGTGTTCAAGAGAAGTTTTGGAGGACGGTGTTTTTGGGGAGTAGAGGTGAAGGGATGTGAGCCCCTTTTTAGAAAACCATTTTAAGCGTATCGTTTTGGAAGGGGCTTATTTGTGGAATGGAAAGTAGAAGGGATTGAAAGTATTGAAAGAGGAGGGAATAGGTAAAGGTGAAGTTAAAAAGGAAACTGGGCAGTGTGATTCCCGTCCACACAAAGGGTTGTAAGGTTGCATTTTGCCACTTACTTCGTTCATTGTTTCGGGTAGTAGACTGACACATTTTGCTTAAGTACATGCAAACAACAAACGCTGCTGTTCCATGTGTTACACATCATATTTGTTTGCTTTTTCTAAAGCTAGTGTATAAGAATGATTGTTATTTTCATCTTTTTTTACTGATGTTATCCTTCTTTGCTGTAGGAACGTTCCAGCTCTGGGGTCGTGCAGTTCAAGTCGATTGGGCATGCCCAGAGAAAGAAGTTGATGCAGAAACAATGCGGAGAGTTAAAGTATTGTATGTAAGAAACTTAATGATTTCTACTACGGAGGACACAATTAAAGCTGAATTCAACAAGTTCAAGCCACGAGTAGTTGAACGTGTAAAGAAGTTGAGAGACTATGCTTTTGTGCATTTCTACAACCGAGAGGATGCAGTTGCTGCCATGTCCGTGATGAATGGAAAGTGCATTGATGGAGCTAGCATTGAAGTAACTCTGGCGAAGCCAGTTAACAAAGAAAGTACTTGGAAGCAACATCTTAATGGTCATGTAAGCCCCTGTTCTGAGAATCTCATGGAAATTCCTAGCAGAGAAGACAGTCACCAAAAATCCGTAGAGAAACCTGCAAGTCTTTCTCTCAGCCTTAATGGTCAGCACAGTCCGAGTTCTCCTGAACTTGAATGGTATCCATACCCATTTCTTCCAGGAGTAAAGCTTATTCCAATTAGCATGTATTCTCTAAAATCCAGTTACTTCAGTTCTGCTGTGATGCGTCTGGATTACTTTTGCTACAAAAATAACTGGTTACCACCAGAATACTACTTGTACTCAACCACAAGTCAGGATGGGAAAATCCATTTGGTGTGCAAGGTGCTTCTTCCGAGTATTGCAGATGGTTCGCAGAGTTGCTTCATGTCACACAAACTCTGTACCACACTAGAAGATGCCAGGGAATTGGCAGCGCAGATGGCACTTCTACATCTAGGTAAGCATAAGTGCTTTTGAGTAGTTCCTAAGAACCAAAGCTAGGAGAGTTTATTTAACATTGTTCTCTGCATCTATTTTTGGATATCTTCGCTCACATTTATTATCTTAATGTCAATGTGCCTACTATGAGAAGACATTTTTGATATGATAAGCTCCTGTGATAAAAGCTTTTCATAACTGAGAAAGCGGGCACTAAATTGCTGACAGTACGTTACTGCTGCTGCTCCGTAGAAATGGATAAGGTAAGATGTTCCATTTGACATCTAGTTCCTGCCCGGTATTTTTCAGTTCTTCTGTAATACTGAAGCATCCAAAACACTGAACTGATTTCTAGGTATTAGTGGTTGTAGTCTTCATTTGATCAAGCTTCATTCTAGAAGAAATCAGAATTTAAGACCTTAGGTAAACAGATCTGAAGGTTGTTGAAGAGCCATACCTGCTATATTCCTCTCCCCTGCTTGCGCTCTCAATTTTTTCCCCTCTTCTCTCCTGTTTAGTGGGTTGGAAAAGCTACTGCTGGATAGCAAACTGTTAAAATAGTGTTGATACTCTTTTCTTCCTAATACTATCACTAAGCAATTATTCTGGAATTTTCTTTGTGCTGCAGTGATTTTTTTTATGGTGTTTTTTTTTTGTTTGTTTGTTTTAAATGCAGTTTGTAGCAGACTTAATTTAGACTTGACTGTGAAATGAAAGCAATCCTTTTCTTAGTGTGTAGAATCCTGTTTCTCATTGTCTTTGATTTTGCATGCCCAAAAGGTCTTAGAAGAGAAGGAATCTCTGAAACCCAAAGCCTAATGCACTGTCTTCACTTCAGCAGCAGTCTGTTCAGTTTGCATGAATTGGTCACCTCCAAGAGGCTGATGGTCAACGTGAAGAGAATTATGTATTTTTAATAACAAAACATTAAAATTTTATTTATAAGTTTTTATAAAAGCTGCACCAGGTTTTGTGAACATTAGTGCCTGTTTCTTTTTAGAGTTGTACCTTTTATAACCTGTGTAACCCCAAATGCAAGAAGATTTTTAAACTGGAAATAGGGATGAGAGCTTAGCTTGTTCTTTAAACGAGAGCAATGGCAGCTTCCCATTCTGTGCTCGGCCATGCATATCTACCCATCTTGTGGCTTACAGCTACTCTTACAAACTGATTTTTCTCTCCTGTACTCTGGGAAAGAATCACAGGAACAACTACAGGGGGCTGTTGGTCTGAGAATGACTATTCACAGCTGTGGGCAAATCTAGAATGAAAACAAGCTTAAAAAAATCAGAAGTATGTATTGAACTCTTCTTACTCTGCTGTAAGGTAAAACAGCAGGTCTTTTTTGATTAGCACCGTTGCGAGATACCTAAAATCTGGATAGTCTCCCACTAATTACATGAGTGATCTCCTGTACCTAGTGCAAAGCACTGTTTTTAAAAAGGGATTTGTGCTTTGAAGTAACTGTACTTGCTTGTTGCCATATACAGTAGTCCTGAACAGACAGCAATACAACAACCTTCCACTTGGTGTCACCTGGATATTTTGAAAATGACCCGAGTAAAACACAGACTTTGAGTTTCACTGAAAGATGAACAGAGGAAGAAAGTTTAAAAACAGAAAATCGGGTTTGTTGAAATATGAGGAAATGATGAGTGTAGGTGTGCAGTTGAGAGAAGGGAAGAAGTGGAGCATGGCCATGTGCTGAAGCTCCAGAAGGGGACACCTCACTGTTCCACGGCACAGAGAGGAGAAGGGAACAGAACAGAAAGAAAATTGAGTGCTGGAGAGGAAATGATGAGATTGTTTTCTGTTGTTCTTGAATCTCACTTCAAATTGGTCTCTCGACGCTGCCTGACGCCTTGGTGCTGTTCACAAGCTTTTACCAGAAATTTCCCTCAGAAACAGAGCAGTAATGTTTTCTTGTGAAATTGTGCTTCTGTTGGGTTCATGCAATTGCAGGGGTATTATTTTATGGGTATATAGATACTACATTATTTTAAAATAGACCCACCTGATGGTGTCAATTGTCGTGATGTATACAGGCAAAAAAGGAATTATGTTTTATATACCTAGAATCACTCAGTGTTCCAGCTTCCAGGCTCAGATTTATATTAAGAACTGGAGTTTGATTGCAGTGCTATTTGGACTATTTCCTGGGACAGCCAGTTCCACATGAGAGAAATACTGCGTTCCTTCCCTGATTTGCAGAAATTTAAGTAATGAATTTCAGTAAGTGTGGATATCTGTCACTGCTGAGGCCTCTTTCATTTTTAAAATGGGGATTACTGTTTTAGTGTCATGGGAGTGGACTTAAAAGCTTATAAGGGAGTGCTAAATCAGTGCTTAATGTTAACTTTGCTGCTGAAAGCTTCTAATCTTACCCACCCAGGATTTGTCCTGAAGATCAGATCATTTTTCTGGTCCTGCTGCTTGCAGTCAGGGAATGCAAACTTTTAAATCTGAGCCTGTGGTAGGTAGGAGAACTTGAAGAAAAAGAAAGATGGAACGAGGTTGGACCATGTGTGTATGTAAAATAAGCTGAGTGAATTGAGTCAGTCACTTCAAACTAGAAGTGGGTTTAGTGCCCTTTTCTGGTCAGTTGATTGTGTTGAAGACAGTTTACAAAGCACATCTAGCAGAACTTGGTTCTTAGTAGCAGATGTACACCTCAGTCAAAAGGCTTAATATGAAAGGCTGCTGCTCTGACTGTTAGATGCAACAAATTAAACTGTATTAAAACAAGGGTCTAATATACATATTAAAATAGTCTTCATTAATACGTTGCTTTCAGGGAAGGTGAAGCAAAGGGTCACTATTTTAAAGTTTGTTTGTTAAAGATAGAGTCTAAGAAAGTCTTCAGGACCAAAGAACTTTATTTCAGGAGTAAGCTTGCTAGAAACTTACATAATGAAAGGGAAAAAGAAACTGAGATTAAGTTCTTAATTTATAATTCTGTTTTCTGTGAGGTCCTATCTGATGTTGCTTAAACTGTTGACTGAAAACCTTACTTAAGGATTTCAATTGGTCTTGGGGGGCAGAGAAAAGAATGCAGCAGTGGGATGAGGCATCAAATGCTTTGTTACATCCTTATCTTAAGTCCATCTTTGAATAGGTAATGCAGTATGCTTGCTGAAATTGTCTCTTTTTCTTCTCCTCCCCCCCTCTTTTTTCCTCTTCTGCAGACAGCTGTACACCTAACTCAGCTTGAATTGCCCTGAAGTTGAGCAGTTGAAAAATTTGGTAGTTGTTACTTTGAATCTTGCCATGAAAAGAAGACCACACTGCTGCGTGATTACTGGAAATTCAGATCTCATGTTACCTGCTGAAGGATTTTTCAAAAGGACGTGTTTTAAACTTTGGAAGATGAGTGCAATTCAATGTTAAAAAAATGTTTTACTTAGATTAAATTTGTTTTAAAGATAATTGCTTAAAAGATTTCATTACCTGTAGTAGTTTCTACAACAGTAGCCTCTTTTTAGTGTTGAAATAGTTTAGTATGACTCCTGCCCCCTTGTATTATGAATTTCATTCAGAGTATTTTTTCAGATTGTGTTGCAAGTAATCTTAAGTACACATTTAAAAGCCAATGCTGCCAGTGCTGCCTTTTCAAGCAAAAGCAACTCCTGATATTTCTGTTAGTGGCTGTATATGAAATACCACGCAAAGATTTGCTTCTGTAACAGCGCACATTTTATAGGAAGAACATTTCCTACAAACGTTTCCTTCTAAAGAGATGTCATTAATTTTGCTTCTTTTACTTTGTTTTAAAAGTGGATCTGTCTCCTTTAAAACTGGGTAAATGCTTTCAGCTCCTGATCAAGACTAAGGATATAATGACACGACCTGTACAAGTAATGTTGTAAGCTTCTTTTTTAACTTGAAAAGCTGGTTGGAGGAAAAAAGTAGATAGAAAACAATGCAATTGAGTGCTTTAAGTTGAATAACTTTTCTTAATGCAGTCAAACATTACAGTTGGATGTTTCATCAATATATTGCCTTTTTTGATCTACCTAAATGTTATTTATATTTAATGATAGCTACATAGTTGTTACAAGTGTTGTAAATTTTAATGTTTAATACTGTGTTTTACTTCTTCATTTGAATTTGGACATTAAATTCATGCTGTTAGCATTTGGTGTGTGTACTTGAATACTAGAATTTTACTTGTAGTACATTTGCAAACTGACTCTGTAGCATTCACTTTGCTTTTTGTAGTTGAAACTTTGGCCAGAGGCTCCAGTTTGAAGTGCTTTGCTGAACATGAAGTTGAATTCAGTGGCTTACTGTTTCCTATAAAGCTCATGTGGGAGGAAGAAAGAGGAGGCTTGCTTTATCTCATATTTAAATCCCCTGAGACCAAGACAAAAAAAAAAAAATAAAACCAACAGTGTTTGGGTAAAATAACTCAGCATTATGCTGATAGGAATGGGAGAACTAATTTCCAAGTCCTTGTGCCGTTCAGCCTGAGTACTGCAGTTTGCAGACTGCTGCAGTGAGCTTTCTTTTGGTCTGCTCTGAGTTCCATGTTTTTATTGCAAGGTTTTCAAATAGGCATCTTTAAAGACACCTCGAAAATACAAGTGCAAGAAGATCTTGATAAAACAGTGTTCTTTCCTCCTTATAGAAGTTTGGGTGTACATGGCGCTATTGGCTAATTAAGGGAGCTCTGTCCCAAGTAAAGTGAAGCTGCATATTCATTTGGGTATTGTCTGTGGCTGGTGGGGGTGAAGGGCTAGCCAGTACTGCAGGAAGCCTCGGGCTGTTTGGATTGTAACTTGCCCCATATTTTGAAGGATTATGGTGCCAAAAAAAACCACCAAAAAAACATCAGGTTTGCTGCAAGCCAGGAATTCCCATCATTACTAGTGTGGACAGGTACCTTCACAATTATTTGAAGTGTTTCTTGTAAGTTTGACTGTACACAAGCATGACCAAATGCATCAGTGGAACAAGAACTGGGAGGATGTGAGCCATGCACAGCCTTCAGCCACAAGTCGTTATTTGGTCTTTGTTTTCCAGATCAGATCAAAGTTGTAAGAAAAGCAGCTGAAGCAGCAGCAGCACTTGGTTGCTGTCATTCAGCATTTTTTGGAAGTTTAGAGTACATCACTAAAAGTCTCCATAATTAGTGTTAAAAACATGAGTGTATTTCCCATATTTATAAAAGTCTCACCAGAGACTAGTAGCCTTTTGTAAAATCCCATGTATTGCTTCTAAAAGAATTGTGACAAAAAGCAGAGCTGTGCATATTTATACACATAACCATAATAGAAGCATCCTGCTTTAAGCTTGCTGTAGCAAATAAAGGCCCTGTGGAAGTAGAGGTCATTTAGAACAAAGTTGTGTGCATGTCATTCATACTAAGCTAACTTCATTTAAAAACTTGCCCTACGTAAGAAAGACTGATCCTTAATCTTACTTTTTTCATCTGTTTGCTTTTAAAAAGCATTATTACAGCCTTGTGGCATTGATGACAGGTGGTTAAGCCAGTGCTGGGCAGCAACTGGGTTGTGGGCAGCCTAAGCCTCCCAACCCTTGTTGAGAAGGGTTGAGGTATGAAAAAGCAAGGCAGCTGGTGATCATTAGGTTAAAAATCTTAAGGTAAAAACAGCACTCAAGAAGTCAGTTGTTTTACAAGTATCATTTTTCTCTGATTTGTTTCATACAGCTGCTGTTCATAACAATAATGACCAGGTAAACATCTCCTCAAGCTATTTGTTCTTCAGCTTAACAGGAGAGGGAAGAAAAACAAATGATGGTTTAGCAGTGGTAGCTGCAAGTGTCCTGCAATTAGAACCCTAGTAGGCCAAAAGTGCCAAGACAAAATTTAGAGTAGTCATTTAGAGCATCCTTCACCCTTCCAGTCACTCATGTGCACTGCATGCACCTGAGCTGCCATGGGTTGGCCCTGCCTTCCCACCAGGTGCTCGATCACTGCTTCACACTGTGACTTGGCATTTCCACTACAGCGTGACCTGCTTACTACACCACTGGCTACACTGGTATTAAAGCAACTAAATCCTGTAACATCTGCAGGGGGCAGAGCCTACATCACCTTGTGAAAGGAGGACTCAAGCCATAAAGATGCCAGCAGGGTATCAGGAATGGTGCCTGGCACATATAGTGAGAGCTGGCCTTTTCCAAAACTGCATGGCCATACGGGCATAGGCTACTGCAAAACTGCAGTGGAGAGCCATTATTTGGCAAAAATTATTCAAGTATATTTCAGCAGCAGCTTAGTTTTTGCTTAAATGGTGTTCCATCCAACTGACACATGTTTGACCTTCTGTTTGTCCTTGTCTTGTACAGAAGCTTTTCTGTCTACAAAAATATAAGCAACACACAGAATAACTGAACAACCACCGACAAAGCAGGTAGAATTTTTAGGACTCTCAAGTGCAAATACATGCATAGAATTGGAAGAATATCTTATGTATTGCTCAGAGGTGGGTGAAATTTCAAGAAGCGTGAGGGCACCTGTATATTTTCAAGAAGAACTATCTTGTTTTTGCAGACTGTCTCAGTTCTAGTCTCACAGTTTGACAATGCAGTGATGCTTTTAGCTAAGGTAGCAGATAAAGTTTTAGACTTGAAAGAGGTGAATAACACAGAGCAATACCCCTTGAGTACAGTACTGTCTTTACAGATCAAATTCTAGTGATCATACTCCGTACTTTTACGCTGGTGGTGGATAGGCAGAATGTTGCCATTTTTAGATGGGGAGGGCAAGTCGTTCAGGTACAGGACTTAATTTGTGATTGTGCCAACTATTTTGTGACAGTGATAGAAGCTTCCAGTGCAGGAGCCAGGAGCATTCAGAATGGCAACTTGCAGCTCACTGAGGCAGGTCTGTATGTTACAATTCAGGTAGGAAGGCAAGTTCCTTTAGAAAGTTGTGGCTGAGTATTACTGACGTAGAGGTGTTCTTTCTCTCCCTCCCCCCAGCCTCTCTCATCTAACATCACAAGGAGGTTAATACTGATAAACAGTTTCGACCAGAGCTAGAATATTCTGTGTGGATATTGGCAGGGTACATATTTGCACTCAAGAGCCAATGAAAATCTGTGAAACTCATTGGAATTACCTTGATGGAGAAATACTCAAAACATGACAATAACACAAGAGCAGCTGGCCATAATCAAGT
Organism: Lagopus muta; assembly: GCF_023343835.1. Classification (NCBI taxonomy): domain Eukaryota; kingdom Metazoa; phylum Chordata; class Aves; order Galliformes; family Phasianidae; genus Lagopus; species Lagopus muta. Next base: position 1,720,559 of record NC_064436.1, read on the forward strand.
ACCCATTTCTGTAGATTTAACTGTAGGAATTAACACTTCAGGTTGTACAGTGCTGCCACAGGCTACAGCTGCTACTGACTTCAACTTTCCTGCAGAGGGAAGTATGCACTAAGAGTATAAAAAACAAATAGCAAGTCAAATGATGCTTGCAGAGCTGGAGATGTCACAGTGTCTGAGTGAAGAACAGAGGACTAGAGTGTCAGGAATGGTATTCACTGAATTGATTTGTAAGAAGCCAAAACATTTGTCAGCTTTCTGAACAAATGGAAATTGGGTATTTGTCAAGCCAACAGCAAATGAAAAAGAAACATCTTAAGAAACAAAAAGAAACATCTCACCCCTGTATGATCTTTATGAGTCTGCCTCTGGGCTGTGATACTGACAGTGTTACTGTAATGAAGACAAAATTAGTATCCCAAAAAGAAGAGCTCCAGAGGTTCCAGAAAGACAGGATGCAAGAGGAAGGACACAACTCCTGGATCCTGGGCTGTCCTGAGGTGTCACAACTCTTTCAGAAATGAAGTGGATCTGACTAAGAAGGAGTTAAATGGCAAAGAAGGGATCAGGTATGTGCAAAAAGGTCATCTCAAGATGTTACAGGATAACACAGATTATGAGGACCACACAGTGGTGTCAGAGTGCCCCATTTCAGTTGGTTTAGGCTGAAGCTTACATTCTTTCTAGAATCCAAGATGTTTAGTTGTTAGTGCCTCTATGCAGAGGAGGGAGGTATGTTGGAAAATGTACAACAGCTCATCTGTGGCAAAAGCTTTCTCATGGGTGTGGAGAGCACCAGTGCCTTAAGTCTTACAGTACAGACTATGATCAGAAGAACACTGATAAAAAAAAGTTTGTTTTTTGACTAGAGAAAGGAAAAGAAAAAGCCACCTCTTGTCTAAAGCAACAATCATGAGAGAAAACTACCCACACTCTTCTTTAACATCTATGAAAACTTTAACTATGTTTTTTCTCTTCAAAAAAGCATACTGTTTTCAGCTACCTTGAAATTGTGTTGGTTTTGTTTATTCATCCCATCCAAGGATTTAGGCTGTCAAAGTGCAGAAGTAAAACCAGAGAAAACTTCATTACCCAGTTCATCCAGCAACACACATACACATCAGTGAATTTAGTTGGAGCAAGTCCAGTAACATGCCTAATCTTCCAGAAAGGTATCAAAGTCTGCACAGTGCCAAATACTGCAACAGAATTTGGATCAGGGCTGCCTAGCTTTGAACAGAGGCAGTACTTCACTGCAAAAACTCCTGGTTTCTCTCACAGGGAGGGTGTATATATATATATATATATATATATATATATATATATATATATATATATATATATATATAAAAATAAAAGCTCCTTGAGAGCTCCCCTTCCTCAGGAAACTCAAACCTACTTAGCACTATGAGTAAACTGCAGGGGTACCCTAGTGAGCTGTGAAGCAGGTGAAGATGGCTCTATTTAGCTATGGTAGGACCTGCATCACAGAGCTCATGAGCTGCTCCTGTCCCAGGAGGGGAAGGAAAGAAAGAAAAAGAAGTGGGGAAAAGGGAAGGAATAAAGAGGGAAAGGAAAGGGAGAAAGAAAGAAAAGAGGGAAGAAGGAAAGGAGGGAAAGAAACTAAAAAAAGAGGAAGCCGATAGAGGTAGGGAAGGCATCTAAACAAATAGGAATTTACAAGCAGTCTGGAGAGGAGCAACAGCAGAGCTCAGGGCAATTTTATTATCTTGTTTGAAAGTTTATGAAAGAATTTATGAGCAAAAATCTAAGTACCAGCAAACATTTTTAATTGCATTTGCATGAATAGCTGCCTCATAGCTTGTTTTAAGCTTGTTGGATTTTTACGATTCAGAATGCTAGGATAAGCAAATGTCTGACTATAAATAATATCCTGCCTGAACAATCTTAATGTAGATAAGGCATAAATGCATTACAACATTGAAGGACGAATTATGGTTAACTTATTCACTATTTTAGGAATAACTGAACATACTTCAGTAATTACATGCAGTAGCTGTTTAATCAACAGTGTAACATAACTAATATTAACAGGTACTCGATCTTCTGACTGCTGCAGGAAACAAGCTGTCTTCTTTTTGAAAAAGCTGTTCTGATAAAAAATTCAAATGCCTCAGCACTCCTTTCTGTCTCCCTTGGATAGATAATAGCTCCTCACGACTCAGAGGAAGTAAGGCAGCTTAAGCCAATGAGTCTGAAAGCAAAATGACATCTCTGGAATAAACAAACAGACTACTGGCAAACACATGAGATTGCAGTGGTGGCTAAGCCAGCTGTGCACGGGAGAGCTGTAAAACATTCACTGCATCTCATCATCTTTGCTTTCCTCCTTGAGAAACTCAACCTGGTGATGTTTCAGAGCTTTCTTCATGATCTTCATTCTTCTAAACGGAATCTTTTTTCCTTTTGTTTAGTTCAGTGTTCTGCAATTCAGCCCTTTAGGCTGCAGGAAAAGCACCAAAGAAAGGCCACGGATTCAGACCTGCTGCAAGTTTGGTCAGGCTGGATATTAGGAAGAATTTCTTAGAAAGAGTAGTGAGGCATTGGAAAAGGACGCCCAGCAGGGTGGTGAAGTCACCGTCCCTGGGGGTGTTCAAGAGGCATGTGGATGTGGCACTGAGGGATGTGGTTTCTGGGCATGATGGAGGTGGGTTGGTGGTTGGACTTGGTGAATTTAGAGTCATTAAGGTTGGAAAGACCGCTATAATTCTAAGTTCCAGACATCTCAAATCAAAAACTGTGCTCGAGGGAGGGCATGGAACGTAGCCTCCCATAACAGTACGAGAGTTCCTACCTTCCTGTTCCTCCAGGACCATGAGGGGAAAAGGTTTCTTTTATAGTTGATAGCCACCTTTTCAGTCCTTTTCTGACAGAAGCATCAGATGACAAAATGTAAATGAACAAAATGAGCTGATGGAGCCCTTCTGCAGAAGAGGGGCTTCAGAAAGCTGTTACGGTACTTCAGCTTCCACTGACACATGCTGACTTGTAGGAAAGAGTATAGGTTACAGGAGGTTGCAGATGGGTTACTGGTGAGCCATACAAAAAACCAATATATTAAAAAAAAGCCTTGAGAAAGGAAACATCTACTTGTTTTGGCCTAATTTCCAGGGCAGCTTAACAAGCTTTATCTCAAGCTGTGCCCCTTTAATTGTCAGCTCTCTTTAGATTCTTCTTGCTTCATTGCTTCTGCATAATTCTGTAGACCTTAACTTGGTGTATTTCCCTTCATTCTCTTCTTTCATTGACTATTCTTCCACAGTAGCCTTCAGTCTATTACTGTATTTAAGTGGAAATTACTTGCTGCTTTTTCATTGTCAGCTCATACTGTCTTTTCTTTAAAAGAATCAGAACAGAAGCATGAAGGGTGTTTTGAAAGGTTTTGAATTTCTTTTTACTTAGAAGAATGTTGACAGCTCTCAGTTGTGCTGTTTACTGTCAACACACGCTCGTGGATTTCCAGATTATTTTCATGTAGAGTATGCCCAGCTCTAGGGTTGCTTTTATGATTAGCAACCAGGATATTGCTCTAATTATGCATTCAGTGCTACTAGCGTGTGGACTTCGGCCAGCTCAGATGTGTCTGCCACTGGTTCTGTTTTCTCATATTCTTAACATTGCTGTGCTATAGGAAGCCTATTTACAGACATAAGCATCAAATACAGTCTCAGTTCTTTTCATTGCAAGCAGTGTTTTATAGAGGGAGAGTTTGATACATCCATCATGTACATACTCTAATGATGATCTTTGGCAACATGATACCTATCCAATGGAAAAATGGTCCCATATGATCTAGCCATGTATTTTATCTAAACAGCTACTGTGGTAGCACCAAAAGAAAGGATGAAAGTAAGTTTACTGGCTGGTGATTAAGATATAATTACTTGATCACATGCTTGCAAGTCCTTATTGCCTATTACTTCACCTGTGTGTGTTTGGGTACTATGAGCATGTAATGGGAGCAAAATTATTTCTCAGCCTCCTATTACTGGTTTGATATTACCTGGATTGTCTACTGTGCATCCACAGCATGCTGTTGTAGCCTCCTGATGGAAAGGACCCAAAGCACTCCATCGACAGTAGCACAGTAACTTTGCCCCTCAACATCCAAGGACTCCTCTTAGGGAGGGATCATGGGCAAAATGCTTATCTTCAGGGGACAAGATGTGAGAGTGTGCTACATATGAGTGAAAGATTAATGCTTCCACTGGCTTTGCAGTCCTGTAAATGGGCTAGAAAGAGCACCTTTGCAGAATCAAGTCTGCAAACAGCCTTCACCAAGAACCTGACATGGCACCTGTTGTGACTTTCAGAATTATTTCATTACTTCTGGGAGATTCAAGGAGCAGAGGCTGTATGAAAACAAACTCAAGTCATGTCAGCCAAAATCTCTACTGAAAATTAACTAGGAGGCTGCAAGAGGAAACAATAGAGTGAAGTACAGGTGAAGAATACAAATGTTTATGGTTAACTGGCATCTAGGTAGGAAGAGGTAGATGAGGTAAAGACCCCAGAAACAAAGCACAGCTTTCTGAAATGAGAGTTTGAGCTGGGGATGCAGCATCCACGTAAGGCAATGACTGCGCAAACCCAGCTCACTGCTGGCGCTCCTGGGCTGGGTTCCCTAACTGCTGGCTTTCCCAGGACTCCAGGGCACCCACAGTAGCTGCTCTAATCAATATGCTCAATTTCTCCTCCAGATAACTGTCTTTAGGAAAGGCCACTGTTTCTAACAACTTGTAACAGAAAAAATAGCTATTTAGTTTTGGTATTATTACTTCATTCCTGGGTAACCGGGGGCTAAGAGGTGCACAACAGAAGTTTTTCAAAAGTAGATGCAAGTTTAGGTCAGCAGGGAGGGATCTTTCCTATGTATGGAGAGGGAAAGCCTGGCGTGCTTTCCTGCCCCCTCTCTGTGCCCCATAGTCTGCTACCACTGCTACCCCTGCCCTGCTGGTACCTCTGTCCCAGCGTGGGCAAGAAGAGCAGCACTCTGCTCCAGACTGTCCTTTGGACATTTCTGCATGATGCCTAATTAGTCACAGTTGGGTTTTTATTTTTAATCTGCAAATTAACAAGCTAATACCAAGACATTTCTGTTTGTGGTTCTTTTTTTTTTGTTTGTTTGTTTGTTTTTTTCCCCATTTTTTTTTAACTTCTGCTTCATTTGTAACTTCTAGGTTTTTTTGTTTGGTGCTCCCTAACATCTCAAGGCATTAGGTTTGGCCACTAGGACATGGTTAGACACAGTCTCTGCTACACAGAGCTCCAACAAGGAAAGGTTTCCAGCATCTAACTACAGGAAAGCCGTGATGCGGAGGCACTGGGATAATCCAAGGTACCCTGCAGAGGGAGATAAGGAAGGCCCTTCCAGGCTCTAACCAGCCCTAAGGTAGCATAGCCTTTGTAGCTGTTGTGCTAATTTAGGAGTGGAGAACCAAAAGGGCTGTAACAAGTAATGTGTAAAGCAAACACTGGCCCAAAGCAGGAAGAAATTTAGTGCATGTGCTAATGCACGTGTGTTAAGTCCTGACCTACATGAGAAAACACACACGTTTCCAGAGTAACAAGGCATCCTCAAGCTTGGAATCATTCCAGTCATTGATGAGAACAATATACAGATCCAGGACAGAAAGTAACATGTTTTTTTGGCTTGAAAATATAGGAACTGTTACCTCCGGGGAAAAATAATCCAAAACAAAGACATTCACAAGGAGCTCAGAGAAAACATCAAAGTGACTGTGGATTTGGAGGAGAAAATGTATGAAGAAAGATTAGGAAAGCTGAATATGAATGCTTGGCTAAGCACCAATTTAATAAGGGATCAAGAGATAAATCTACAACTATTTAATTCGCAGAATGTAAATGTCATTGGTGAAGCAGACTTAAAAAAAAAAATGTACAGAGAAGTTTATTTTCCAGTGGATTGGCATCAGAATTTTGGAAAGCAGCAGGAAGACAGTGGTCTCTTCTCAGCGTCCCACGCAAACATTGAAGTCAGTTTTTAATCAAATCAGCACAAAGGTAGTAGATCAGGTTGGGCTTTGAAGAAAGCACAGCTCAGTACGTGTAGTGAATGCTGAGATATGGTATTCATGGTGAATCCTTGTACTTGCAGGGCAACAGGCAGGGAGCACTATGCAACAGGCAGTATTAATCAGCCAACATGGACAAGACAACTAACTGCAAATAATTACTGCAACAGTGAAGGCTCTGATTATTAAATTAATTTTACAGCTTTGTCCAGCAGCAATGGACCAAAGCCTGCATTCACTGTGACATCTCCAGATCTGAAACTCAGTGCCAGGCTCTCCAGCACCAAATGTTTAACTAATCTGATTTTGAGAGGCGTGCACAGCCAATAGGCCTCAGATGTATACATCAATATATTTCTGCGTGCATGTGGCTATTTTAATTCACCAAGGACAGCTTTTTGGTTGGAAACAAATACCACAGAAAAAAGGATTGCTTGCAAAAGATCTTTTGTTCCAGACTTGGATAATATATTTCCATGGGGAGAGTCTGTTCTTGGGATCAAATCATCCCCTCACTTGGATATTTCAGGGGAAGTAAGGCATGCCTTGAGGGATATTTTTTACTACTATGGAAGACATTATAATGGAGGAAGCCAAGGGACTGGGCAGTGCCAGCAGTGCCCCAGCCTGGGCAGGTCCACAGGCTGCATGGGGCAGGTCTGGGAACAGCTGCCTCAGGGGGACCCCCAAGCAGCAGTGGGCTGCAGCTAAGCACAAACTCTCCTTTCAGACACATGGTAAATCTCAGCACGCTCAGAAGGTAACAGTTTGGCCAACTTCCAGTTTTAAAGAAATTAAACATGTCTTTCAAGTCACTAAGGCAGCCAGATCCTATCAGTTCTCAGTACTTTTCAAATAACGATGCTGGCTTTTCTCCAGCAGAAGCAGCTTGGCTTTTTCTGCTGCACTGCTGTTATTTTGAGCCAGGGTCCCAATACACAGGCTTAGAAAATGAGTTTTTGGAAGATGAATAAAAAAAAAAATAACACAGAATTCTAACACTACATCTAAGAGATTAATCTGACAGAGAGGAAAAAAAGCCAACTAAATTACCTGATTTAATTACCTGAATGGATGAACTATAATTATGTAGTAGCATCATGTGGAAAAGGCAGCACACGGTGGGGTTGCAGAAGACCCTTGGGCCCTGCAAGGATGGAGAAGCTGCTCCTGCAGCAGCATCCTCTCCCACTTTTCTTGCCCCACAGATTTCAGTGGGAAAACTTGCACAAGCCAGATGCCCCATCCCTGAAGATTTTCAAGGATAAGGTCCCAGGCAGTCTGATCTAGCTGTTGTGTCCCTATAAGGGAGTTAGATGGCCCTCAGAGATCCCTTCCAACTCTGTGGATTCTATGATTTTGATCAACAGTTTTTAGCACAGGTACAAACACAGCCTTTTGCCAAGAGGAAGCTTGGCCAGTCCTAGCAACCTATATAAATAGTGCACAACTTCAGCAGCTACTTGTCAAATTTTGCTCCATTAAGAAAAGGATTAAGTCACAGCTTTTGATCTACTAAAGAAACTGGGGTATACAAGAATATTATGTCAAATGCATATTATTTACACCAAGCATGCCAGTGGTGGGATGGTGGAGCTCTGTTACCCTCAGTCACACAGCATCACTTTGGAGTGCTCCTTTACCATCAGATCTCATTACAACGAGGTGGGCACTGATCTCATCTACACAGTGATGCAGAATGTGACTGACTGAAGTGTGGGCCATTCCAAATGGGATTCAGCCTGTAGGGAAGAGGATTACACAGTAAGCTAGAAGCCAAGCTGAGTCCGGCTGGGTAGGGGCAGGATGTTGGCTGCGCATCCAGCAGTACATGATTATCTCCCTCTTCTCATCACTCAAAGCAGCACCTGGATGAGCATCCAGCTGTGTTACTCCCAGCACAAGGAGGAGTTTGGTGGGGAGCTCCTACTGGGGTTTGGAGTTGTGAAGGAGCTGAGCACCCTTGGCCTGGAAAGCAGCTAAGGGAGGATCTGATGGTGGTGTGCGCTTCCATGAGTACACAGAGGACAGCACATCCTCCTCATGGAGCACAGAAAGTGGTGGGCACGCATAGGAGCAAGGGAAAGTCTGGCCTGATTATTATTATTACTACTATTTTTTTCTAATGAATATGTGTGAGCATTCTGCTCACTGCAAAAGGCTGCCTGAAGTTGATGAATCATTGACCAGGCAGGTATGCAAAGCCTACCTAATCTAATGTCTATTAATTGTCTAATTGTCTAATTGTCTAATAATTAGACATTGGCCTGCTGAGGCAAGGGTTGGACTAGAGACCTCCAGCCCGTAATAAGGTCACAAATCTAAAGCATACAGGGTAGCAGCAAATGAACTATATTATATCTGTATTATTATAACTATATTATATCTGTACTATTTAATATTTATGTATATCCTAGTCTATCCAAAAGCAATGAGTTGTTCCCTTCTTGACTTTTCTGGGGTGAGGAAATGGTAGGTAATCATAGAATGGCTTGCGTTAGAAGGAACCTCAAGGGTCATCAAGCTCCAACTCCCCTTCTGCCAGCAGGCCCACCAACCTCCACATTTAATACTGGACCAGGCTGCCCAAGGCCCCATCCAGCCTGGCCCTGAACACCTCCAGGGATGGACGGGGCATCCACAGCCTCTCTGGGCAGCTGTTCCAGCACCTCACCACTCTCATAGTAAAGAATTTCCCCCTGACATCCAACCTCAATCTCCCCTCCTTTAACTTCAAACCATTTCCCCTTGCCCTGCAGTTATCTCCCCTTTCAAAGAGTTGATTCCCCTACTGTTTGTAGGCTTCCTTAAGATACTGAAAGGCTGCACTGAGGTCACCCCGCAGCCTTCTTTTCCCCAGGCTGAACAAGCCCAGCTCCCTCAGCCTGTCTTTGCAGGGGAGGTGCTGCAGCCCCCTGATCATCTTGGTGGCTCTCCTCTGGACCCTTTCTTGTACTGGCGGCTCCACACCTGGACACAGCACTGCAGATGGGGCCTCACAAGAGCAGAGCAGAGGTGGCAATCACCTCCCTGTCCCTGCTGGCCACCCCTCTTCTGATGGAGCCCAGGATCCCATTTGCTTTCTGAGCTGAAGAGCACACTGCTGGCTCTTGTTAAGCTTTTCATCCACCAGGACCCCCTGGTCCTTCTCTGCAGGGCTGCTCTCAAGGACTGTTCCTTCCAGTCTGTATGGATGCCTGGGATTCCTTCGGCCCAAGTGCAAAACCTTGCACTTTGCTGTGTTGAAGCTCATTAGAGGCCCCAGGCCCACCTTTTGAGTCTGTTGAGGTCCCTCTGAATGGCATCCTTTCCTTCCACTGTGTCGACCACACCACTCAGCAAAATTCTGAGGGTGCACTCAATTCCATCATTGATGTCATTGATGAAGATGTTAAAAACAGACCTCTGGGGGACACCACTCATTACCAGCCTCCACCTGGATATAGAACCATTAATCACCACCTTTTGTCTGAGGCCTTTCAACCAGTTCCTTATCCATCAGGTGGTCCACCCATCAAATCCACATCCCTCCAATTTGGAGATAAGGGTGTGTGGTGATTATCACTGCAATGGAATTCCAAAATCACAGCCTGAACCAATACATGAACATGTGAGTGCCTGGAGCCGGGGGGGGAGGCTAGAGTCACCCTTACTGTCTGTTTCAGCGATGCTTCCAGCAGTGTGCATGCAGCCTGAGTCTGCGTGGGCTTCTTCTCCCCCACCTTTCTCCTGTGGCATGAGTACAAATGGGATAAAGCTGCATTCCTCAGCTTGCCCCTTTCTCCAACCTGTTGCTGGGAGGGGTGAGTTAATTCCTCTGTCTTTGATATCTTTTCCTATAGCACCTATATCTCAAACAAAGGCTCTGTCATTGCCGTTGTTTGCTCTGCAATCACCTTGATGTCTTTCTCAAGGAGAGTTATGCTGCTGGTCTATCTCCTCTCACACTCTGATACTCCTTAACCTCTCAACCTCCTCCTTGAGCTCAGCCACCATGCTGAGCAACTCGTCCACCTGCTTGCACCTCGCACAGGTGATGCCATCCTGCCCTGGCAGCAGCAGGCTCAGGCACTCCCTGCAGCTGGAGGTAACTCAATGATGGTAGTGGTTCTGCAGAAGAGACCAGGCACCAGCAAAGGATTTAGTGCAGGAAGAGGTGAGGGCATACTGACAGCACACTGACATGACATCAAGCATCACACCTCAACCATGAAGGTATCACCCTTTGCAATTTTTATGATCACAGAGTTGGAAGGGACCTCTGAAAGCCATCTAGACCAACTCCCCTGCAATGAACAGGGACACCAAGCCAGCTAATGCTCTGTGACAGTTCCTTGAGAAATGGGGGTGGGAGAGAGCTCATCGTTTTCATTTCATTGAGTTCTGCACAGACATCAGCTTTTCACAGCCATATATGTGAGAGTAGGCATGTTGCTGGAGACATCAGATGGGAAAGGTCACTTCATCCACATCAAAATACTAACCGCATTTTTCTGCATTATAATTTGAAGGAAAGAATTGTAAAAGTCCTCATTTAGAGGACATGGTTTAAATCCCGCTGCTTCTCTTACAAGTTATATCAAAGAAAAATTGTTTGAGATGTCCAGAATATTCAAAAGTAAAAAGGCTGTGAAGTGTTTAATATTTTAAACACAAAACAGCAACAAAGCCACAAGCAAGAATTAGACACATTCACATTAGTTTTCCTTGTTCCTTTTATGTCTCCTGCAGTGGTGCCCGGCTTGCATCACAGCGTGACCCAGGAGATGCTAACAGAAGACTTACCCTAGCATATGCAACATATTTAAGTCTTTTATTAAATATATAGTTAAGTATTATGTAGATCGTTGTTGGTTTACATCTCAAAGGAAGTTTTGCAGTCTCTTATTATTGAGCTAAAGTGACAGAGTTTAAGTTCAAACATTTTGTATTCTGAGAAGCACTTTGCTGTTAACAAACATGCATTGCCAGGGAGTTGCCATAGCAGAGGTTTCTCTTTTTCAGAAGACCAATGGCCCTTCTAAGGCATTCCCAGAGAAGGCAGAGTGGTAGCCTCTGTTCTCTCATTGAGCCCCATCACCTTCCTCTTGGAAGGAACAAGACTGCTGCTCCCATTATAAATAACCCACATTTTATGACTGAAGTTCAAAGAACTTGCAGATGTTCTATGATTCTATGATACCCCAACATTTTATTGTGTCTTTTAGTTCTGTGGCTTAGTGTGGTTAATTTCAATGTTATTTCCTTGCCTCTGCTGTGTAGGGATTTTTATAGAGCCCTTCAAAGGAACATTACCGTGTCCTACGTAGAGATTATTTTATGTCCTGAATGAAAACCCTCACGCCCCTACTCTTCCATGCATTTTTTTAAAGCACTGATATCCCAGGCTGGATGTGGCTCTGGGCAGCCTGTTCTGCTGTTTGGCAACCCTGCAAAAGGCAGGGGGGTTGAAATTAGATGGTCACTGTGGTCCTTTTCAACCCAGGCCATTCTATGCTTCTATGATTGCTACTACAGAGACTCACCCTGAGCTTTTCTCTTCTGAGATTGGACTGTCTCACATTTTGCAGCTCAGGTTTACTCGTGGTCAAGTTTTCCTGACAACGCTCTCCAAGTTACACTGCTGTTTACTGACTCATGGTTATGGGCAGTAATCCTGTCCCCCTTTCGTTATTAAAATAAACAATTAACCTTTGTATTTTCTAATGCATAAGTTGCTGATTCCAACTCCGTACCACCACCTCTCAGGTATCTTTTTGTTGCAGAGTTTTTCTTAAAGCTCCAGCCACTGGGTGGAAAAAAAAGTCTCTAGCCAATTCAGTGATATTTTCCTATGGACTCCAGTCCAAAGAAAAGCCTGTAAGTATGGCTCAGGGGAACTCTGGAATCTCAAAACTCAGAAGACAAATAAGAATTTTTAACGAGACCTAACAAGGTCAGGTTGCTTGTGGCCTGACTTTGAGCGTCTCCAAGGATGGACAGTGGTTGTGGGCAACCCGTTCGAGTGCCTCACCACCCTTACTGTAAAAAAACCAAACAACCTTTCCTTATATCCAGTTTAAATCTCCCCTAAATGTATCAACCTACCACAGTTAATTCAGGCATTGCTTCATAAACGCCATCCTGCCTCCTGCATGGCTCCCTCTTTCTTAGGAAAAATTGAGAGCAGACTGAGAATAACAGTAGATTCCATCCATCACCTTCCTCCATAAATTCCTCAAAGCCCCTTACTCCATGACTGGATGGGCTTGCAGAGCAGGAAGACCCCAGGGCTCAAAGCATGCTGCTGCTACCAAAGAAGTCTGGCTAACAGCCCGCTCCTGACAAGCCCCAGGAAAGTTGTCAAGCTGTCCTGGGTGATTGCTGAGGCACTTTTGTTCTAGGAGACTTGCTATCAATCTCGTTTATTGGCACAATGTCACACTGTAATACTGTGAAAAACAGTAAAAAGGAAACTACTTGGATGGAGTTACCCCATATATGCTGTTCAGCTCATTTCTGTTCTCCTTTTGCCAGCCCAAATGCAGAGGGAGCAGCAGCCATTTTGTGCCACCACCACCATCCCCTTTTCACAAGGTGACCTCAGTGTATTTTCCCCCTTCCTCTATTTCCCACTTGCATTCATTTCAAGTGCCTCTCTCAAGTGGCATTTGCAGAAGTCTGGCAATACTGAAGTTAAAGGCAGAATTCTTACCAGCTTTACCAACATGACTGTCTATTAGTAAACATGGGGAGACTTGAATGCACAAAATTTAACTGCAGTTACGTTGCACAAATCACTCAATACTAGTGCTAAAATCCCACATTCTTTTCTCGTACTTGTGAGCCTTCTCTCTCCCTTGCTGTGACTGCTGAATCATGAATACTGCAATTTTTCATCTTTTTGTAATTTAATGCTTCCAGAGCCATGCAATTGCTGGCACACATGTGAAGCCCTGTGAACACACGACATAAATATTGAGCACAGGCATGCCTCTGTAGGCTCCATGCCCCATGAAACCTGTTGCAGCTACATCATTCTTTTCAAGCGCAGAAAAAAAACCTGCAATATGCTGGCATCCTGCTGGAAGAAAGACTGACTGCATATAGCCAAAGCCAGGACAAGAGAGCACAAAAGGACTCTGGTCAAACCAGACTTCTGAGCAAGCAGGATCGTTGTTGGAGAATAACACTGACGGTGATTCCTGCGAACCCAGACAGTCAGCATCTTGCAGGATCAGACCAATGGAGAGCGTGACATAATTAGAAAGAGTATTTAGAGTTTATTAATAAAACAGATGAAATGGAATGAGGATTAGAAGATCCCTTCTAATCCTTCGCAAATAATCCTTTTTTGAGATGTAAAACTAACGTGTGATTTATAACATTCAGAATGAGAGACAGTCATTTCTGATTAAGTTTTATTATGATGCTAAAAATGAACTTAGTCATGATGAGTTTTTCTGGTGCTAAAATGATATAAAATGCAAATCCAGAAGGATTCTTCATCTACTTAGTATTACTGCCCATATATGAAATCAAATAAGTTAAAAATGAGTTAAAGGTCACTCTTAAGAAAAAGAATCCTAATTTTCCTGGAATTTGTGTCTATTTTTCAGTAGCGCAAAAACTGCTACAGCTCTACTGGCTGGTGCCAGTAGAAAGAAGGAAAAAAAAGCTATGTGGGAAAGCAATTACCTTAAAAATCTTAACTTTAAAATACATATCTTTATGAAAGTTAGTTGAATTCAATTAAGTTAGTCATGATTATGACATTTCTGACAAAAAGGCAATGTTAACATCAGCTCCCATTTTTACACCGGCCAGCATCTGCTGTAAAACATGAAGGTCTCCCATGGGAGTCCAATCCCCAGTGCTAACTACTATTTAGGGTTTGCCTGTTCTCACGCATTGCTCAGCAGTAGTCAGGCTGAGGTGAGACCATGGAGAGACACCAAATGCTACAGCTCACCCCTTTTGTAACGCTCAGAGGTATTAGTAAGCAGAATTAGTTTTCAAGTTTGTCATAAAGAAAACAAAACTGGCACCATCCCTTGGTGTCTGTGTGAGAGAGCGTGCTTGCTAAGCAACAAGGGACAAAGTAAGCTTAGCTGATCTTAGCAGAGGTGAGTCATACAGATCCCCACGAACCAGCCCATTTCAACGCTCAGCTGTGTTCTTCTCATAGATTTTGGAAGTAAAACAGTGATCCGCTTTAAAAAAATACTTCATTGCATGGCTGAGTGAGGACCTCACATATGTTCCTTCCCAAACACCGTAGCGCTCAACAGCCATACAATCCAGCCATGCTCATTGCAGCCTCTGGACCCTGGCCGCTGATTCTCCATGGGCAGATGGGAGCAGGACAGGATGTAGAGCACACGGGCAGAAACCACCACTAAGAGAACCCCCACTTCCACTCGGGCTAGATTTGTGTCACAGCAGTTGGAGGTCTCAAGTACTCAAAGTACCTTACAAATCCTGATTACAGAGCATTCACTATTACCCCTTTGAGAAGAACTTCATTAAGCTGTTCAAAACTTCCTTTCTTGCTTATGGGAAAACTTCACACTGCATCAACAAACTAACACTCCATGTTAGAAGGCTTGTACTTAACTACAGATGGTTAAATTTTACTACAGCGGAAATACTCAAACCATACCACTTCTAATAATGAAATCTGCCACACAGCAGCTAATGAGGAAAACCAGACATCTCCCTGCTACAAACAGCTCCCACTGGCTCAAAACGTTATTCCAAAGCTTATGAAGTTTAGCTACACTTCGATGGACCATTTCCAAATAAAGCAGAAGAGACAAACATATCTTTTCTATAAACGTTTCCCTCCCTTCAGAAATTCAGAGAAGGACCAGATCTAGCAGATCATATTCAGGCAAAATATGATTTGCATTTAAATAGCAAGAGCTACTGGTGATAGAAGGCAGCATTAAATCACACATACTTATTACAGCCTTAACAGAAACATGTATTTTACAGCAGATGGTAGAAGTTGAAAGAAAAATTGAGCCACAAAATAAGTTCAGTAACATAAGTGCTTCCTCACCTAATCAAGCCACCACTGTGTTAGCATCAACTAGGGCACTGGTATCATCCATTTCCTCATCTCATAATTTAAATCTACATATCATTTCTCTCCCTGTTTTTCCCCATTCTCTGGGTATGTGCTTTATTTTCCTCACAGTGCTTCCCTGTTAGGCTCCTCAGAGACAGGTAGCATCAGACAGAACTACTTTCTCTTCTTTCGCCATCCTACTGGCAGAGCTCTCCACGCTTGCTGACACACAGGTGCTGATAGAGGGGGATGTTCTGGGGTTACATTTCAGATGTATTTCTCCATATAGCCACCTTACACATCAGAGCACAGCCTCCGAGTTGCAAGCATGACAGCATCAAAAAACAGCTTGAGACATAAAGCATGGTGAAAACAGCAGTCGGAAAGCACTATTTCACCCCCTTTCCATCACTCCCATCAGCAATTCCTCCACAGCAAGACTTAACCACCAGTTTGGCCGATTCATGACTCTTTACACTGTTGACATTGCATTTCACTGCTGATAGCAGTGAGGGCTGACTTGCTGATAAACACCAGTAGGATTTTGAGCACCAGCAAAACACAATCACTGCAAGAAACAAGGACACCCAAAGCACAGTAACATAGCACAGAATCACAGAACTGACTCAGAAATAAGCTACATAAAAATGGCATTCCCTGATTCCCTCATGGAACTCCCAACAGCACATACCTAGCACATACACTCCCAGGTACAAAGCAGCAAGCATGCCTCTTGAGGAGCAGAGCAGCTAAGGGCAGGGCTGCGTTCATCTGCAAGGTGTTCAGCCTGCTCACCTCCTGCCCAAGTGCCCATCTGGGGGAAGTAATAACTGGTTTTGCTCATTTCCAGTCTAGTTCATAGTGGTTACAGAGAATTTTTGATCCACAGGGACTTAAGAAGACTGGAATAGGCCACAGAATTTAACTCCTTGTGTTTTCTTTCTAACGTTGAGGTGCTGCAAATAATGCATCAGTCCAGAAATGAGATCTGAAATGAAAATTCTCACTGTAGTCATTTTTCTACTCTTTGAGTCACTGCAAGCAGAAGGGGTGCAGTGCTGAAGGAGTCAGGCAAAAAGCACAAACAAGACCAGAAAATTACACAACTAAACACACAAACCCGAGCTGCAAAACCATTCATTTCTTTGCCTATCTCAAGTTATCAGCAATTATTTATACACAGAGAAGAAATTGCTACCATTTTATGTAAAAAACATTCATGGTTTTGTTCTCCTATATGTAAAGGAGCAAAACTTCCACCTATTATTTTCCCAGCTGGAAGTTAATCCACATTAAATTTTGCTGCAGTGCTGAAGATTTTTGAAAAGCTTCACAGATAATTGAATTGCAGCTTTGATATGTGGGAACCGTCAGTAGGAAAAAGAGCATCATCCTCTGTTTGTCAGAAACATTTTTAAAACGCTAAGATGAACGCCGAGAAAAGAACAGATGAGCCTGTTCAACAATCCTGGCTGCATTACTGTTCCCAGCAGCTTTACTAACTGTGCTGTAATTTTGCATGGTTATTTCCAAGCCTTAGAAGTTAGGGGATGGGCTGACTTCAAGCCAGCAGTGCTGCAAATACCAGCCAAACCCAAGTAACCCTGTTCTCCATGAGCACAACAACTCTGCCCCTCTCTCTGCAGAGCTGTCATCTCTTGGCATTCCACTCAGCTGCTTCCAGTGACGGCTCATTTCATAGCACCCTTCCACTGCTGCAGGACCTCTAAGGCAGCCGTCCACTTGCTGGGTCCCACAAGGATTCTCTGGGAAAGTCTTACCGTAATCAAGTACGGGCAGCAGCTGAGTTTGGAACAGAGATGGAGTTCTTCTGGTGCTTTTCTCTAGCAGTTTTAAAGGATTTTGTGTATGTCCATAACACTAAAGTATGAATCTGGTGAGACATTGAGCAGGCTGCTCAGCGAAGTGATGGAATTACCATCCCTGGAGGTGTTCAAGAACCATGTGAATGTGGCACTGAGGGACATGGCCTGGAGTGATCACAGGCATGGCTGATGGTTGGACTGGATGATCTTACTGGTCTTTCCAACCTAAATGATTCTATTGGTTCAACAGAGCATACTTATACTTTTGCAGCATAATGATACAATTCACTTCTCTGCTTTCAAAGTTCATTTAAACTTCTGACTAGATGTATTTTCTGTTCTTTTTTATTTTTATTTTTCCAGTGAAAGTAGCTGTTTCATTGCACAGGGATTTGGGAAATGCCTATATAAGATTTAATGTTTCACCCCCAATTACAATTTTGAGTGTTGTAAAGCCAAAGCAGAGCTCGCTTGCAGATGGCAAAAACTGTTGGTGCTGCAGGAAAAGAATGGTGAGCATAAAACCCTAGCAGCTGTTCTGAATCCTGTGCATATTCAGGGGCAGCACAATACATTAAAATCTTCTCCTTGTACAAGGAGAACCATCTGTGGCTGCAATTTGATGTTTTCTCTTAGTCTGGAAAGCTGAAGAAAGCAATTGTAGCCGGATCTTCTGCTCTGGTAGTGGAGCAACTTCTTCCCCAAGACAGACGCTCTGTTTCACTGCTTGGGACATTCGTGACGCTTGCCTTTGTCAGCACATACAGACCTCCAACATCTGTATCTGGAAGAAAATGGCTCCAGAAAGCAAATATCTAATGAAGGAAAATAATCTTTAAAGTCTGCTTCCTGCTTTTTAAAATGTAATACAAAGGATGAAATGAAATTAAACACTTGCTGACTGATCAAAATCTCCAATGGTACACTCATTCCTGGCTAACCAGAGAAAGCAGGCAGCTGGTTCTCTCCTCCCAGTGACTAAGGTAGTTTCACACTACATACCATTTCTAAATATTTTGCATTCCCTATATCCTGGGCTTACACAATATGAATAACACTGCTGTCACAGAGTTCTCTAGATCTATCTGTGTCTGTGACAAGGGGACAGCAGGCCACAGGCCCACCAGCCCTAAAAGGGGAGGGAGGGGAGGTGTCGATGGGGATGGTTCAGCCCAGTTCTGTGAGTAAGAGGGCAGGGGACCTATGGACCTGCAACCTGGGAAAGGGGAAAGGGAAAAGGGGAAGGGTAGGGAGATGGGAGCTGGACCTAAAAACAGAATAGTGGCAAGGATCTGAGGAGGAAAGTTAATTTACTAAATATGATATCGGAATGCAAGATAGCACAGTATAATACAACATATAATTGGAACTAAGGCTAACAAATAAAATGAGAGAGTGTCTGAAACCAAAGGCCTTACTTTGAACAGCTGGGGAGCACACACACACTGCCAGGCAGCAAGAGGAAGAGCGAGTCCTGTGCATTGCCAGGACATTGATCTTCCCCTCTGAACGCAAAGTCCTCCAGGGTGTTTAGTTCTTCTCTTCTGAAAGGTGTCAGTCCACAGAACTGGAGTGTTAACTCTGTAATTCCCGTGCTTTACATGATGCTATGATGTGGAATAGCGATAACAAGAATCATAAAACCATGACACATAGTAAATCTTAGTAAATCATGGAATCACCAAGGTTGGAAGACCTACAAGATCATCCAGTCCTACCACCCGCCTGTCACCAACAGCTCTCACTAAACCACGTCCTTCAGTGTCTAATCAGAACGTCCAAACATTCCTTAAACACCAACAGGGCTTTGTTGGGCGTTGAGGCTAAATCACATGCAGCCATAGAATTGAGTTGGAAGGGATTTTTAATGGTCCAGTCCAACCATTCAACCCCCCTGCTACAAACAGGGTCACCTACAGCTAGATCAGGTTGCTCAGAGCCCTGTCCAGCCTTAAATATCTTGATAGATGGGGCATTTTCTGGGTAACCTCTCCCTGTGCTTCACTATCCTTGTTGTAAAAAACTTTTTGCTTATATCCAGCCTAAATCTAATGTCAGTGCACACACCACTATCATTATAGCTATTGCTACTCTTATTAGATTTATTATTCCTAGGAGATACACAGCTGTGAGCCACATTTGTGCTGTCATCACAGCCACAGCCACTGCTCTTCTCCTGCCTGACTGAAAGCAAGATGTGTGTGCAAGGCCAGGCCAGCTCCTTCTTCCTCATGAAAATGTCACCAAGACAAAACTAATGACTAAACCCCTTTCTTCTGTCGTGGCAGAACCAACAAAGCTGTCAATTGCGTGGTGGAAAATTATAGTAATAAGATAGTGGAAAAATTACAGTTAGTTAAGGATGGAGTTTATTGCTCTCAAATTTAGCAATCCTGTGGAGGATAGGAACAGCTTTTCTATGGAAAGATTTAACATCAGTGCCAAAAATTTGAATTGACACCTTACAGTAACCTGCCAAGGAAAGGAAAAAAATAGCATTCCTTCCTGAAATACTGCGGCAGAGTTAGATCAAATTAAACTCTTCTAGTACTGCTGCCCAAAAGTAAGAGTTGGGGAAATGGTGACTATTAATTATCCATTTGGATGCACATTCATGGAAGAGCTGCAGGGGTATTCAGCAGGGACAGCTGCTCCGGAGAATATTTGGAAATTCCAATGCTGACCATACAAAATTAAAAAAAAATAAAAATAAAAATAAAAATCTAAGCTTCTACTTACAAGGGGAAAATTTTATTTTCTTCAGCTTGTTAAGGAAAATGTGATTTTTCCATACAAGAACTTCTCAAGAAATTCTGGTGGGATACGCACTGCATTTATTAGGGCTAGCAAAGATTTTTTTTTAATTTAAGTTTTATACCTGGATTAAAAAAAAAGAAGTTAAGATGTTGCATTAGGTCTAAGTAATTTGACTAGTCATATGTTTTAGTATTTAGCCCTGCTATATTTAATATCACTCATATGTTTGCACGATTTCCTTGCAACAGAGTTGATCATACACAAGTTTTCAGTATTGACATCACCGCTGCCTATGTATATTTATTCACAGCACTTTTAATAAGTGTATGGAGATAAAATCTAATCTTTTGGCCAGAAACTAACATGACTAATTACATTCCTTTATGTATGTTTTCCCCCGAGGTTTCAGTATTTTCTGCTTTCTTCCCAAAGTGTAACGTTATCAGATTTCTATTAGTCATGTAATGTGTTACTTAATATAAGCAATACACAAAATTTCAGTTTCCATTTAGGGGAAAAAGCATTATCTATTAACACAGTGGGGAAAAAAAAGAAAAAAAAGAAAAAAAAGTTTTGTCTTTACAGAAAACCAGCATTAGTGCACAAGCTAGACCAGTTTTCACAAATAATTGGTAAAAATATTATAGATATCAAGTGCATTTACCAAAAGTGCAGATCTGGGTTCCTTCGTGCCGACGTGCAGTAAGAGCAAAAGGAAGACGTCAGTGGGTCAGTGATGGCAAATGCACCTCAGCAGCACAGCTGACCCTAGCATTTCAGGGGCCAGCGAAGGTGCTTCTGGTTTCAGGCTTTCCATTCCTGGAGCTGCCTGGCTGAGCTAATAAATAAATTCCTACAGTCAAAGGAGAACTATCGTTTTGTTTTGTTGCTGCTTTTTTGTTGCTGTTGTTGTCGTTTCTTTGTTTGTTCTTTTGCCTTTATTACCTACAGTTCTTTCTTTCTTACCTACTCCCACAGAGAGCAGCCTGCCTCTCTCCTTCATGCAGTTCTCATCAGCTGCTGTACAGAGGTGCCCTGAGCCAACATCTGCAGTCATTCCTTATAAAATACAACAGGCTGAACTGACATATAGTTTCAGCCATTGTCTGTCCTCTTAACTGATGGTATCTCCTCATTAAGGCACATTGTTTGGGGAAACCTGGAGAGCCACAGCTCTAAGTCCCCTGCTGTACATAATGGTTTTACTGCTTCCAAAGTCCTCTTGCACTGAGCTGCTAATGGGTGTGGGAGATCCTTAAGCCTTACCTATCACCAGTGTTTATACCCAAACATGTGAAAGATACTTATTTGGAGTATCTACTGGCAATCTGATTTCAAAGAGCTGCTGTGCTGGCAGTGCGTGTAGCAGTGACTGCCATCACACCATGCCTTCGGCTGTGGTCGGGTGCTATCTGCTCATTGCCACACCATACCATGAAATTATCATCTCATTACCATGCTAATCACAGTGGACTCAAGAGTTTGTAGCGTTTGGAAGACTGTTTACAATCTATTCATTCAAGAATAGTGAGAAAGAAGTGCAAACGAAACATTGACTCCCTGTAGCCTCCAAGTACGTTATGGATCTAAAAATTAAGGAGTATTCTACAGCCTAGGGAAGGCTGGTTCCTAACTACTGTAAACCATTTTTAATATTTCAATACACTGCTGGGTTGTATTCCTACGGATACTGTAAGTTCTTGTGTCTCTGTTGTGGAAACTCTTAAAGTGCTATTACTTCTAAAGGCTCCACATGAATAATATAAATACTAAATCAATGTTAAAATAAATGTGCTGTTACCCTCCATCACTCTGCAGCAATCTCTATCATGCTGCCAAATGAGCTTTATGTGTGTTACCTTCCTGCTAAGCTCCATCAGAGCTCCCATGAACATGCATTTTACTCTGCCAAACCAAATAATCCGTTGCCAAGAAGCCCACAGAGCTTATTTAATAATTATTTTTCTATCTTCGCACAGTTTAGACAAGAGTAGCTAAAATATTTGATTGAAAGAAGTCATTAATTAACATTTCCTTTGACAAGTACTCTCTTTCTCTAACAACAAGTTTTCATTTCAAGCATTTTTGGGGTCCAGAGGAGTTAACTCTTACAAATTAGTTGTCTTACAGAAAGCCTTTTGATACCATGTGTAAGAAAGCAAAAAGCTCCAGAGAGACAAGCAAAGCCCAGGCCAATGTTTGCCTTTCATTGGCTGCAGATAATTTTATAGATTGCCCACCACATCTATTTATTGTACGGCTTGCTTATGCGAGCAGTAACCGTACACAGCATTGCCACTGGAGCTACAGCATTCCAGTGGTTCCATGGTAACTGCCCAAGCATGCTGCCATGGATGCAGAGCACATAACTTGTTTGTCTTGCCTTCTTCTCTCCTTTGTCTTCTGAGAAATCTTAAATGAATACCAGAGTGAGAATGAGCGAGTTCACACATTCACTGCTACCACTCACCAGTCTTTACTCAAATTATTCTGTATGGATCAGAGCTTCAAAATATACAGAAGCCTATATGAGCACTTTGCTTTAGAGATTTAGGAGTTCATTTTCACTCTCCAGCGTAGTTTTGCAAATAGAAATGGCAGATAACGCATACACGTTAAGTAAATGTCAGTGACTAATTTAAAGATTGCAATTCTTTTTTGTACAAGATAGTCCAAAAGAGGGCATGCATACATGGAAGGAATACAATGAAAAATTTCCAGTTCAGGCTCACTAATAGCAACTTTTACTAAAATTATCAAATGTGGGTACTGTGTATGAGCAATAGTCTCTGTTGAATGAAGACATCTTCAACCTTTTTCCTTAACAAAAACATCTATCACATTTCTTTTGAAGCTCATTGTTCTCCGTTTACCAAGAGGGGAGATGACACAGCGTGATGACTCAATGATTGCGTCTGTCATAGTGAAACAGAGGATCTGGAGGGTAGGATTGAATTCCTCAGAATCCCTTCCTTTTCAACCACAGGCGTGTTCAATGCCATTTTTTCAGGAAGAAAAAAAAAGTTTACGCCATGAATCACCAACTTCTGAGTCAGTATTTCAGGCTTTTTGATGAAAAGCAGTTTCTTAGTTAAAAAATCTGAATTTTAAATGTGTTTTCTAGGCAGTTGCTTCACTTTGCTTATAAATGACTTACCCATTGTTCGCGTTTTGCCCTTGGATTTTTTCCTGAAAAAGAGAAATAAAAAAGGAACTAGATGAACACAAAACAAGTTATTTGTTAAGAAATACTGATTTTGGAACAGGCAATGAAAAGCAACAAGAAAGCATCAAATTTCAAGGAGATAAAGATATGGTTTAGTGGTGGACTTGGTAGTGGTAGGTGATGTTTGCATTTGATGAATGTAAGGGTCTTTTCCCATCTGAAAGATTCTATGAGTCTATGATTTAGATATCATTTGTTCTTCAATAATTATAGCTAAATAGGTTTGTACAGAAGCCATTTTACTGCCTTTGATGCTGTTCTCTCCTATGTTAGACCAAGAAGCTAGGAGCAAAGCCTCTAAAAGAGAATCAGGGCTTGTACCAGCTTTTTGTACCAGCTTCTTGTACCAGCCTTGAAAGAGATATTTGGAAGCACATCACTGTGATGGAGTCTGCCTGTTAATATTGTCATATTCTTACAGAGCCAGTGTAGCAGCCTTCTGGCTATGAGGTTTTCAGGACACAGTAGTACTGAGTCATTGTGGGGTTATTTCTGCTTAGATTGTGGCTCAGTGTCCATTTTGCTTTTTGCTCACACAAGAATACCTTCTTCAGACTGAAGGTATTTGGTATGTCAGGAAGCACTCCTGCTGCAGGTGCAATTTATTTCCATTTTACATGCTGCAGTTTGGGAAAGTGCTCATTCAACCAGTCAATGCAACCTACCCTACAGTGTCTGACGCATTACATACAATCTAGTGGGTGACTGGCAATTAATGTTGTGAAAGCAAGACAAAGTTACAAGAAAAAATGTTGGCCTCTATAAAACCTTACGAACATTTAATGGATATCACCACATGAAGTTAAATGTCACCCAGTGAAGGTATCTCCATCCCTCTCTGGGATTTCTCTCTGCATAAGTCACTGCTGTGATAGCTGATGATTTTGGATTTATGTATTAAGCAGGTGAATCCAGGCTTTTGCTGGAGGCACAAGAACAAAAGGAAGGCCTGCTTTCATAGCAGATAT
Source organism: Lagopus muta (assembly GCF_023343835.1). Classification (NCBI taxonomy): domain Eukaryota; kingdom Metazoa; phylum Chordata; class Aves; order Galliformes; family Phasianidae; genus Lagopus; species Lagopus muta. The sequence continues at coordinate 1,744,441 of NC_064436.1, forward strand.
AGTACTGGCCTTGGCCCAACTCCCATTGAGGCTGAGGAAAATCTGAATTAAACTGCTGGGAGGAATCCCACTGCAGACATGGATATCCCACTGCCCACTGTTATTCTGACTCTCTGATCCCTCTGCAGAAATGATAGTCAGGATGCTAAACTACAGTGATGTTTGCAATAGAAAGAAGGAGTTCAGGTTCATCTTTAAAGTAAAGTCTTTGTTCTCCTAAGTTAAACATCGTGTTTTATTAATGTACTCTGAACTCTCACTTGCAAAGATAAGAACCAAGTGAAAATCCTGGAGCCTACCATAGGCAAGAATAAACTTCAGGTATGTCAGCTCCTCTATTGCCTTTCAAAAGACGCTATAGAGATAAATGGAGTATCTCCAGATCAAACAGAACTATTTATGAGTATTTATTGATGTAAGCATCATATCATTTTTGTGTTTCTTTTACACTTCTTATTTAGTCCCATTAGCTCATATGTTGTTGCAAAATTTATTTGCTAACAAGACCACCTCCTGGGCAGAGGTTAAAATGAAATGCTATTGCTGATCATTCTTACTATATAATGGTAATTTTCACCACATGAAGTGAACTGCAGCAAAACCAGAAAGGATTTCAAGAAGCGTTTTGAAACATCATGGCATCTCTACTGAGGAATATGGGCATTTGGGCCCCTTACTACAGGAAAGACATTGAGGCCCTGGAGCGTGTCCAGAGAAGGGCAATGACACTGGTGAGGGGTCTGGGGCACAAGTCTTATGAGGAGCAGCTGAGGGAGCTGGGATTGTTCAGTGCGGAGAAGAGGAGGCTCAGCGGAGACCTCACTGCACTCTACAGCTTCCTGAAGGGAGGTTGTGGTGAGGAAAGGTTTGGCTTCTTCTCCAAGGCAACAAACAGGACCCAAGGAAATGGCCGCAAGTTGTACCAGAGGAGGTTTAGGTTGGACATGAGGAAGAACTTTATCTCTCAGATGGTGGTCAGGCATGGAATGGCTGCACAGGGAGGTGGTGGAGTCGCCGTCCCTGGCAGTATTCAAGAGGCATTTGGATCAGGAGCTGCAAGATACGGCTTAGTGCTTGTGGTAGCAGTGGTGATGGGAGGATGGTTGGACTAGATGATCTTGCAGGTTGTTTCCGACCTTGTGATTCTATGATTCTATTATTCTATGATTGCATTCCATGTTTGCAGAAGCTTGTATGCAGCATTCCCTTATCTATCCATTTAATATAGAGAATGAGCCCACAGGTATGAATCAGCATATATCTCTGGAAGAGGGGAAACAGAGCTCCTATGCTTGTGCATGCCCTCTTGTGGACAGCAAGGGCTGAGTTGGTGTAGAGCAAATGAAGCATGAACCAATGACTGAGCAAATGTACGTTGCCACACATGTACAATACCCACCACAATGTAGAATGTTAAGACAATAAAGGCAATTATTGGCAGTCTTTTCCATGGTTCTGTTGGGCCAGTACTTGATGTTCTTTCTCAAAGCGTATCTTCTTCAAGGACAAGTAGCGGTTCTGATTCATGCTCACCGGTTCCCAAAAGTACAGCAGTGCATCACAGGGTGTCACAATGTTTCCTCATGGACACTGGACCATGCTGGAATGATGCTGCTCCTGCCAGCTATCCTGTGAACTTATAACCTCAAGGGGAGTAAAACAGATGTTTAATGTATGAGGAGGGGCGGGTCTGCCCTCCATGGTATGATGCAGGCTGTATTTCAGTCTTGAGTCGACACCCCCACATGGCTCGGGGCATATTGGGGCTGTATCCTGGTCTTCCAGGTCTTTGGCCTGATATGTGTGGCTGAATCACTGTATCAGTTACCAAAGGGGGTATATCTCAACTGGTCTTGAGATGCCTTAGCAATTGGAATGCTGACAAATGGATTTGCTAGATCCAGAACGTGGTGATACATTTCTGTTTCTCTACTTAATGTATCCATGGGTGAGGTGATGTTGGGTACAGCCACATGAATTGGCGGCGTGACTTTATTTAGCTCTCTGTAGTCTACTGTCATTTGGCATCTGACTTCCTGACTGGCCACATGGTGGAGTTATATGGGCTGTGTGCAGGTCTAATAATCCCTACTCACTTCAGCTCCTGCACAGTCTAGGTAATTTTTTCTTGCCCATCTTATCATCATTCCAAAAACAGCCCTGAACTTTCTTAGAATTCTTTCTCTGGTAAAACTGGTCTTACAGACATTTTTCATTTTCTCACTCTAAATGGGTTCTGCTATAATAAGAGTGGTGGTTTTCATGCTACACTGAGCACAGCCAGCTTTGTGTATTGAGCACTTGACCTTAAGTCATTTCACACTTGGTATAGCTGGAGAAATGGGAAGGGAAGCATCAGTTTTACTTTCTCAGCTGTGCTTCTGAATTTTATCTTTGTGAATTTCATGTTTTGTTTCATATCTGTAAGTTTGGTACGGGGATTTCAGCATATCATTCACTAACAGAAAAGTTTCTAAACTGAAAAGTTTCTGAACTTTGAGAGAAATCTGCTGGGATCAATAAGGAAGATGTGCACACACACATAATGTATTCTTAATCATTATCTGCCTCCTTGGCTTTTGTGGAGCATTCCAATGTGGGTGCTTTTCAAAAATGGGAGGCAAATAGATACCATTTTCTTAAGTTATTTTCCACAGTTTGCATTGCATGTGTGCTTGCACGATACTTGCTAGCAGGGCAAACTGTGTTTGCCTCTGAAATTTTTGAAGAATATCTGAAGACATTCTGAATAGCAAATACAAAAGAGATAAGGTTGGTGTATTTACATTTTTCCTGTGATAGTTATACAAATACACTGGCTATATATTTTTTATTTGCTCATTAAAAAAAAAAAAAAAAAAGAAACTGACAGTCCTATTATTTACACTGTTAAATTCTTTGACATTACATTCTCACTCTGTCACAGAGGACACCTGACAATTCTACTGTACCCTATTCAAATTTACAGCCGTAGTGTTTTGAAAAATTCACTATAGGAGGTTAATGAAGAGACCAGAGTGACACAGACAGGTACTCTATCTACGGTATCCTCCTGTTTTGCTGGTCATGGGGATATTTTCAGGGTAGTCTTTGTTCAGCTGCAAGGAGCTTCATTCAAGAAAATAAAATAAATTCCCTCACCCAAGCCATCTGCCACTGTTTATTTTCCCTTCATGTTCACTTACCAGCCACACTTAGCACATAGCTGCACCATTACACTTTCTTTTTTTTTAATTTAACATTTTTACCTCTTATAATACTGCCCCATAATTTAAAAATGCATTCCAGTTTGGATGCTACAGAAATTTGGCCTAACCAGATGTAGAATAACTGTCATGGGAAACATTCAGAATGAATACCTTCGGGAGGCCATGCTGTGAAAGGAGGCAGGCAATGAATTCTCTACCAGGGAAGAAACTTACAGAATCATAGAGTCTTCTGAGTTGGAAGGGACCCTTAAAAGTCATCTAGCTCAACTTCCTTTCAAAAACAGCGACATCTACAGCAGATCAGGGCACTCAGAGCTCCAGTCCAGCCTGACCTTGAATGTCTCCAAGGTTAGAGCTTCCACCACCTCCCTTGCAACCTGTCCCAGAGCTTTACTACCCTTATCATAAAAAACCTCTTCCTTCTATAAAATACATAAATAAATAAATGAAAATCACTACTATTTAGTTTGGAATCTCACCATCCATTTTCTAGGAGTTCAGCATCTTCAGCAGCTTCCCAAGGGATACTGAATATGAGAAGTATTTCTAGAGGAAAAACAAGCAAACACTAGAAATTACAAATATCTGCAACGTGCTGCCTGCTGATGTAACAGTCCTCAGTGCTGTAACAAGGAAAGATAGCAGAATCTCAGCCAGTGATTTTGGGGCTGTGAAAGGTACTTATCACTAAAAGTGTTACAGGTTGTGCATAGAGTATGAGCAGAACAAACCCAACAAGGAGGGCTGAGGTGATGATGATGCAGATTCAGATATTCTGAAATAGAAAATGCTGTATAACAAGAAATGCTTATGTTACTCAGAAAACAATTTTTTGGTAACTAAAATGAGAGCAGTGGCTCACCTCACATTTATCTCTGCAGACTTACAGACACCAACAAACAAAAGGTTCAATCATGAAGTATATCCACTGTAAGCTGAAGCCTCAGAATGGATGAGAGAAAAGTTACTTCTGATGACATAGGAAACATGTTCTCCCATGAAGCCAAAATGAATGGTTAGGGTATACAGTTTCACGTAAGAACAAATCGCCCACTGGCACACATTTTCTGCAATTACCTGTGGAACAGTAGCAGGTAAAGTTGAATTGCTTTGAATATTCATGAAGAGTAGCACACTGTCTGCTGCAATAACTAGATAAACTGTCAATGCCTTTTGCCTCTGAGATGAAGTATCAGTCTCAGAGGAAGACATCATAAGATAGGATTTCCAGCAGGGACCTTAGCAGCCAACAGACCTTTGGGAGCTTTGGCAGGTGTGACACCTGCATGAAACCCTTTACAACTAGGCAGAATTGACACGCCACTCTCTTTTTCTGTTCTTAAAATGCAAGGACTGTTACCAGTGAGGTCCAGCATTTGTTTTGTTAGATTAGCACTCGACGGATATGAAAGAAAAAGCTTCTGTTAGAGAAGCAAGAAACTGGGAAGAAAAGGAGGACTAAGAGGAGAGTGAGAGGGACTGTGTTGATAGCGAATGCTTTGTGGGCAGCATTAGACCATCCAGCCAAGGAGGAGGGAAGTAAAGCGTTTGAGGCTTTGCATTCAAAGAGTGACAGCAGAATTGCATCCCTATTGAAGGGAGCACTCAGATGTGCTTGTGGGAAGCAGGATTTCATCTGCAGAGATAAAATCTAGTGCGGCAGATGAAAGAAACCCAGTGAAGGGATTTGAAGAGAGACTTCAGATGCTTGAGACAGCTGAAAAGACACTTCATTTGTTAAGGCCAACAGATTAAAACAACGATACTTTCCAATCCTTGAAAAGGAGGAAGTCAGCATTTTGTTAAAAAAAAGTTTCATTTTCCTTCAGTTGGAACAAAAGGTATTGAATTATTTTTGGTAATGAGAACCTATGCTTTTACTTTTCTTGATCTATTCCAAATTAAGGAAAGTCTTTGAAAGCCTATCAGCCCTGTTGTGTTATTATATGGTTTAAACTGGGTATCTTCAAAGAACTTCCAATAAGGTAGGAAGCAGACTGCTGGCTGCTCAGTGTCCCAGTTCTTTTTCTGAATTTGTCAGTATCACAAACTTTCAGCTTAAATTGCCTCATTTTGTCTACTAAATCGCATAGTAAAATACAATGTTAAAAACATATAAGACGTGTGTTGATTTTCTCATCACCTGAAGGACTGCCTTCAGAACATTTTTCAATTTGTTCTCCTGTGCTCAAGAATCCTAATTAAATGCTAGAACAGAACACAAATCTACATACGCCTGTATGTAGTTAGGCTCACTCTGAGTCATCAGTTTTTCCCTCTATTTATTTCCTCCGTGTAACTTGCTCAGCTCATGCACCCCTACTCGTGTAATTGTAGGCAAGACAATTTCACTTTGCATTTTACTTTTAATTTTCATATATGATGCTGTAGTCAATAAATATCAGTTAAAATAATAACCTGCAATATACCCCTAGCCACAGATTCTTATTTTGTTTATTTTTGTATAATTTTTTTCACAAAACAAAAATGAACACCTTGTCACTCCATCATTGCCTGGGTTTCTTGTTGAATTAAAAAAAAAGACATGCAATCTGCTAAATGCAATTATGACTACAGATAGAAGTTGGATGAAAAACAACAGACAGCATATTCACTGCCAATTAAACTACAAAGTTATGAAAAGCCCACAAGATTTCAAACTCCACTAAACCTTTGCAGTGCTGTTCCTTTGTTGATTAGGATGATGGGCTTATGCATAAAAAGCATGGCTTGCACTAAACCTGAAGGTTTGTAATAATTTTAGTGGAACAGATGTTCTTATTTTTAATGTCATACTGAAGGATATTTATGAGTTTCTTGTCATTCACCTGCTGGACTAAATTCTTTGGAAAAAAAAAAAAAGTATTTTTGTTGCTTCTCTTTTGCTTAATACCCATTAATGGAATTCATCTTTGTATTTAAAACACTCATTTTCCCATCTGTTATTTCATCCAAAGTCATCCAGTGTAATTTTCAGTTTTTGACTAGACTAAGACTGCTACTAGTTAAAATTGAAAAATAAGAACAAAAACAAAAACAGTTTTTCAGGATTTGAGTTAAATATCTGGAAATATTTTGCATCTTAATTAAATATTGTTTCTGCATCACATCATCAGTTTCCACTTATTAAAAGACTTAGCTTTTTTCTTTTTCTTGGGTTCCTCTCAGGTGGGGCATTGAGAAAGGATTCACAAGAATTTATAGAATTCTTCTCAGAAATAGTCAAACACTAAAACAGAAGATTCTCAAAAAGAATTTTGGAAGAAACTTGTCAAAAAAACCCAAAAAAAAACAAAAAAAAGCAATAGTAGTACTACTTGGGCTCAGTTACACAAGAAAAAAAGCAGGAGGTTCAGAATGGATATAGCAAGTACTTAATATCTTCGTTTTTTAAGTTCAAGTGGTAATCCTAATTAAGTATACACTTTCACATCTAAGTGCCTAGTAATTGTAATATCTGAGTCCTCAGTAGAGGACCATCTCTTCCTCTTGTAGTCACAGTTGGAAAGATTAGAGTGGTGGAGAGGTGATACGATTGAAATAGCAAAAGGGACAAAGAGAGAAAGAATACTGACCCATCTCTGAAAAACCAGGCTTGCAGGGAAAACTCCACAAAGGAGGGATCTCCAACCAGAGATCCTTTTCCACTGGCAGTCAGCCCTTAAATGCAGTCTGAGAGGTGCAGCCAGGCTGCACTCTTCTGGTTACACAGGTGAATTCCCAGGGCTGAGCTGGTCCTTCTCCAGGTGATCAATGAGTGGTTCAGGCTATGACTCAACAGTTCCCTTGTACTTGATAAGAAAACTTCAGGCATCATTTATGCAAGTAAATAGAATAATTAATTGTGTGATAATATAGCGTTTATCACGACATCACTTGTATCAGATATGTTGAAAAATGCCCTCAAAAGAGTGGAACAAAATCTTACTTTGAATTATTTTTAGTTGGCCTGATAAGTGTGTAATTGATGGATATAAATGAAGATGGTACAAATGAAATCTGAAGCACCTTGAAATGAACATGCCCTCAAAATGCAATTGGCGGAGATGTGAAAGATGATCAGGCTGACAAAAGTTACTCTAACCCTGAGTGTTCTTCCAAGCAAAGCTCAGCAGAATTTGAGAGCTTGATTCATCAAGTTTGTCCAATTTTTAAATCATTTAAGTGCCTTATGATATTTAAGCGTGAGGAGTTTTTTATTCATACAGGTGCAAGCAGAAATCCACAAGTCATGGTAAATTCCTTGGTGACACGATCACAAACTCTAGGCAAAGCAGCACTGACCTAGTGCACTAGTTTTCATTTTTACAGTGTAATCCCTTTTTCCTGTTGTACTCTACTGCTGCACAAGAATAAAACAGATCTTGATAAGAACAACTGCTTCAAATGTAGTTTGAATGTTTACTGTAAAGTTGTAAATGCGTGGGGTCAAATGTCAACCTATGTCATCTGTAGGTGGGACACAGTTACAGCTATGTTTGATTGGAAAATTTAGTTTTATTTTTGATATTTTTTATCACATTTTCCTTTGCTGAGTCATAATGAGCTAATTTCATTAGTCATTTAACAACCAGAGAGACTGGAGGATACTTTGCTTGTGAAGATGCTGGAAAAAAAGAAGACTGTATTTTCTACAATAAGAGCTACCCATAGTATTTGCATTTGAAAATGGAAGTTTGATGTTCTTCCTCAGAAAACATCTTGAATAATGGAAGAACTGTGTTGCAGACTCATTTAAATTTCATAAACAAAGTTAAAAAACTCCAAGGGCAATCTTAATCTGATTTTTTCTTACAGTTACCTAAATTAACCAAACAGGAGCTGTTTGTCACTTGCTCCTAAACTGTGGCGATTCCTCAACCTGGAGCACTTTCTTTTACTCCAACACTGCTGCAGATCGAGGTTTGTGATTAAAGTTGCTATAGGCTCATGATAGAGTTGGCCTTATTGTAAGAGGAGAGGAAAGTTTCACTCTGTTTTTCTGCAAATCTTAAAAAACCTTATCTCAGACTTGCTATTACAGTTCAAAGAAGTCTGCAAAGCCAAAATTTGTGGCTGTAATTTATTTTCAAGGCTTATGATCTACATAAGTGAATTCAAATAATTCCCTCTGAAATATGGTTGTTTATAACATGCCAAATATTGAGTTATGTTTATCAGCTTGGTGGCTTTGTATCTAGGCTACAGTTTCCATGAAACAAGAGAGATATTAAATTCACACAAGACAGTAATATTTGGTACTATGACAAATCTCCCTTACAGCATTGCTGTGTGGGTTAAATATTGATGTTCATGCCTTCATTTGTACCTCACCAGCAGCTCTTCTAAAGCTCTTTATTTAACATTACTTTAACTATATAATTTAAATATTTAACTAAACAATTTTAGCTATATATATAATTAAATAACATAGCTAATCTGATAAAAGAATAAGATTTGCTAGTTGCTGTTGTGTATTATTTCAATAACAGGCATTTTCTCAAGTAATATGTTAATTTATATTTGCGTATCACGAGGAGATGAGGTTGAGGACAGAGTCCCATCTGTGCTAGGCACAGAACAAAATCTATAGAAAAGGTGGGTTCGTGTCCTCGGCAGCTCACTGTGTGCCAAGGCAGATGGAGGAGAAAAAAAAATAGGAGTAATAATAAGAGAAAAAATGTTATCAGCCATCCTGATAGCTACCAGCATGCTAGTAGCAACATTATTGCTAAATGACCATATCTCAAAAATTCTGTCCACTAATGGAAGAAGCATTTCTCTTTCCATCCATGTAGACAAGCTGACAGAATCCACTTGCCCTCAGAAAAGCCTGGCTGCAGTTGGTGGGCTTTAACATACAGATTGGTCTGGAAACTTGTATGCAAGGCACACTGCCACAGTCCCAACTGGGAAAGACTTGTCTTAAGTTCTTGAACTTAAGCATTTTTTAAAATATCTACATATTTATATAGATATTAATAGGTATATTAATATCTATTAATTATCTATTAACATAGGTATATTTTGTGAACGTGGTGGTGGTGACTATCCTGTTAACTCCCTTCTATGTTTAATACCTGAAGCTCTCTTTGTTCTCAACTGCACTTTACAAAATCCTCTCCTTAGCAAAACACATGCTTTCTGCCAGTTCCCAGCCCAGGACTTCATAAGTGGCTGTTGGAAGAAAGCCTTTTCTATTATTGCACAAATGGCAACTTTTTCGTGCTGCTTCCGTCTTGCAGCCATTTGTCCTTATTTTGCATATTCATTCTACTGAGCTATTGTGGGTATCGCATCAGTTCAAAAAGTTACAATGGTAATATGGAATTTGGCAAGGAAGGAAATGAGCTTTTGATGAGCAGTTACTTAGTAATTGTTTTCTTTGTACTGATTAGAACAGCGGGCTTTCTTTTCTACTCCACCTGGTACACATAGATTGTGGTTGCTTCCCTTCCCTTCCCTTCCCTTCCCTTCCCTTCCCTTCCCTTCCCTTCCCTTCCCTTCCCTTCCCTTCCCTTCCCTTCCCTTCCCTTCCCTTCCCTTCCCTTCCCTTCCCTTCCCTTCCCTTCCCTTCCCTTCCCTTCCTACAGGCTGTACTTGATGACTTTTTACACACCAATTTGTTCCAGAGGAACTCACTCTCTTGCCCTTTGGCAAGATAATTAATGATCTGAAATGGAAATAACTGAATTCCTTTGGTGAAGGCGTGGATCAAACTTTAAAACAGGTCATTAAAAATGGTTAACAATATCTGAGTATAGTACAGTGAGGAAAAAATATGGCAAATTATGAAAGGAATATTTATTGAATTTTATTAATCCCAGGTTAATCTAGAAAACTTAAAATTCAAAATTTAATTATGAAAGCAGCATGTTTACATGATTTCCTCAAGACAGCAGTTAGTACATGGCTTGTTAAATCAGTATCTTTATTATCTTCATTTGTTCTTACTTTTCCTTCTTAATAAATATAACATTAACTATTCTTCAGGGGCAATTATCTTTCACAAGCAAGTCAATTACCTTCATTATTAATTTTATGAGAAAGACAAATTTTATATGCTAATAAACTTACTTTGTTCTTAAGTTTTTTGTGATTTTGCATAACAGCATATTCCTCAAGGCATCTGATAAGGATTCACTATGAAGTATTGATGATCATTTTTCCTGGAGCTCAGGTTGGTGTAGCAACACCAGGAAATGCTTTATAGATTTTCCTTCGATGCTGATTACTTATGTCTTGATCTCCAGCAGATTGGCTGCTCGCCCTCTTTCTAATAAGGATTACATTACCATTAATTACTATTATTACCACAAGCATTATCGTCAATATTATTGGATCTGGAAGAAGAAGTGGACAGAGATGAGAAATAAAACCATATTTAAAAAGCAATACAGTGCACAGTGTGGCCTCACATGCCCCAAGCTTCTGCAATCTGACAGTATATAGAAGCTTGTGACATACATCTTTAATGATATAATGTTTCTGTTTTGTCTAAACAGTGCTCCAGAGGGTTTTGCCTTCTTTCTCTAGTGGATTACAGAGAGATCTCCTACTTTAAGTGTCTGTTCTCAGTTTTTCATGTATTGTCCTTTCAACATACCCAGAGCAAAAGCCGTGGATATTAAAAACCTGGATGAAACTCCTTACAACCTAACTGGGGTGAAGACAGCCTCATTAAGCCTCAACCTTCTATTTATCGTCAGGTCCTGACAATTGTGACATTATAGCTCTCATTTTATGGCCTGATTTACTGAACTGGGTGAGATCCATGGACACTTAGCATCCTCGGCACTCTGTCCATTGCCTTTATTTTGACCACCACCTTTTGGCAAAGACAACTGGATTTGAAGGTTACATGCCCCTTGGTAAAGCCTTCAAAGGGCTTATTGCTAAGGCTAGGGAAATTTTAAATAGAAAAGACCATTCCGACGGCATTTTTTACAGAGTTGGTGTACTTACAGAGCACAATGCCAACTCTTCTGCAGGCAGGGCTCTTACTGAAATTATTTGCTTAATACCCATTGCCTCACTCTTTGCTCAGATACACGGCTCTATCATCTTTGGGAGTTAATCTTTGGTTTACTTTCTTATGTCTACAAGCACAAGAAAAAATTGCTGCACATTTTTTTTTTCCCTTGAAATATTTTCAATTATTTTATCATTCAGGAATTATGTTTATGAACCTTTGAATTTCTCTATCCATAAATGTACTGAAGAATAATCTCGTACTTTTTATACTTTTGTACAATATTTAACTGGTGATGACTTTGAACAGGAGGAAAAGTATATGCCAAGGAGATATGCTATGGAGAAATCGCGTTGTTTATAATGAAGTAATGTTTATCTCTGATCTTCTGATAACTAAACATAACTTCGTGAATCTTCATGCTGTAATATTTCTCTGGAAAAAGGTCACGCACTGAGTTTCTTATTTAACTCCTAGGCAGAAGAGCAACAGAAGGATTTGCTAGTTATTTCTAATCACTACCAGATAGTCCATGGGGAGTTATTTGGGCCCAAGTCTGTCAGCAGCATGTATGTGGTGTTGCATTGCCTCCTACAATGTGGTAAACAAACTGTGTTTGCAATTGAGAGTAAAGCCCCTCATCAGCTGCCCTGATAAATCCTCTTGCAGAATCTGCAGAGATGTCAGCATGCTTCTCGAGTTGCTTGAAGTTTTTTGCACATCTCTGCAGTATCTGCAAAGCACCTGCTGGCAGCTGGAGGAGCAGACCTCTCCAAAGAGAAAACTGCTGACAGAAGAGTGATGAGCTAGAGAATTGCGCATGATTCTTTTTCTGAGCTGTCAGCATGCTTAATTTTGTCTTCCCTTTGATAAGACCTTTGTGTAAACTGAACCAGTATATCCAGTTCTAATTTTCTGCTTTATTCTCTGTGCTTGCATGTATTCCTCATGTATTGGCTTCATCCCTTATGCACCAGCTTAGAAACACCTAGCTTCATAGACCCAGGCTTGTGGCTTGATACTTGCTTTATAGAATTTTCAGTCTTGAAAGGCAGTTTTTCGAGAAGGCTTTAACACAGAAGCAAAGCTTGAAGGATAAGCATTTGTTGAGAAATGCCACCATTCAAAACTCAATTAAAACATCTAGGTGCTTTGTATAACAAATTCTAGGTGCAAAGTTTTAGGTCCAAATGGAGGTCATTTTAATTTTATCATTATTTCAAGTTTTACTACGAAAAGGTAGTTACAGTCAGTAAATGATTTAAGTGGCACAAGAAGCATAAAAGGAGCTTTATTAAGTAGGAATGGTAAATAAACATGTTTTTATGGTAGATGGGATAAATTTGATGGGCTTAAACTGCAACCATTAAGATTCACACTTTTAGCTATTTTTCTCACAAGGATATCAAAGCAGGGGGGATGTAGCCTGGGAAGGCAGATAAATCCCCCTTATGAGAAGTGCACGGCAGACAAACATGTGCAGTGAATGGCATACAGACAGTTCTCCCTGACTTCAAGGAAGCTGATGGACAGATCTGCAAGTATGTAATCAGCCCTCTAATTGCATTGGATGGTAACAATCCAGAATTAAAACAAGTGGCAGACTCGAGTAATGAACTGTATTCCTCTGAACCAGAAATCAGTGATGACTTTTGTAGATATCAGACAGCATAGTTCCTGCTTTCATTCCAAACTCATAGCAGAGACAGGAATACCAGTCACATTCCTTTCTTTGGTTGTTACATCTTCCTCATGCTTCATTGACAGTTTCTGTCTGTGCATACGTCTATAATTAGCATCAAAGAAAGAAGTAGCTTTGTCTTCTTCCTGCAGACTACAAAGATATAATACAGATGAAATAATTAGATATTTTGGCTCCTGTAATATCTACAGAGTACAATCTCTGCAGAGCAACAAACTGCCAGTGATGCAGACCTGTCCACGAGGATGCAGCCAAGGGTGCGGGGTGGCAGCTTTCCTTGTAATTGAGTACTTCAGAGTTAGACAAATCAAGATAAGTTTGCACCCTTCTGTGAAAAGGTGATGTTTATTACTCTGAAAACCAGTGCAATGCTTAGCACAGTATTTGTTGTAACTAAAGAGTTACAGAGAAAGCTTTGAGTATAGCTGTATATATTTCCACATGGTATTTACTGCATTGCATTTGAAGAACTGAAAAATACAGAAAGAACAAAAGCAAAAAATTGTGCAAGATCTCTGTCGTCTCCAACAAAAAATCTACTTGTTTGAACAGGGGCTGTTGTACCTGCTTTGTACTAGATGTTATGCATACGACTGCCTCACCATCACATTCTCAGCATTCTTATCCTGCCCTCTTAACTAGTCATCTTCTCCTCTCCAAAATACAACACTAGTGACCCTTCTCTTTTAGCTCAGTTTCTTTTTTGTTACCTGCCTTGGATGCATCAGTCTAACCATCAAATTTTGCAGGTTTGTTTTTTTTTTTTTTTTTTGTAAAATCTTTAACATACATGACCCAGCAAACAGAATGTGTTGATGTGAAAGGGTACTCCAGATGAGCTGTGCCTTTGCTGACACATATTGCTTACATCTCCTAGTCAGATCTGCATGTCACCCAATGAAGAAATGCAAAACATGCTGCAATGATTCTGGTTGCTCAAAAAAAATCAGAGAAACAATCATTTGTCTTCAGAACTGTTTTTAGCTTATTTCTCATTAGGACAACCAACAATGCATTCTCTTTTTTTCTATAATACTATGATATACTCTTCTAATCCTTATGGATAAGGGTTGTCAAGGTCCTTAAGCAAAGGAGACAAAGGGAGCTTCTCCAACAGCACTACAATGGGAATTTAAGCCAAAAATAGCATTACCTCCAATGATACCTATTCATTTCATACTGCATACCATATTTTCCTTTAAATGACTGCATGTCTGGGTGCCCTTCCATAAAGGAGCATCTATTTTTTTGTTTAGTTTTGGCTCACTGGCTTCATCAAAGGCTTAACGAGCATAAAGAAGAGACAGACAGCTGAATACACTCTACCCTTTTGACATAACAGAGTGGGGATTATGCTACACAGACAATTTGATGACAGACTGTACAGAGCATGTCACATACATATTTTTAAAAGCGAGCTCTTTACAGCAAGCTGTCTGGCTGAGTGTAAAAGCTTTTGTAATATGATTTGAAGGACAGGATGAGAAGAAAAGGCAAGTTACTGTATTGAACAACTTCACTTAATTGCAAATCACCGAGTTGGTTACGCAGGAGGTATCTGAGGATGCAGGTACAATTTTAATGAATATTTCCCCCAAAAGCAGAGCGCTCCTGTTTGTTCAAGACAAATTAGTTTGGCATGGTGCTCAGTGTGTTCTTTGTTTATGCCATTAAAGTAGAACAGTTTAAGGAGTGAGGAGAGAAAGTTTACTCTCTGCAGACTTTTATTTTTATTTTTTTAAGCCAGAATTGTGTTTTGTATTCTTATAATAGTTTCCACAAACTTTAAGCTTTATGAAAACCCTAAACATCTGTACTTTATGAACTGCATCTTTACAGATTAAAGACCTAGGTCAAAATTCTTCCTCTGTTAAATTCTTCTATTTTATAAATAGCAGAGCATCTTCAGTATCAAAGGCAAGCATTTCCTTTTTCCAGGGATATATTATAGCTTTGTCATTAGTTTCTTTCTTCAGAAATGAAAGAGCTAGAATCAAATACTCTCACTCCAGGAGCCAGAGAAAGGATCTCACATTTGTAGTAGATGAAAGGGCCAGGGGAATCGCTCACAGTTGTTTTCTATTTTGGTGAGAAAGCACCAACTTGGCCCAGGTTCACAGATCCAGTTTTGTCCCCAGAGATGCATCTCAGATAGAGAAACAAGTTCTTCATTCAACTGGAAACCAAGAACAAAACTATGGGTTCAAACTGACTTCCATTGCTTGGGGTCCCTGTTGTGGCTTATGTCCATGGCTGACTTGGACACCTTCCTCAGTTATTCAGTCTTCATGAGCTTAGCACTGAGCTCACGTTTTCTTAGCACACGTAGAGAAGATTCACAGGGTTAGTTTATTAATATGCCACTTATTTTCCTCAGCAAGTGTCAAGTGAAATCCAATCAAGAGGAACTGCAGGTGCTATGGGAATTACCAACTGATTGCTACATAATTCTAAATAATCCCTTTGGTAGAACTACAACTGATCTCCCCAGTGTTTTCCTGTAAGCCAATTAGAAACTAACAACTGAGTCTGGAAGACGTAAAATAGAATCATAGGACAGAATAGAAAATATTGGAAGTCTGCTTTACTTCCTCTATTTACCACAAGAGCCACAGTAATCTGCCTTTAAAAGAAAAGATGCTCAACGGAAATTTATAGGGAGAATGATTTGTAATGAGTTATTAGTTCAGTTCAGATGAGAAGTACAGCCGAAATAATTTGGATACTTGTAGATAGTATAAGCCTACTTTGAGCTGTTCTAATTTTTCTACAAACTTTTTTACTTAACATTTAAGGCAAGTGGTAAAAAAAATCCAACAAATACAAAATGCATCACTGCAAATGATAGCTATTTCTTTCAACTCTATGACTTAACACAGTGCTTCCGTTGCTGCATGCAGTCCTTCAGTTTTGGCATACTAACAACTCTTGCTCAACTAATTGTAAGAATCACAGCCTCAACATAGATATTAACTTAAGATTAAATTTAATTTGATTTAAGAAAAATAATCACTGTTACACCATGGTTTTTGAACCCTTCACCTCTTTCCAAAGAGTCCAAAAGCACTTATCTTCTTGAAGGTAAGCAAGGGGATCTTTTTGCACTTTTTGTTAAATTGAAGAAAGGTACTAGGCTTGTTTCAACTCTCAGCTTTCTCCCTCATTTTCCCCAGTATTATTCACACTATGCATTGTCTACACTGAGTTTAAGCTCCCTGAGGCATGGCCTGTTTACTCTGTATTATGAAGTTATTAGCACAGTGGTTCATGCTTTTTGTACTTCAGGTAGATTCAAGTACCTGTGATATTCTGGACTGTTCTCCACTAGGACATAAACGCTCTCACCCCAAGGTGACGTGCATGCATCTAAGAGTAATGAGTACACAAATCAGCCCAAAGACTGGTGGACACTTCTATGTACACATTGCATTGCACAAGAGATAACCAGAAGAGAAGTTACATGAAGGATGCCAGGGAACCATAGGGTTTTAGTGGAGGAGATAATTATGATGTGCAACTTCAGAAAACTGAATGATGTTGAGATACAAACAAGTGTGCTTTATTTGGTGAAGGCTCTACAAGATTAATTCAACAAAATCATCAAGTGACAGGATTTTCAGATACAGTTGCATATAGCTAAATAAACATAGCAAGCATGCCTGCTATGAGTTTTCTCTCTTGCTGATCATTTTTGGAAGCTAATTCTATCACAATACTTTTTGCATGAAACAATAAATAAGCAGAAATCAAGTGAGATAAGGTCTTAAATTATTTCATGTACCATTGTATAGTCACTTTTGAACAAATTGGTTCTTTTCTTGCTGAAAGATCATATTCTTGTCGTAAGAAGGATCAGAAAACACTACTGTACTCTGCAGATAGTAATCAAAGTGAATTCTATATTTTGAACCATTATTTCAGCAGAATGAGATACGAATATCCAGCTGCAATGCTACCTTTAGGAAACTTGTGTTTCACTACACAGTCCATGGGAGATGCCACTGACATGGAAAGCAAGGCATGTGTAACCCTAGGAAACTAGCCTTCAGAATCATCCATAATCAAATAACTCTGCTCACCTACAGTCCAGGTGCAGGAGATTCAAAGCCAGTCTGTCTAGAAGATGGGTTCTTTAATGATGTAAAACGAATTAGACCAATTAATAATTTTTTGGGTACTAATATGAATCCTTCTGTCAAAATAGCCAGAATTTTACCTAAACTAATCTACCAGGAGGCACAAAATAGATAAAAAGTAATTTAAAAATCTTAAAAGTGCTCTTATTTTAACTGTGCACATGAAACACTGGTCTAATGTGTTCCTGGAGAGTGAATTCAGTTAAGCATAATATTCTATTAAATTCACTGCTAAAATATTTATCTTGCACTGAGGGTTAGTTAAGACCATGCAACGGGCATGCTCTGTTTTCATGCTTTCATCCTGCTGAGGTCCAGAGATGGGCTATTCCAGCACATCCGGGTTGCTTGGGCCCCAAACTAAGATGCTCTGTACCTACCTTTGGGGCCATATTCTTAGAGCTGTTTTCCATTAGGAAAAGCAATGGATTTGGGGCTGCATTTCCTTCTAGAACTTGATTTATAAATAGTTTATAGAAGATGGTTAAATTATTGATGGATGTTAGAAGTGAGCTACAGATATAAGTAGCCAGTATCATGAATGTTAGAGCACACAGCCAAAAGAGGAGTTGGACCAGACAACCTCCTCAGGCCCCTCTCAGTTTCAGCCATTCTGTTGTTCTTGGTTTGCTAAAGAGCACTGAGAGCCATACACACCTCAGCGCATTTGAGATCTGCCACTTCAGAAAACTGAATCCAGGCTCCTAACCAAGATTGTCAGTCATCTTCCATCCTCCCAAGGAAGAACAGAGCTTGCAAGAGGCTTAACACAGTCAAGATGTTTCCAGGCATTACTTCTACCCTTGAAAGATGTTTCTGACTTGACATGAAAATTATAGATCGTAGTGACAGCAGGTCTTTTGGGTGCTTCTTTGCATTTTTTGCTGTATCTATATTGACATTTTCCCTGAACATTATTCCTTAAGCAGCATTATTTTCTAGGTAATCGTTCCTCAGCCTGTATTTCTGATGCAGGTTGGGCAGATAGGGCTGCATGTACAACTCAGTCCCAATGTTTCATAACTGTTTAATCTCTGCATGCTATTATCTGATGGAAACACTTTGTTTCCAGCCTATAGGCATGGAACGGGGACTGTAAGTACAGATCAGTTTCTTAAGAGTATCTCTTTTATCCAGTTTTCATGGTATCACACACCGTTAGCTCTGAGTTATAAGGGTGAATTCTCAGTAATCACATTGTCCATGTGGCATTATGTGGACGGAGGAGGCACGTGCAGTGTTGTAGAAGCTGAAATCAGTTTAAAATTTGCATTTGGGAGATCAGACAGATCTCACTTCGCTGCTTCTAGGACACGGGGATATGTGTCATGTTCAAAATACATACATTATTTTTATATTCTTAAAATTAAATAGAACTATTTGAACAGCACTGAATTATTGCTTAATGATGTAAAAAGGAAATATCATTAGGATGATTGCAATATAATCAAAACAAGAATTTGTCTCTCCTATCAGGGATTTATAATATTTACTCAATAATTAGAAGCTTAAATTTATTGCAGGAATGTAAGAACTGGGGTAAGGAATGTAATTAACCTTAGATTGGTAACATATTGACATGCAAGGAGCCACGCATGGACAATCCACCATATCTCATATACGTAGGTCCTTTGCCATGATCGTTTGTTTTTTTGCTTTTATTTTTTAAATTACTTATGAACTTGTGTTCAGTCATGAGTTTTGTTCTAGAAGATTCACTTCAGCGAAGGACTAAGCAATCATTTCACCACAGTCCCCTGAAATTACATTCTACTTTTCCCGCATATTTCTGTTTCTTTGGATTCAATATATGATGATTAAACTGCAAATACACTTGGCAAATTATAGACTGTAGGCAATATAAACTGATTAAAATAACACTGTTGTTTTACTTTTCAGGTATTACAAATGCACTTTTTCTGAGGGACAAACATAATTGGAGCTCTTTTGGCTTTATGTTTGAGCAAAGATTATAAAATCGTATTACCTTTCCACGTTAATCTGAGAGTATGCAATTCAGTTCTTTTTAAATTTAATCCCTTTTTATAGAGACAATTGCCTTGCTCTTGGTAAACTGGGTTTGATCAAGTAAGCTGGCTGAAAACTGCAAATCTTTTAAAGGAAAACCATTTTGTTCATTTATAAAATGTGACCACGATTGAATATATAAAGGAATATAAAGAAAAGTACTTGAATATGTAAATGTGGGTTTACAGGTACAGTTATAAACTACATAATATTCATGTGACTTTGTTCTCTGATCTCTTCCGTGTAGTGCCTATGAAAACTATGCCCAGACTTCCAGAAGAACTGAATACGATGAAACCCATTGACTTCTAGTAGACTCATGGTATTGGTAAGCTCTCTGTGGCAAATCATGTTTCAGAAGGCTTGAGAGGTGCACTTCTAACATATCAGGAGGAAGTATAACCCCCCCCCCTTGCTCCTTTACTTCATAATCATATTCCATCAAGCCTTCTGCCAGCCCTCAATACAAGAAATACAATTCAACTCTACCTGATTTAGAAGGGATTCCAGTCTGTATCACTCCTTATCATTCAAAAAGATTTATCCTTCTTTTCCAAGCAGTGCCAGAAACGGTCACTATCTCACCCAGCCATCAGAATTATAATAAACTTCCTGCCAGCGGGAAGATACCTGAGCTTAGAAAACACAGTTTAATACACTACGTTCATCCCATCAACTTTTGATATTTTATCCTTTGTCGGGCATATGTTCAAGGGTTCTTGGGGAGGTTAGAAATGAAATATATGAAGACTGGTTGATAGATCAATACAGAGCTTATTGCATACAATTTTTAAGTCATTTGCAAGGTAGAATGCTTGCTTCTGTTCAGATTAAAGTGTTAGATAATTTGTCCCAGTTCTACCATTCCTATGTAGCTGAATCATCACATTGGTGCACGCTCAGTATAGGTATGTGAAAATGTTTGGGGCAAAACATATAACAATTTGGCAGGGGGATGTACAGGTGAGTTAGTGTGCAACTTAATGGCTTATTAAGTCCTAATTAAGTAGGCTATCGAAACTTGTTTTTCTATTGAATTTTCATCTTTCTGTGAAGATGAACTTTACTCCATTTCGGAGTGTAGCTTTCATTCCAGTCTTGAGCATAATTTATATTTTAATATTCAGACTTTTAGTTTCTCTACAAAATTAAGTGGCTAAACAATTGTTGTCTATGATATTCCTAGCATTGGAAAGGCTCAGTAACAATCTGATCAAATGAGGTGAACATACATCCGGAAAAAAATCCCCACAATGAAATGAGTGCACTATTGCTACTCTCTAAGTGCAGGCAGCCCTACAGCTAATGTGTGCCCAGTGACAACGGATCTGCAGAGAGTGTTATTCATCTGAGATTAATGATCTTGGTACTAGACAGGAGTAAATGCCTGAGGAATTCTGATAACCATTCTAAAGGCATACTGTCATATGCTGGGCCAAGATAAAGCTCACGAATAGATGCATTTTTACACTGCGGCTTTCTCATAAGTCTAAGATAAATTTTCACCTGATTGAGATGGAAAGAACACCTACCTGTCTGCTACATAGCAGAGCCATAGAATCACCAAGGTTGGAAAAGTCCTACAAGATCATCCAGTTCAACCATCAAGCATGACAAATATCCTACCGCTAAACGAACAGAAGATTTAACCTCTTAGGTCTTTAAAGTTACAAACTTGGGGCCAGGTAAGTGTTGAAGATGTCTTAAAATAAACCCAAAAGGCTGTTCCATGTATAGAAGTCGTGGCTGTCACTGGATAACTTTAAAGGTGTTAAACGAATCTTGGGCACAGTTCCTCCCTCCACCCATCAGAACAAGGATGGCTACAGCTTTCCCATTTGTGATCCAAAAAAAAAGGGCGATGGGATTTCTTCCAGAAGAGGGGAAACTAACAAAATATGGATTTTTCTGCTCTACAGAAGAGATGTTTTCTGTCCTGTGTCAACAGGAACTGGAACTATAAGATAGGCATGCTAAGTTTTTCAGCTGGCCACAGATATGATATGAACAACATAATGGACACACAGTACTAAAACAGAGCTTTTCAAAGTACATGTTAAATTATTACTGTCATTACACACACATACAAGAAAAAGCTATTTTTATCTCTGTAACAGCAAACAGCTTTTTCTCTGACATTTTGTATTTAGCTTGATTACAGGTGTTACAAGCATCCTTCCATACACTCATCACATTCAACCTGCAGACATTAGCTCCATGTTTCATATTTTTCTTTTTCACCCTCTCCTCGTGGTCTGCATTTTATTCTCCAGCAGAGACTAATAAAAACTGATTTCACAGAGAACTTCCAATGCTTCTTTACCATTTTACAGGACTGCAAATGATCTCAGCGAGAGCCTTTTCACTGTCGCTCTCAGCAATACTGAAAATAAGGGGAAAAAAAGCACACAACAGCCCGGATTCAATACAACAGCTGTACTCTTAATATCTACTTAGGTGGCTAATTTATCTCAGGGAAGAGCCTAAAGCTTAAATGCTTTGCTGAGGTCTGGTGTTCAGAGATATAGAAGCCAGATTTTATGCAATCACTTCTGAAATTCTCAGTCCTCTGCACACACGTACACTTCTATCTGCCCTCTGTATGAACAAGGGAAGTTTTTTTTATTGCCTCCTTTTCTGTGCCATAGCCCATGCACCTACTTCTACAGCCAACATTGAACTGCTAATCCACTATTTTACACTGTGATTCAAATGAGTTTATAAGCAGGAAGAAACGGAAGGGAGGGACATTGATTGTTTTAATGTCTGTGAATTAAGATCTCCAGCTGTGGAAAACTAATGCAATGTATGGTCCTGCCAAACATCGGCAGCCATGGAAGTGCCTGCTTCCAAGGATTTGTTCAGATTTTGGTGAACACGTTCTGAACAAAGATAGCTTGTTAATTCTTGTTCATAATGAATTAGACAAAAAGTACAAATCCTCATGGTACAACATATTTATTGACCTTATTTTTGCCAGCTTTTATGTTTGATTTTTCATTAGAAAATTTCATTAAAATTTCGAATCTAGGAAACTAACTCTAGGGAAAAGTTCATGAATAAAGTATATGAATTAAAAAAAAAGACTTTTGTTAAAAGTATGACTGATGAAAACATTCAACTGAGAAAGCAGCACCAGCCCCAAACAAAGGAATCTAGATATGCTTTTTTTTTTTTCTTTGAAAAAACCATCAAAACTAAAGTGGAGGATATTTATTATTATCTTTTAATAAGTCCTGTCTTATCTTCTTTTCAAAATTGATTTGGAAAACCTGCCAGCAACAGAAAACATCAAGAGCCAGGAGAGAAGCAGTGCCTTATGGATCAGCTGCTATACTCCTGTAGCTTCAGAACTGTAAAGGACTCAATACTTTTGAGTAGCTGGAAAAATAACACCATTAATTATTGCAATAATTACAGAAAAGGCACATGGATGTTTTAATGAACATTGCCCATTACAGTGCAAGCATATTATATTGATTAAGCTCACACTACATAATTTTAGATCCCTGACATTGGAATAGTTGTAAACAAGCTTGCCAGAATAGAAAAATATGGGAGAAAGGAAACAAACAAACAGATTTTAGCAATGGTGTGAGGATGGCCGGTCCTCTCTTATTAGGTGCTGTGGATTGCTTGCCAGTCCACTGTCATTAGATACTGTTGGGTGTAGCAGCTGGATTTGTGATCTTTCTGCATTTTCAGCTGAATGTCTACAAGAGTAAGCAGCAAAACCAATTGCACACAGATTCTTGTGCTACTCCTCTAACACAAAGCTGACCCATTCAGACCAAATGAAATCCTGGCTATATTAAAGGCAACAATAAAATCTCTCCTGCATTCATTCAATTTTATCTTAGCTTCTTTTCTTTTTATTACAGCAAGCTCAATATAAACATCAAGGAATAAAGAGTTTATCTGTGTAGTCTCTGCTTGGCATCTCCTGGATTTCAAAACTGCCACTTCTCAGACACGTTACTGTGAGCTGTTCTACAAGAACTGAGACAGTGGAGCCAGGGCAGGATCAAGGGACTGCAGACAGCTTCTGTGTATCCATAGGGATGACTAAGACAACTACACCATTCCATGTGCTAGGTAAGAACATGGCATTGCTGTTAGATGGCAAGGAATTCATGGCTTCTGACCTTCTATTCTGTCAAGTTCCCTGACTTCCTTCCATCTACATGTGTCACTGTACCTTCTTCCTGGAGTCCAAGATATTTTTTTATGGTCACTATAAGTTGCTAGAGTTTGAAAGTTAAGAATTCCAGGCCTTTCAACCCCCCATCCCTCCCCGTTAGCTGTTTGTTAATCAAATCTGGGGGTGTTTTCCATAGCACTCTGTGAATTCAGAGCAAATACCTCCTTCTGCAGAGATTTCCAGCTCACAATGTTTTCAGGGATCGCACTTTAAACAGACAAGTTGTTCTGGTGTATCTAAGGGATTTGCACAGAGCTTAAGCTCAATGCACAGCTGAATGGCACGCGTGATTAAAAGGCAACTCTCAAAATCAAGTGGAAATAGATCCACCCACACTGGAAATAAAGAGTATTATAAACCTTTGAGGGCTGCTCACAAACATCACTAAACAGCTGACACCACAGAAAACAAAAGAATATAGCACAAACAAAATGGAATGCACTTTAGTATTTTGTTACTGTTATTTCATCCATTTACCCTCTGTGTGCTATCTTCCCTCATTCCATATTTATTAGGCCACTAACTGCACATCTGCAAGGCCTCGCTCTTCCTGCACAGCTCCACTGCCACATCCCTGGAGAGCTGCTGCCCTGTCACAGGGAGTTTTAGATGAGCCTGAGGAGCTGAGAGAGCACAGAGGGTTGTCTCAAAGTACACCAAATCCTTTGAACAGAACAGATCCTGCTCCAGGATCCAGCACAGTCTGCCAACTAGACCATGCTGTCTTAAACATGCAATAAGCTACATCAGAGAGGTCTCTCCTACAGAATCTGGTACATTCCAAAAGTCATCAGGAGTGGGCCATTGGCTCATGTGGCAGAATAACATCTGGCTTTGCAAATACATGCATGCATCTCCATCTCATTACTCTCCCACTGTATCAGTGGAGATGTCTGTAAATACAGACATCTTGTTCTATTACTGGAATACAAGGAATAAAAGAGCAAGAAAAGGAAAAAAAATTGCATCCTCACCTATAAGGAGTTGTGTTGTTTCTGATCACAGCCAGGAAGCAGGTAGAAAAACAAATAACCTCAGAGATGCTACTCAGGGTGAAGAGAATATTAAAGAGCAGAGTGGATGAAAGCAGCTGGATAAGCATTCTTCTGAGGCAGAATGTAAATGAAAAAAGATAAAATTGGCTGAGGCAAAACATGCATCTTATCAATTGTAAAATTATCTCTGTCATCACACTACCCAGTCTTTTCTTCTGACACTCATAATAACAGTAAAATCTAAATTAATGAGTTAGAAACAACTCTAAAATGATGATTCAGCTTTTTTAAGAGGAGAAGTAGTGGTATAATAGATATGTAGTGCTGATTGCAAAGTACAAGAAGGGGGATGGAAACTAAGAGAGTACTGAAAACAACAACAAAAAGCAGTCAGGAGAAAGAATGGGCCACCAGTGATAGAAAGCATGAAAAGGTGCCTGTTTAAATCCATGATCAAGCTGAAAAGGGGAACTGAAGAAAGCAAGGGTAGCCGCCATCACAAGCTTCCTTCATAGGAAGGAATTTCCTTGTCAGAAATGGTTATGGTCTTCTAATTATTTGATATACTTATATACTTAGGTGCTGGGAATAAGAAAGAGTGAAATAAGACATAGCCATCTGTCAAATATTTTCATTTCTAATTTACTCTTGTAAAAGAGGAGTAGAGAGAGAATTTGCATGCAAGTGGATCACATGGTATTGTTAGCTGGTTCTTACCACAGTCACATTTTTTAAATGAGTTTTTAGTAGTAGCACTGATATGAAACACATATCACAACTCCATAGCATTTAGAAAGAGAAATGTGGCAGTTAATTTATTATAATTAAATAAGAACGTGGTAATAAGAAGAGCTCATTGAACAGAGCAACTAATCATTGCGAGCTGTCTTGTTAACAGCTATAGATTTCTTTCACAGTAGGAAAGTCATCAATCAGAAGGAGAAGGATATTGAGCTCTTTTCCTCAGAGGTCACTCCCCACAATCAGAGTGGAAACTTCCAAATCTTCCTTCCTTTCTGCACTACAGATCTAAATGGTTAGTTATAACGTGATGCCAGCTAGGTTGGAAATGGTCTTTTAAAGCAGGATCCCTAGAGAAAGTATTTGTCTTTTGATCTCTTCCTCGCTCTCACTGGGGTAGACACCTCCTTCTGATGTGGTTACAAAGAGCTTGAAGCAGAATTCTGATCTAGGCTTGTAGAAAACAGTGTTAATCATATCAGATAATATTTACAAATCTTGGTAGACGTGTACCACACTTCCTTATGCTTTTGTTCTCACAGAGATGTCAGCTGGAAGAGACTTCCGGAGGTAATCTAGTTCAGCATTCTACCTGAAGCATGACTAAACCCAGCCTTATCTACTCAAGTCTCTCAGGACTTTACTTTATAACCACATTAGTAGCCTGTTCCACTACTGCTTTGAAGATTTTACTAACATTCAACTTTCACTTTTCAAATTATAACTTACATCCATTTGTGACTGTCTGGGGATTTTCCATTACCATGATATTTTTTTCTTGGGAGTTCAGATCCATCTTCTTGGTAATGCTCCTTCAGTAAGCTACCAGATCACAGAAATATATTCTTACAAACGCATGCATCCAGTGGTCAGATGAGTCATTATTTCACTTAGGTCAGTGAAGCTCAGCAAAGCTCAGCACTGTACCACAGCTATTTAGTAAGGTAAGTTGTTTTTTTTTTTCCTTTTTAAACCAAAAGCCCTGAGACTTGAGCATCTCACAGCACAGAGAACAATTACAAAATCTAAAGTATTTATCAACTACGTGTGAGAGCGTTATTAGGGTATGTTCCTGCATTTCTTCTTAAGATTTCTTTTACTCTTCCCTTAGATGTGCCTTCACCCATTACGGATGCTGAAGCTTTTGCTATCCATGATGAAAAATTCCCTATTTTAGGGGGCATTCCCTTTTTCAGTTAGGGTAAAAACAACCATGACCTAATTCTCAGTGGAGCCAACAGTAATATTTTGCTGCTCTTGCATAGTTTTAGATCACGACTTCCATGAGTGTTTCTAATGCTGACAAATACTTACCCTCCCACCATGAGGCAAGGTCCACACTCTGATCTTCCCCAGTTCTGGAAGTATTTACATCACAATATTGGGTTTTCTGGACAGAAGGTGAAAGAGGATTGGAAGTTAGGCAGAACGTTAAGTAAAAAATTCAAAATGAGGAAAAATAAAAATAACTTCCTGATCTTATTGTAAATTAGAAGAAAGTATTTCCTTGTGAAAGAGTGGATGAAAGAAAGTAACTACACATACAGAACACAGTATAATGCAGTGTCTCCATTAGAAAATATTTTTTACAGAACCAGTAGCATTTTCCACAGTTCAGAAACATAGGAGGAAAAAAAGCTATACACCTATCTCAGCGTGTAACAAAAAGAATGGTGACATAAGAAATACAATTACAAAGGTGTCATTGTAAAAGGAAATACAATGACAATAGAAAGGTGTCATAAGGGACAAAAAAGGACAGCTCACCCATCTCCAAAGACCAAAGCTCATGCAAGAAAACTCCACCAAGAAGGGTCTTTTTCCTCAGGTGGCTCAGGCATTGCGGCTCAAGTCATCTGAGGAGGCTTTTTCCTTCTACTAGGGGCTATAAAGCCCTTCTTGGTTCCAGGTTCTTACTGGTATTTGTTGAATTATTTGTAACCCTGCTCTTTCAGGAGTATTTTGAAGTTCCTGATCATCTTGCAACTATTTCCGTAATTGAAGTACAGTATCATTAGATTGCTGGTCAATCTTGGCAAAGGCCAAGTATTAGGCCAAGAAATGTGGCATGCTGCCATTAACCAATCTATTAATGAATGGTTTTTGTCCTGGTGTGGTATGGTGGCATATAATCTTTATCTGAGGGCAGGGTGTGAGGTGATAGATGCCAGCTTAGAAATTTCTGGTGCATTAACTACAACACTTTCTGTTCTTGGTTCCAATGATTTTAAAAGCTAGGCTGGTGTACCTTCCCCAGGCTTTTGTTGAAATTGCTGTACGAAGTCCATTAATTTGGGTGCTGTATTGGGGCGGGCTGTCACATACAGGTGAGTTTAAGCATGGGAGCATCGATCGGGGGCACCCTGCTGGTCTATCTTGTATTTTCTTTGGTTTTTTTTGTGTTTTTATAGGTCAGACCTCACAGGGATCCATCTCAGGTGGACCTTGTAACTTTGTTTTTTGAATCATCCAGGTCCATTGAGTTAGAAACCCACGTATTTTCTAGTGCAACGTTCCAGACTTGTTTTATAAGAAAAGTCAAGCTTGATTTTTTTCCTGTTAATATCCCAAGTTGTTGTTCTAACTTTTCAATATGATCATGAATGAGTTGATTTTTGTTCTCTAAGGTATTGTTTGAAAGTTCTGCTTGATTTAAGGCATTTAATAATGGCCACGCCATGGTGGATGTGGCTAGCTGTCACTCTTTTGTGCGCAAAATGTCTTTATCTTATCCAGAACTAATCTGCCATGCGGGTGGGAAAGAAAGATTTCAGTAACTCATAGGGGACCCCATTTTTCAATTTTGGCCATGCGCTCGTAATATGGTGGTCCCAGAAATCTTGGGATACATCATGGTATAGTTTTATCATTATTCTATAATGTTCTCCCCCTCGACCCATTTGAAGGTATTCCATATAAAGAATATTTTAATATTTTTAGCTTGGTTGGCTTGCCAAATGTAACAATCCGAAAGAATAACATGATGGAATGATACAAGAGGTGTAACGACAAAGGAATGAATGTGATAGAAAGGTGTTCTAAGGGAAGAAAAAAAGGACTGCTCACCCATCTCCAAAGACATAGGCTCACAGGGGAAAACTCCACAAAGGAGGGGTTTCCAGAAAGACATCCTTCCACAGTAGCAGTCAGCCCATAAGTGAGGTATAACAGGTTGCCTTCACCTTTGCTCCTAGGGCTGACCAGGTCCTTTCCCCAGGTGCTCAATTAGTGGTTCAGGCCATGACTCAACAATTACTGTACACAGTGCATTGCTGGTAACCCTTCAATGCTACATGGTTTGCAGTAAGTAGATTAATCAGAACTTACAAATTAACAATCCATATGAAAGAAGTTTGATAGTTAGATTGTCCAGCACGGAAAGAAAAGGACAAGATGTTGAACATAGCACTGTACATCAGACTCTTCCATACTTCAGGAAGTAACAAAGGTGTTCTGATGTTACTGTTTTTAAGATGTAAAACTCCCTCCAATTACACAGTATATTGCGAGTTCAAGCTCTGTAACAAAACCTATATAATATTTTCTTATATGTAAAAACATAAGCTTTGAAAGATACTAAAGGCCCCAGTGTGAGATAGAGGAGCAGCAAAGGTGAAGGATAATCTGCTCAGATGTAACAGTACCAGGTGCAGAAAAAGGGAAAGATTCCCCTTTCCTTCAGTCCTTAAACAGCAGAGGTCACCACACAGGGCACTCTTGAGAGAGGCTGGCTTTGCCTTCTCAGTGCTCAATCACTGGTTCAAGCTGTGTGATTTAGCATTTCCCATGTACTCTCAAAATAAAAATCCTCTGGTAGCTTGTGTGTTTGGATAGTCCTCACAAGTTCAGAGTTAATAGAACATAACAAAATAGTACAGTTCAGTTGGAAGGGGCCTGCAAAGACCATCAAGTCACCAACTGCCTGACCACTTCAGGGCCAGAATAGATGGGCAGGAGAGGAAATGACAGCCTATTTAGGGGGCAGGATATGAAGGGTAGGGGAGAAGGCTCTTCCAGGTGAATAAGTTTCTGCTTGCATTTGCTCCACTTGAACAATAACTATTGCTGTTCTGTAGTTTCAATACTCAATGTACTTGGACGTGTAGGAACACAGCATATGCTTTGCTAAGAAAGTGACCTACAGATCTGATTAAGTTTTCTGTAGAAGCACATACAAAGACAGATGCTCCACTTCTATAAACCATCAGAAAGGTCTTAACATTCTAGATGCTCTCATACACAATTTATTTAGTGAACTACACCATACTTCAATAAATGCAGGAACCAATTAAGCCTGAGAACTGATGAATAGTGCATTGCTGCTAGTGATCACAGTAGAAGAGAATAACATAATTTCTTTTAGATCCTCCTCCACCCCCAAATTTGCATGTTCTTTCTTTTGTTCCACATACTGAGGCATAGAGATTACAGTAACTGTTTGCTAATCTTTTCAGAAAACAATTTTCACTAGCTGCAGTGTAATATTTAAAGGAAACGACTTCCTTAAATGTGCAGCAAAAAAGAAAGCATTCTCAAACAATACATTTACTAATCAAAATTTCTCAGAGTATATCACTATTAAAAATTAGAAATGTAAATCATGCTCCTAAAGAGGTAGAGTTATTCCCAAATTTTGCCTTTCATCTTCTGTGTCAATTCCCATTGAGGATCCTTTGGTCCAAAGTGAGAACAAAGATCTGGCATTACATTTCTCTGTTCCACTGGTGAAATTCTGATACTTTTAAAAAATTAAGGTAAACTCCCACCTTCATTTAGTGACTGTATCTGTGTTGTAGGCTTTGGCTGTGCTCTAAGGCCCTGCTCTGATGGGACCCAACTGTGTAAACTTGGCTCTGAGCTCAAATGAAGTTAGGTGCAAGGCAGCTGTATGGAATCCTTTAGAGTCATAAGATAGGTAAAATTACAAACAGGTAGGATTGGTAAGGTGACTATGAGTAGGTAAATAATTCAAGATGAAAAAACAACGACAAAAACTCCACTAGAATAGTGAAGTATAAAATCCTAAAGAAAAAAAAACAAAACACAAAAACATCTGGTTGAAGATGCTAACTCAGCAACATCAAGGATTCACTTCAGCAAGAAGCAGAGCCTGGCCATTCTCCTGACCTTTCTACCTAATCAGAAAGCCTCTGGAATTCCTATGAGATGTGGTGAGCATACTAACACATAACCAATTCACTCCTTAGATCTCAGCTGTCTCTTGTTCACATTTGCCAATAAGAAATTACAATATGTGTTTAAGCTGAGAATATCCTGCTTGCAGAGCCTTCTGTGCAAGCTAATGTTCTCTGCATGAATTGGTTCAAAGAGGGAGGCCTGGAAAGTTATCAGGGCTCCCCACATTTGCAAGGGTCTGGTTCCTTCAGCTGTACAAAGCCAGACCTTGGCTGGGACAAACCTATGCTGTTCAGCTAGTTTGGAACAGAGCATGGGGTATGGTGGTTTCTGGGTCAGCACTGAGTCACAATGCAGTCAGAATTAGCACCTTGACCCAGAAATGGTACTCTGGGTCCTTCAGGTTAGACATGACCTATGACAAACAATGGCAGTCCCATGTGTCATCAGTGCTTGCTGGTGAACCTATGTTTCATCTCCACAAAAAGCAGGTAACTACTCCTGTGTTGTGGCTGGAGATGTTACAGACTCAGCTGCAGTTATAAGATACTGAATCCATATAAGATCATAGAATCCTTGGAGTTGGAAGAGTCCTGTGACAGCCATCTAGGCCAACTCCCCTGCAATGAACAGGGATTGTGATCTGTGATCATACTCTTTCAGAATTTCATCTTGATAGATGCACTCTATGTCCTCACCCTTTCTGTGTCATTAACTGCAAATGAACTGTTGAAACTTCTGGAGTATGTTCTATTATGGGACATTCATTATTTCACTGATAAGTTTAATTGCTTCCTCCTCAAATTACAGTGAGAAAAAACAGCCATTAGAAAGAATTAGAATAGCTTAAAGTTTTAAAAATTAGGTCCAAATTATCTTCTGGAATCAGGAAACTGACCTAGCCCATTTGTTTTAGGAACTAAATGAAAGAAACCAACCCAAACATAACACAAGCTATAGAGAAACGTTCTCATGGAAAGAGACCTGAGCCTTCCCCTCGTGTCACTGAGCAGCCCTTCCAAAAAGTTTGCAGAGAGGTACTTCATAATTGCTTAAATACACACAAAAGCCACTTTTTTTCTTTCTAGTGTACTTGCTTCAATTTCTGCCTGTGAAATAGGTGAGAATACACTTAATATTCCACGAGCATCCAGGGTCCAGAGGAGCAGTGTACAAAGTGTGCACAACAAGCTCTGAGGAATTAGACCTTGGTGCTTGTTAGCAGGTTTTTGCATAATTCCCACTGCACTTCTTTGTGTAAGAAAGAACCTTACTAACTCAGACATTTAAAACCTTTGGGAAAAGCAGAATGTTAAATAGCGGCACAAACTGAAAATGGTTAAATATGGGTCTGAAAGCAATGGTTTGAAAACATGAAATAAATCAGAAGTGCTTTCACTCTCATTAGGGATCAGCACCTTCCATGTCCTCGACCTCTTATTTTTTCTTATCCTACTCTCTGAATCATGTCCCATACATGACTTTCATGAAGAACACACTCAGTGTTCCAAGTCATGTTATTTTCAAAGTTATCTGTCATAGCCATTTTAATATCTATTATCTAGAGTAGATGGCCAGCCATTTTATAGAAGACCTGCACAGCCCTGAAACTTAATTCTATCACTTAGTCTGAAAGCTGTCATCTGTTCTGTAAAACACATTGTCTGGTTCTGCTGTCAGTAGTGGCAGACTCAATCCATGTGGTGCTTGAAAAATCAAACTGTGACCCATCCAACCTACCCAGATAGAGCCCCCACCCCTGATGCAGCCGTGATGATCCTGAAGCTACCTGCTCACTTTGGTAACTCCCTTACTCTGAGTATCATTACCATCTAATGGCTCTGGGGAAATCATGGAGGGTACTGCCTTGTGACCCATGCGCTTGTACCTACTGCTGTTAGTGCTGCAGATAAAATGATTCGAAGAGCTACAACCTGCTCTGACAGCAGCTGTTTCAGAGAAATGAATGTGATAACTCCAGCAATCCCTATGCTTCATTTCAAATCGCAGAAGGAGATTGTGAGTTTGCAAGGGTAAATGAAATTGCAATAGGAGGTCTGAATTTTGCTCTGGTTTGAATTTTGATAAGTAGCACAGAAAAGTAATATATATATATATATATATAAAAGCTGTTATTCTTTCAAAATGAAACACACAGTGAATTCAAAGTGAAACACACAGACTTGGGGTTTGGCAGGTTTTTGTAGCACTATTTGAAAAATACTTTGTGAATCCTGGAAGAAGTTGTTAAGACTTCTCAAAGAAGTTTTCCTTACAGTCGTTATCCTGGATGTGCAGCTTAGCATGTTTAAAACAACCAAACAGACAGCATCTAGCAATTTGTCTTTAAAAACCTCTTAGCAGCAGTGGTCTTTGCAGCTGCAATGGAAAGCATCTATATAGCTATGCCAAACACTTACTAAAGCTCGTTTTACAAAGACAATATTTAAACCCTGGTAACTGATGGATAGTCAGCACAGAGATAAAAGGAAAACACACATTTCTACACACAAGACACTGTCAAAGCCCTATCATACCCCATAGACCAGATAACAGCAGATAATAAACCTCCTTGGTGCTAAGTACATCACAGTATGAGATAGCGTTCACTGAACTAATGTGAGAGACTTTAGTGACTTTCACAGCCTCTAGGTCACAGCCTTGTTTAACCATCTAACAGTTACCTAAATAGCAGAGTGACAAATATACTTGGGTGATGGCTAGAAACTATTACCAAGAGGAAAAGATTGCAAGCTTAAAATAGAGAAATGTATCCTCTCTTATATTTGAAAAACTGACTGATTTTAAGTCAGCATTCTATTTTACTGACTTGAAGTTCCTTTTGAAGGAGAAATTTTTAGGTGTAAAGCCAGGTGAAATATCTGGAAATATCCATACCTGGACACCTACCTGAAAGCTATTTCTGTTGGTTTTGTACAGTGGGAACAGAAAATATTGGAAAAACAAATGAGGCATAAAATTAATGATGAATACAGTGAAATGAACACTAACAAGCAAAAATATTAGCCAGATGGTTATTCTTTTCTAACCAATAGCTGCTGAAGATATTGTTCAAGGAAAGTCACTCCAAAGAACTATCCCTCAAGCTTGTTGCTTTACACTCCCATTTCACTTCCATTGCAAACATTTCATTAACTATGTCCCCCTAGTGACATTTTAGTTGACTAAGCAACTATTCATTTATGTAACTTCTGCATTTAGATCATGAATGTGGTTCTGTTAGCAGAGCCTAACCTTGCAGGTTTCTTATCAAAATGCCGCAGTGGCAAAACAGCCTTGAGATCTTACTTGCTTACAGACCAGTCAAGCAAGAAATTGTATCTTTCCTTTACAGTTCTTGTAAAGCCATATTGGTCTGCCTTAGCAAAAGAACAGCTAAATCATCTTATCCATCGTATGCATACCAAAGAGTCAAAAGAAACTGGCCTTCACATCACAGTCATCTACTTTCAGCTTTGTTGATAACATTTGGTGTCACTGCTCAAAGGCTGAACTAAATCATTCGGCGGTCAGACTTTCTCAGATTATATATCCAGGCATCTCCAATTTGCAAAGAACTGGCAATAACTCCCAGCTAATTACTCCCTGTTCCAACACCTCTTAATTGCAGTAAACTGCAAACAAATTGATGGAAAAATACAGGATTTAAGGGACAGGATATAACTTCTTAACCATAAGCATCCAAAGCCACTTGAAATGCCTGATGGCATACAGCTGCCACTGCAGAGAGGTGTAGGTATCCCATATGCTCCATGTCATACTTGCCAGCTCCTTGCAGATGGCTGGGGCACCAAAGGGGATGCATAATGTCACAGGATACTTCAGTTGGGTCAGTCACGTCACTTTGCTGTCACAGAAATCAAAAACAAGCAGGCAAAGCTGCTTCCTAATTTATAGCTTACAGGTATACTGGCCATATACCAGGCTTGATCGCTAAACTGTTCAGAATCTCTCATACATTTTCCGAGCACTGTGTGAGATTTTGGTTGTGAAATCTGTCAGAACTTATGTTGTTGTGCGTTGAATCCCACACACAACCTTTTGAAACTATATGGGCTATCATTTCATGGTGAAATAACTAACAAAAACAACAGAACAAAATTAAAAAAAAAAACACCAATGTGATTTGTGGTTTAGTTGCTGTTATTCTGGAAAGTGAAAAAATAAATTAATGAAAGAATTTTAAATTTTAAGAATCAAGCTGGTTTCTAGGAAGATACAGCAGAAATCCATCCAATGCTTAAGATATGGTTGTTGGCAAGGAATTAGAATGGGAGTGATAAATATATATGGATATGGAATAAATTTCTCCATTCCTTATCACCTTCAGTGAGACTTAAACCAGGATAAAGAGTGGAGAAATTATATACAGACAATATTCATCTTGTTGAAATCAATCTTCCTGTATGCATACAGAACCATGGCACAAGCAAACTAGGACATGAGCAACTGGCTTCATTTGAAGCCTGATAAACAGGCAAGGTCTTATCAGCATGAAAGAGAAAGGTGAAAAAGGTGCAAGAGATAAGAGCTGGCTTCCAAACCAAGGGAAATCTCATGGAACTTACAAGATACTTTATTTCCCCTTCCTCTTTTTTTTCCTTTTTTTTTTTTAAAAAAAGGTGTGCTCTGCAAGTCCAACCTGAAATGCAGTGCTGCTTTTCTTCTCTAAAACACCAAATACAACTAAACTTGCAAAGAGATTACATGGATTAAGGGTTTCTGGTTAAATTCATACAAACAAATCCAGCAGGTATCTGGAATGTCCTAAGCAGTAGTGTTGGACCTTTGGAAATTATCACTCACAGGGACAATTTGGGTACCCTGCCCTGTTGGTTGGTCTTGCCCCTGGAAGATCCCATGGAGTTGGATCACAGCACAAAGGTCTCATAAACAGAAATATATTGAAATTAATTTTCTACTTCTGTTTATCTTCAAGCCAGTGTGGGGTACAGTGTGGATTGCGTATCAGAGGACTCAAATTTTCTTTCAGTTAGATGAGATAACGTGGGTAAACAGAATGGATTTGCATATGCTTTTTTTTTTATTTAATGTTAGTATACATTTCCATTACAGCCAGTCAGAGGAAGTGATTTCCTTCATCCTTACTCTCATAACCCCTGTGAGACTCCCTGTAAGTTTTACATTTCTTTTCCACATCGTATCTGTTTTTCTTTTTTGTTGTTTTTTTTCCACTTTAACTATTCTGTGTTTTTTTTGTTTTGTTTTCTTTTTTTGTAAATAGGATCAAGAATATAATTTAGTTCACATGCACAGCTTTTTTCCACTTTAACAGACAAGTGATGTCCAACCCTCTGATTAATACTCACTCAGCTAACATCAGTTATACACCAGAAGCTACTAGCAATACGTTACAAAATTCAGAAGACAGCGATACTGAAATAAGCTTTCAAAATTCAGAAGATACTGATACTGAAATAACATGGAGACTCTCACCAGAAAGCCATAAAATTAGGGTCAGTCATTCTTCTCTGACAGTGTGGCACTTGGTCCGTGCTTCAAACCCGAAAGAGCAGAAGGACCGAGGTTTATGTGGAAGTTAATGACATTAAAATACACCGTTTCTTGTTCTTCTTTGTAGATACTAGCTCATCATTCAAAGAGCTAATAGCACAGCAGGGTCTTCATCCATCCAATATTACTTACATTTCCATAAACCCATATTGTGTCTTACATTTCTCATGTAAATTCACGTGCACTTGTGAATCAAGTTATTCTGCTGTTCTTACTGAAATCAGTTCTATTGAATTCAGTTCATGACACTTGTACCAACAAACAGCTTTGGCTCTGTGAGCTTGCCCGCTCCCTGCCAGAAGCAGAAATTGACCTTTAAATTAATCACCTTCTGTTTTATAGATCTGCAGTGGTGGTTGTCTATAATAGGAGGCAGTTTGGGCAAATTTTTGGCGTTACATGATAGCTCAGAACATGCAATTTTACACTGGAAGCAGTAAAGTAAAAGACTTATTCAAGCTTTGCTAGTATAACAGCTTTGCAGCCAGAATTAAATTTTCACTCCTTTCTTTGAAACCTTAAAAAAAAAAAGTTAATTGATACCATTTTCACAAGTAAAAGTTCCATTCATCAATAAAAGGAAAGGGAACATTTACCACAAATAATTTTTCTTGTTTCCCATTTTAATAGGAAGACTTTGTTTAAAGGCTTCTACAGGCTGTTGTCAGTAACATATTTATGTGCTCTTTTAGTTAATTCGTTAGCATGCCATAAATCTGAGGCATGCAGCTTCTTTCCTCTGCTTCCCCGTGATGGTTTATCCTAACACTATCCGGTCAACAAAAATGAAAACAGCTCTTTCTGCTTCTAAGTTACATATTAGAACACCAAATACATACGAAAATAAAAACCCAAATATTTTATACTCTTAAATTTTGTATAGTAGCATTATTCCCTGTGTGTTTTGGGTGCTACTGAGTTCCCTGAAGTCTCTTGTGAGATAGTAACTCCTGTCTGCCCCAAAAGAAAACTAAAGACATCATTAACAAGGAAGATACTTCTCCCTCTCCATTCTTCCAATGTATTTTAGAGGAAGTAACGTGAGACAAAAGTTCATTTTTGCTAGATCCATTGAGTCCTTGCTTTGCCTTCAGTGGCAACAAAGAGAAGAGACCTGAGGGCAATAGCCAATTCTGATTAAACCCTGAGTTCTCTACAGGCTCTGAATAACTCAATATATAATAACAAGCATTTGATGCTGTAAGTATGCTGAGGAAGTTTAATCATAAGCAGTTTCACATCCACATCCAACCCCAGCTGCTGGTGACTGTTGTCTTTTTGATGTGTATCTCAGAAGGCTCTGCTAAGCCACCTCCTGCAGCACCCTGGTACTCCTGCAGCTTGCTGGGACCATCCACCTTGGGTGCAGATCTGAGAGGATTTATCCCTTTCTGCTGCCAGTTTGATGCCCTACATTAAGGTTTCATCTTCTGCAGAATAACGAACCTCAAGAATGAGTGCACGCTGCAGGTTTCCACTCAACACCAAGAAAGCACCCCTTCAAGACCAGCAATATTTCTTGGTCTGCCTTGCAGGTTTTGCATTAACCTTTAGCCCAATCACAACATGAAGGGAGGCCAGTGTCACAGAGGATCCTATACTCACTGAGTAAAGGGCTTTGGGTTTTATGTTGCAGCAGGAGCAAAGGGCAAGGAAGGAAAAGCAAAAATACAACAGCTTTATGCTTTGGAATTAGGCAAAGCAAAAGTAGTCTGCTTTTCCCCTTCTCTTCTGACAGGGTAAGAGTAATTGGGTTGATGAAAGGAGGCTTTCTGGAGCATCTGTAGCTGAGAGCCTGCAGCCCTGGGAGTTGTGGTCAGCCAGGCAGCCTTGAAGATCCCGGTGTGGTTCTCAACTCTCCAAGTGCTCTCATCACATCCACAGCTCCAGCTGACATCCTCTCCCTCTGGAAAATTTCATAAGAGTTGGCAATGTTGCATTTACTTTCAGCTACAGATACTCCTCATTGAGTTATTGTCTGATGATGGTTGGACAAAAGACAGTGTCTAAAATTGAACTGCTGAAAGCCTCAAGCTTTGAGGCACCTGTGTCACTAATACTGGCAATATGCAAGCCAAGCATGAACCTCAAGTTGAGGACAGAGCCAGTGCAGTTTGGGCCTAACATTAAACTGCTCCATGAATGTGATAGGCATTTAAGGATGTAAATTAAGAGGGGGTGCCTGTATCCAGAACCCAGGGATAGAAGAAGTGGCTTGATGCAATTGTGCTGACAGGCTGCAGAAAGGAAAGAGAAAACACCCACATCCCAAAACGAGCAATTTCTGAGATTCCTCCTTCCTTCAGAGGAGCCTGCAAAACAAAAGAGAATCTCTTGCATTTAAATGCTTTGTAGTTTGTGACAAACCTGCTACTTACAGTAGGTAATATAACATGTATAATAACAATTTATTTGCAGCTCCCTACTATTTCATTAGTCTCACAAGGCAGTGGATAAAATCCAGATGGGAGAGATAAGGTCACTCTGCCTGTGGCTAGTTGGCAAATCAGTGGCTATGACAGTGTCTGCTGATGGACAAGTCATTATCCTCTGTCAGCCCTCAATAACTGGGGTTATCAAAATTTATAGGTGTGGAACAGAAATAAATGATAACTTATCTACATATTATGGCCAAAAGGGATGTTTGGTGGCTTTATCCTCAGCTGAGGAGAACTAGAGAAGTCCTACTTCCTGCAGGGAGAGTCTATGGAAGGAAAGCACATGAGGATCCAGACCCCACTCATTAATTTTGCCTTTTAATTTTAACTGTGGACTGCATTAATTTTTAATAGCTGACATAATTTCCTTGGTTTTGCTTGAGATGATGAATTAGATGTGACCAATCCCTACTCATTGCATGGGCTAATGTTTCTGGTTTTGGCCCTAAATAAAATTACTCAATACTAATGTAATTGCTCATGGAGCCACCATCTGCTACGTACTTCCTGTATTAAACAAAGATCTTCTTTGGCTTAATATACAGGAAAGAGCCAGGCTATGAGTTACAAGAGGCGTCTTTCAAAAGGAAATTACATTTACTTTTTAAAGCTAATATGGTCTGAATTCCAAACTAAATTAGAACTATCCTAAAGTAGCTCCTGTACTAAGCCAACTCCTTCCCCTGACCACAGCTGACCTACAAACGCACAAGCAGGGTTCCTGTTTCTCTCTCAGCCACTGCAGTACTCTGCTTGCTAGCTGAAGCTAAGATCTACTGAGAACTGTGATGGCTCTGGTTGTACTGGTGGCAGCATTCACCAAAGCACTTGAATTAATCTTGCCTAGATGTACCTTTATCCGGTGTTATCTTCTGTATTCAGTACAGGAGTACTTTTGTAGACATAATTAACTCACTGTGCATGAAGAAAAATTTTGGACAGATCTTGTCATGTAAATCACAGATTTACAAAAGCGGTTTGCTGCCATTGAGAATCTCTCAGAATAATGACCTCTACCTGATCTTCACTCATACACTCTGGAACAAGTCAAAGTTGAAAGAAAATGTATTTTATCTGTGGATAAGAGGGAGAATTGGTAGTCGCACTACCAATTTGTGTGACTTTTTCTTGTACAGTTTTCAAAGGATAACTTCTCTCATGAGTTTTCACTTTTTGATAGTCTTTCAGCTATGCTTGTAAATAGTTTTTACAAAGTCTTGATTCCTATGGCTCTATTTTAATAGATTTTTCCATTATCTCCCACTATTTATTTATTTATTCCAAAGAAATTAAGAGGCTTTTCCAGTTGGTAGAAAGACATTTAGTCTGGGAACAATGACTATAGTTTCATATATCTAGTTCAATTGTGAAAGACTTGCCTCTAAGCTTTGCTGTAGTTTCCATTTGGTATTTGAGGCATTTCAATCGTAGACTCTTTCAGAGTTTTAAGGAGAAAAGCAGATTGGATTAAAAAAAAACACAAAAACATTAGCCGCCACAGTACAGCCATCTATTTTGTATGCATGGCATTCTCTTGCAGTTCTATACCAACAGATATGATATATTGTGTCCTTAAAGATTTTCAGTATTGTATTATCCTGGCAGGTAGTGCCATAGGGAACGTGGCTCTGATGGCTTTCCGAGGAAGAAAGGAAAGAAGATACTAGGAAATTTATCACTTTCCTGCAATTCTGGTTACCATTTTCTGTTCTACAATCTTCTTCACCCATTAAATAATGTTTGAATTAAAGCAAAATCTTGTATTTGGTATTCCTTTCAAACAGGTTCCTCTTCACTTCCTACTTCCCTTGACTAACCTTCTCACTGACAAGAGTCAGCAACGTGTTGTGTTGCAGGGGCAGCTCTGTGAAGCTCTGACCTGCTCTCTTTTTCCAAAGTTAGCCCAGTGTTGATACCACAGTCCATTGCCTGTTATTTTAAAATGTCATTCACAATACCTACATTCTGAATTTTTATATTCTGAATATTTTCTTAAGTTTATTTAATTGCCCAAAACGACCATTTGCCTTTTGTTTCTGCCATTCTTGCTTAACTGAACTTCTGCTAAAAGATGCATCTGATTTTGAGCAGAAAAACCAGCCAATGAACTGGAACAAGTAACTGTGTTAAGTTCTGTGACAACAGAATCTGGTCTTTGCTTCATCTACATTGAATCTCTAGCTGAGCAAATACAGAGATACAACCAAGAAATCTTTATGTTCTGTAACAAATGCACCATAATTGTGTGCATAATTTGAGTCATCCTGCTGAGTTGTTACTGTTAGGGGCTCTTATGGAAGGTAAAATTTATCCAGAGTTGATCTGTAGCACTAAAGCAATCCCAATGTATACAGAGGAAATTATCTTTCACAAAGCCCAGATGAATTTAAATAAATTCACGTGAGGCTGCACAGACCCATGGATTAATATTCCATTCTAGAATTGGATGAGGATGCTGCTGTTTCATTTACAAGTGTGTTTCTACTCTATATCGGTTACTGTGTGATGACTGTTAGACGTAGTGGGGAAACCGAGAACTGATTATTTCCAGACATCTAAATGAGAACCAGTCAGTAAGTACTAAACAAAGAGTAGAAAATAGGAGCTCAAAGTTCTTAAGTCAGAGGTAGATGCATAGTAATCAAACAGTATCAGAGAATCTCATTGAATCAGGCCTGTTTCCACTAAAAAATTACTTGCTTGTCTAAATATTTTCTATGACTCTATTGATAGGTGGACAGTTGGATTGAATGACCTTTGAGGTCTTTTTCAACCTCGGTGATTCTATGATTTTGTTATCTCAAAAGAAGTAGTAATACAACTTCTGAGATGTAACGGATGAACAACTGATGATGGCTTAACAATTATAGTCTTTCCACCATCTTTGCCTACTATTTTGCTAGTCTTGACTGGCCTTGCTTGAGAGAAATCTACTATCTCAAAGAAAGAGGTGCATAACAGCCACTATGTCAAGCCCTTTTGTGCTGCTAAAATCCTTGAAGTCCATACAGATCTGTCACGTACCCTATAGGCATATGTAACTACTTTTCTCTCAGTAGCCATGTGCAAAGCAGCTATGTCCTTATGTCAACAAATAGCACAAATGTCCAGGCAAAAAAAATCAGTCCAGGCTCTCCCCTGCCTGTCCCACTTCTTGTGGTCGTTAGTTACATTAGTTAGTTGCATTTCAGCAGTAAGAAAACAGGTACAACACCTTCATGTGGTTTTGCTAACGCTCACTGGTTAGAGGGCCCAGTGTGGAAAGTCTTGTTTTATAGCTCCATTTTGTCTTACATAATGTAAGGATGCAAGTTTCCTTGAAACCAGCAAAATTCTGCAATCACCATGGGCCCCTGTGCTAAGAGAGAGCAATCACAATCCTTCCTGTTGGAAGTGGTTAAACTCTATCTTAGAAATAAATAAATAAATAAATAAAAAGAAGAAGGGAAGAAAAAGAGACCATCTGCAAGGAGAGGATTGAGTTTGCAGACCACAAAGCCATATTCAATCCTCTGACCAAATAAATTTTCAAGTATATGTGCAAGTAAACAACTCCAACAAAAACAAATGACAAAGCATTAACTCTAACTGCCCCAAAAACATATGACTAAAGACATACTGCTGGGCACATTGGGGACCTCTGGGCAATCTTGTGGGTAACTTAAGCAAAATGAGGAGGTGGAAGGGTGCCTTCAGCCTCCAAAAAGAATATCTTAATCAGTGCCTCTAAATTCCTTGGTGAAAATGCTTGACATCTCCTCTTGTGCCACAATTTATGGTCAAGAATCTTTACTGGTTAGTTCTATCTCATACTTATGTTGCCATATCTGCTTGCTTTTGAGGCCTACTCAACCAGTCTGATGGCTTCAATGACTCCAGTTCTTGGCGACCCAAACCTTCAGCATGATGCAGGGAGCTGGGCTACCTTATGCAGCACTGTTTCTGTGGAAGGGGGATGTAGAAGTCATGTAATGTAATGTCAGCATCTCTTTGAATTTAGGCCTTCCCTCTCCAAAGAAGAATACCTTAGAAAATAATTTATAACATGAAGATATGATAGAAAAACACACAGTAATAGTGATTATTAACCAAGTAGGAAGAGAAAACTAAGGTTTTCAGCAATTAGCTGTCTGAATATCATAGAATCATAGAATGAATCATAGAATGGCCTGGGTTGTAAAGGACCACAATGCTCATCCAGTTTCAACCCCCTGCTGTGTGCAGGTCACCAACCAGCAGCCCAGGCTGCCCAGAGCCACATCCAGCCTGGCCTTGAATGCCTGCAGGGATGGAGCATCCACACCCTCCTTGGGCAACCTGTGCCAGTGCCTCACCACCCTCTAGCTGAAAAACTGCCTCCTCATATCCAACCTAAACCTCCTCTGTCTCAGTTTAAGACCATTCCCCCTTGTCTTATCACCATCCACCCTCGTAAACAGCCATTCCAACTCCTGTTCATACACTCCCTTCAGTATTATCTTATATACTTGTGAATTGACATAGGGAAGTATCTGAATCCTTTTGTGAGTGAAACAAACATTTCTATTTTTCTACATATGACACAGAAAAAAATAAATTGCACAAAACAAAGCTTTTGAATTATTTACATTTAACATTGTTTTTTCAAAGAATTCAGGTTATTAACATTCACTGTTTTTCGCAACCTTAAGAAGTAAAGTAAGAAAGATTTAAAAGATACACGCATAGGAAATTAATGGCTCTTAAGCAAGCTTTAGCAAATATGCTTTTTCCTTATCAGGCTCACCTTTTGTACAGATGAGAACTCTAATGCTTCCTGCCTTTGAAATTCAGTAATTATGATCCTATGCCTAAAGAAAGATGCCTTTCTGAAAGGTTTCTGTCACAAGAAATCCCCAGTTGCTACGATAATAAAAATGCCTTTATTTACAGAGAAGCAGTAGGCAGCAAATCTTTCTAATGGCACTGAATTTATAACCCTATATTTCGCAGTTATGTGTTGAACATATATATGTTTATATATAAAGCCAGCACAAGTTCTCTGTAACTCTATTCTGTGAACAGTTTGGATGGAAACTTGGAAGAAGGCTGGAAACCTGTCGAATAGTGTAGAAATATCATAGTGACATTCTGGAGAAAGGAACAGATCACTGGAATAAATGCATAGTCATTATATCTTGAGGAGCACACAGCAGCAAAATATGAAGCTCAGCATAAGTTTTCTGCCACTTCTTGTTATCTGACTCACCTAGAAATAGTTTGGTGCAAACCAATTATAATACAAAACATATGCAGCTTTGTATATAAGTTATCAGGCACCACTAGAAGTGATTCAGAAGAAAGTTCCTTTGGTGTGTGTTATTTGTCATCTCATTTGCAAACAGCATGCCTCATGAATAAGTCATGAGGTATTGCAAAGCTATTTTGAGCATTTATTTGGTGAATTATTTCAACTATATGCACATGCATAAGTCATTGCAGGAATACTAATACAGCATTATGTTTACTAAATCCAAGAGGAAGGCATACCAAGCAAATATAAATAAATAAATAAAGAGTATCTGTTGGAATATTTGAATAAATATTTTTCACCTTTCATGCTTCCAAGCCATTAATATTCTTTCCACTTGCATTTGCTGACAGGAATGTCACCGTTCCTTGTGTGACATCAACATTTGCTATTACATGACCCAATTTTTCCATTGTAGGTGAAACCTCTGGCATTTTAGGTGAAAGCATAGCAAGTGAAATCTCTGGTGTGCTACAGAGTTCTGTGATTTCTCCATATAAGAGGGAAAAACATGAGTTTAATAAAGTCAAGGGAGAAATACTGGTTGTTTTCAGAGAGATTCAAACAGCAAATGACTTCAGCAACTGCTGTCAGAACAGCT
Source organism: Lagopus muta (assembly GCF_023343835.1). Taxonomy (NCBI): domain Eukaryota; kingdom Metazoa; phylum Chordata; class Aves; order Galliformes; family Phasianidae; genus Lagopus; species Lagopus muta. Next base: position 1,788,404 of record NC_064436.1, read on the forward strand.
GCACTGAGGGTTGTTATGAGCTGAGCTGAACTTAAATACTTGTTCCTTCTTCACATGCGTTTCAATATCACTTCTGAATCCCTTTGAACTGTACTCTGCCTACTTTGAGCATGCTGCTACAAGCATATTCCTGGTTTCTCACATGATAAAGTGCTGTAGAATCATAGGTAGTTGAAACGTGGTAATTGTATGACAGCAAAATATATATATATTCTATGGTATCTCATGCATTACAAAGATATGTACCAAATTGTTTTACTTGTTACAGTGTACATTTTAATGAAAAAGTAAATCCACAAACATGGAAAGTGTGGAAAATCTGGAGCAGACATTTCAGTGGTTAGGATATTTAGAGGAAAAAAGGTGTTTCAAGGAAACAGACCTCTGGGAATTTGGAGTAAATGTAACAAGTAGTTCTTGGAAAGGAATATTTGATATGGCAAGCCACAAGGTCAATCTAAAAGCTAAATATTTCAACCTTGTGTACAGTGAACATGAACATGTGACTCATTGCTGCATTTCTTATCTCCAGTCTAAGCTGAAACAATAGAACTGGACAGAAAAGTCCTATTAGTTTCCCCAAAAGGAATACAGTGAATCCAAGATTAAATATGTCATCAGATTACTCACATTTTCATGCACATTTGAAAGAGCCTTTGGTTTTAGAAGGGTCAGTGATATTTTGTAGACCATTGGCAGTATTACATACAGCCATGTCACTTCCCCCACAAATTCTTAAACTTGTCAGAAAAAAAAAACCTCATCATCAGCATCCATGGCATTATTTTCATATTATAATATTCTAGATGTACCCAAATATCACATATAATGAAGACCAAAGTCCCTTCTCGGTGTTTTCCCACAGCATATTCTATTGGAAAGAGACTGCTCCTTGGTAGTGATTATAAGAATCATAGAATTGTTGTTTTTCTAAGAAAGACCAGCCCTTAGGCAATGTATCATTACTGAGAAAATATGACTAAAATGGGTGTATATTAGCCAGCTATTGATAGGCTAAATGTCAATGCAGGCCATGCCTGATTCTACAGAAATGCCCAGTGAATCCAAGAAAGTGAGCAGATGAAGAGAGAAAAGATCCTTGCTTCTTGATTTCCACTCTTGCATAGACCAAGCTTCAGGGTGGTTTTCATGCGGCAGAAAACACCCAAAGAGAGGCAAAAGAGCAGAATTAATTCAGGTGGGCATAGCATAGTAAAACAGTACCCAAAGTGAGCTGCAGCCAATAAAGAAATTGGGCTGTTAGAAGAAAATCCCAGAGTAAGCACCAGTAAATATGAAACAATACTTGAGACTCTCCACAGATATATTAGTTTCTGCAGTTCAGTGCATTGGTCTGTAAAAAGCCTTGTTAAGTCTCTATCTTGTTACTAGCATCACATTTTAAAAGACATCAGAGCCATGCTGATCTTCCTTATCTTGGTATTTTTTCCTTTTATTTCAAGCGAATACACCTCTCACTATAGTCATTGTGGTATTTATTTTTATTGCTAGCATCTTTAACATTTTTCCATCATCTAGACATCTAAATAGGATATTCTATCTCAATTTATGTTGCTGTTTAATTGTACGTAAGTAACATTTCCCGTTCCTAACTTTCCCTAACTTCTAATTGGCTTCCTTCTGAATCAGAGGTATACTAACAGTTCCACTTCCCTGAATTTTCCTGGAGTTGTTCTATACAATAAGGCTGTATTCTTCTCTTTCTCTGGGTTGCATGGCAGACTTAGTGCTTTGGCACTAAAAAAGGGTGGCAGAGAAAGGGGAGGAGCAGCAGGGTGTGTGAGACTATCCCAGAGCAACTCAAACTTTTCAAGGCAGGGACAAATTGGAATTCACTGGGAGCTAACTGCAAACACTGCATGAATTCTACCCTTGGAGGAAATTCAGTGCCATTTTTGCAATGGACCTGCCCACGTGGCTCTTCAGTGACGCCGCTTCGCTTCCTACGCACTTCCACATCAAATGCCATTTGGTCAGACAGCAACAAAACACAACAGAGTATCGATGGGAAGGTTCAGCCTCTACTGCCATGCCACCAACTCCTGCTTCTCATTGTGAGCCAAGATTTAAAAAAAAAAAAAAAAAAAAAAAGCATTACTTTCGGAGCAGCCCTCATACAGTTACTGTAAGAACATAACTCACCATTTACATCAAACCCTCGGGGCCACGACCCTCCTTGAAGAGGTGTTGGTAGGGAAAGCTGCAGTGTCACTGAGCACATCACACTGATGGCAGCTGCAGCGGATGGAAGAAGCCTGGCAGCCTAAGAGTTGCTTTTAGAAGGAAGACATTTGGACAAGGAGCTTTTGGCAAGCCTAGCAAACCTGAGTTGACTCAGTCCCTGATCTTTTATTCTTCTCACTGCCTTATGCAGATGTAAGCATCAGAAATATAAGCGACAGCTAAACGAGGTTCCCAGTACCGTTCCTCTTAAATTAGAGTTTGTTTTTCATTACCTACATTTAGATTACATTGCCATACAACAACAGTGAAGTGAGATAATGTCAAAGCTTATTTGGTGTAAGAATTCTGACGGATTTAATGCACAGCAGCCAGTTGCAGGGCATTGAAAGTCAAGTCAGGTAATGCCTGTTTTCCACAGCTAAAATAAAGTGCAGTCACAGCAGCAGAGACAGAGCTGAGGAGCTGCCACTCATGACAAGGGTGATTGAAATGCAACCCATATCATAAGAAAAAGCATGGGTCTGGCTTTATACTTTCTACTAATTGGAAAGGGAATGTGTATTTCTCCCTTCTCCTTGCATCATTAGTTTTCCTGGGGAAGGATATCTACTTAACAGAAAATGTGAAATGATAAATCAATATTTATAATAGATGGGAGGAATACAAGGATGCTGGTAGGTTGTGTAGGGATGGGGTCAGGAAGGCCAAGGCCAAGCTGGAACTGGGCTTGGCTAGGGGTATAAAGGACAAGAAAGGCTTCTATAGGTACATCAGTTGGAAAAGGAAAGTCCAGGAGGGCGTACCTCCCTTGTGAGCAACACTGGTAGGCTGGTAACAACAAACAAGGAAAAGATTGAAGCTCTGAACAACTTTTTTGCCTCAGTCTTCACTGCCAGCTGCTCTACGAACTGCCCTCTAGTGGATGGTTTAGAAGGAGAGAACTGGGGGAACAACGCTCTTCCTGCTGTAAGGAGATCAGATTTGCTGCTGCCTAAGGAACCTGAACATCCATAAGTCTATGGGTCCTGATGAAATGCATCTCAGAATCCTGAAGGAATTTGCTGATGAAGTCACCAAGCCGTTCTCAATGATATTTGAAGAGTCATGGTGGTCAGTCGCAGCCCCTGGTGACTGGAAAAAAGTCAGTGTCACATCCATTTTTAAGGAGGGCAGAAAGGGTGACCCAGGGAACTACTGACCTGTCAGTCTCACCTCTGTACCAAGAAAGATTACAGAGCAGATCCTCCTGGAAGCTGTGCTAAAGCAAATGGAACAGAGGGGGGTGGCATGGGATAACCAGCACAGCTTCACCAAGAGCAGGTCCTGCCTCAGTGGACTAGAGGAGCCACTGATTTCATCAGTCTGGACTTCAGTAAAGGCCTTTGGCGTGGTTCCCCACAACATCCTTCTCTCCAAATTGGAAAGATATGGATTTGATGAGTGGATTCTCCAACCGGTGAGGAATGGGTTGTGAGATTGTACCCAGAGAGTAGTGGTCAATGGCTCAATGTCCAGATGGAGATCAGTGATGAGTAGTAATCCTCATAGGTTAGTACTGGGACCAGAGCTCTTTAGTATCTTCATCAACTAGACCAGCAGTGGGATTGAGCAAGTTTGTGGATGACACCAAGCTACAGGGTGCGGTCAATATCCCAGAGGGACAGAATGCCATCTGGAGGGACTTAGACAGACTCCAGCCATGGGCCCAGGTGAACCTCAGGAGGTTCAACAAATCCAAGTGCAAGGTCTTGCACCTGGGTCGTGTCAACCCCCACCGTCAGTTGGACTCTTTGAGGTCTTTCCCAACCTGAGCAATTCTATGTAAGCCCTCCTGAAAAGGATGGCAAGCTGGATATGATCCAGCATTGTGCCTTTGCAGCCGACAAAACCAACCATACCGTGGGCTGCATGAAAAGAAGTATGGCCACTAGGGCAAGGGAAGTGATCCTGCCCTTCTGCTCTGTGCTGGGGAGACCTCTCCTGTACTCACATCTGCACTGTGACCAGATGTGGTGTCCTCAGTACAGGAGAGATGTGGACGTGTAGAAATGCATCCAAAGGAGGGCCAGAAAAATTATCTCAGAGATGGAACATCTTCCATGCGTGAGAGAGCTGGGGCTGTTCAGCTTGGAGGAGGCTCCAGGGAGAACTTTAAATATCAAAAGGGGATCTATAAGAAGGAAGGCGACAGACTCTTTAGCAGAGTCTGTTGAGATAGAACAAGAGGAAATGGTCTCAAACTAAAAGAGAGAAGATTTAGATTGGACACAAGAAACTTTCTTTTTTTTTTTTACAATAGGGTTTGTGAGGCACTGGAACAAGCTGCCCAGGGATGTGGTGGGTGTCCCAGTCTTGGACACCACCAAGGTCAGGCTGGATAGAACCGTGAGTGCCTGATATTCCTGTGAGGTGTCCCTGTTCACTGCAGGGGAGTTGGACTAAATGGCCTTTAAGAGTCCCTCCCAGCTCAAACAATTCTGTGACTATACTAAGGGGCAGGAAAAATTTTGGGTTATTCCTGCTCTGAGCTTTCTGCTCACTTTTCCAATGGGAGAATGCAGAAGTGGAAACCTCACTTCTACCAAGACCAAGGGGTAGTACTGTGCTAACTTTCTCCTACCATACAGCAAGGCTAATCTACCACAGATTATAATCAGGCTGATTCAGCTCTTTACAACATGATGATCACTTTGGAGAAATGACTAACTGAAATGATTTGTTGGGGTATCTCACTCAGAAGCTCAGGAGCATTGAGGAGAGGGGTCTAAGGCCGATAACAGAAGAAAAATGATATTGATTACCCTGCTGTCATTAGTGGACGCCTACCGATAGGCTGAGCTGCTGGTCTAAAGCCATCAACGCTGGGAAGCAGTGGAGGAAAAAAAATGATGCCATAGTCTAGAGTGATGTTAACTCACACTGAAAACAAAATCTTTTATTTTAATGCATATGCTGTTCAGAATTGTGGAGTGTATTTGCAGCCTTTCTGGGGTCAAAATAAGAATTCAAAGTTTATTCCATAAATGTTAAAAAGCCACAAAATCAAGTAATAAACAAACAAACAACCCTCTCTGACTGGTGACTTTTTACCATACACCTTAACTTTTTAGATGCAGAAATGTGGATCTGTCAGTTCCTCTGGAGACAGTTCTTGACCTGCTTTATCTTGCTGCATGCTGAAATACTTTGATCTATTCTGCAGCACAAGATATGATCCCGCAAATGCCACAGTCACAAGAGATAGCATGTGAAAAAGCTAATTCTGTCTAGAGCTTAATGCTTGCAATTTTATAACCTGCCTTCTATAATACATCATAAATGATGGACCTGGGAACGAGGAGGAAAGAAAAGCAAGGAGATTTCCCTTGCTAAATTAATGGTAAGAAAGGGTTTAAATTCCAATGCACAGCCCTGACTTTTTTTCACCATGTCTCTTCCTCCAGCAATACTGGAAAGTGTTTACAGATAACTTAGTTCCACCATCTGGATACAGTGTGTGTTATGCAATGCCCAGATTTCACAAATTCTTGTTATTCTTACTCCGTTTCTGCAGAATTGCCATGATGACTGAGGAATGGCAAATAAATGGCCCAGTCCTAACAGGATAGGAAAGAATTGTGCTTATTTAATTTATAGAAATGGAACTGAAACATACTGAGGTCATGGATGTGGTGAGGCACACAGCATCTAGAGGACCCTATCAAATACATCTTTGAACAACTGCCAGATAGAAACAGCACAAGAGATGCAGAAGGTCAAGTTACTTCTGTCTAAAATATTGTTTCATTAAGGCATCTTTCTACAGTTCTCTATTAAGTGGACAGGACAGTCCCTTCAAAATAATAAAGACTTAAGAAAGCTTTCCAGTGTGAAAAAAATACAAATATTAAATTTTTCAGACACATAAACTACATCACTCCATTCAGCACAAGACTTACCCTGTTATTTCCACTTGGTAAATCCTTCAAATCAAGAACTGCAATCTAACTGTGAAGTGACAAGTAACAAATTGCATCAGGTGTGTACTGTGTACTAAAATTACATTTTAATAAACACATCCTGTATAATAAATATAATGGTATGTGAATGCAGGTATCATTATTATGGCTTTTTTTTTCCTCATCAGAACAGAGGGGCTGAGAAGCTGTGTGCTAAGAAATAGAGAGAGCTGCTCTCAGGATGAGCTGTCAGTATGCGGTGTGCTCCTGGGCATTGAGAAAATGCTTGAGAAAATGCTTAGCTGATGTGTCACAGCATTTGGAAGGACAAATATGCCCAAAATAAGGCTGTAGATCCCAAATTTCTAAATTTGGGAGAAGCCTGAATCAGGATTTGGATTCCCACTTTACAGCTGGTGCCCATATAAATGCAGAGGAAGAAAACAAAATACTTTGCCTCCATGCAGAGAGAATGCAGGAGTAGGGCAAGAAGGCACTGTTTCCTTAAACTTCAGCAGCTTTAAGATCCAAGCTGTACATCCACCACAGCAATGTAAATAGTATCAGTCCAAAGCCTGGAAAAAACCTGTCAGGTTTTAGCATTCATTTCAGATTTGACACGCAGATCATAACTGAAAAGATTCTCAAATCTTGGCCAATTTTGTAGCCGAAACCGATCAGCAGGATTGATCTGTGACTGTGCGTTGAAAGTGCCGTACCTCTGCATTTTATTTCTTTGCTTTTGACGTGGAAGCAGGTGAAATCTAGTATATTTTGCTTGAATATTATTCATGGAGTCTGTGGGTTTGGGAGTGCTAAGCTGTGGTTGCATAAGCTTTTGTGTGAAAAAGCCTGGCTTTTATCCCATTGGAAACAAAATAGGATACATCGTAATATGTAACACAACATATCTGTGAGAATTTTCTGGCACTGTAAAAAAACAGTTTCCTTAAAATAAGGTATTTATTAAAAAGAAAACATTTTTGGAACAATAATATTTTGTAATGAGTAAAGCTGTATGTGTAGTTTTCAGCAGAAATCTTGCATCTGACATTTTTCCCCTAAAAAAGGAGAAAAGAACACTAGTTAACAGCATTAAAAATGTCCCATACTGCTGACAGAAATACGTACATAAAATATATATTCTATCTATTTAAATAAAGCATGCTGATTGCCCTAAATTAGGAAAACAGTGCTGGATGGTTTTCTGTACGTAGAATGACTTGGGTTGGAAGGGACCCCAAGGACCATCAAGTTCCAACCCCTCCTGCCACAAGGCAGGGCCAGGAACTGTGTTTATACCACCTAGAGCACTTGAGGTGAGCCTCTACCTGGAGCCAAAGGGACGTGGCAGGAACACAGCTGTACAACTATGGGCACTTCCTGGCCCCCAGCTGTATCACTTGGACTGTGAGCAGCACTGAAGGGCTTTGTTTTGTTCCTCCAGCACGGTGCCCATGCAGAGCACAGTGTCTCCAAAACATAGACTGTCTCCTACAGTATACATTTGCTTGACATTGCCCAGCACAGAAGGACTATAATTCTCTTGGCTTTCTGGGTATTAGCAGATAATAATGCTAGCAGTTAACGTAATAAGCAAAGTGAAACACTGATAGATTGTGTAGGCAAACCTTTTGGACAAGCTACATACTCAGTACTATTTATCTACCCTTTCCAAAAGGCTTGATAGCTAAAGTAAATTTGAAATTTGTTATCTTAATATTTTCCTTATGCTCCTAAAATAACTTAAGCAAATGGTTTTCTAACTGTAACGCACAAAGCTTGGCTTCTGCCTGTTTATTCATTGATTTGCAAGTTAGTTGCTTGTGGTGAGTCACTTTCAGTGACTAGCACAATTAAATTAGCTTTTACTCCATGACAGTTCTGAGAAGTTGAAATAGTACCTGTGCTTACAGCAAAGATTAGCTTTGATGCTACATACTTTATTACAGGAATATTAGCAATGCAGAATGTCACAGCAGAAACCAACTAAAAAGCAGCAGCATGCAACAACAAAAAGCTAAGCAACTTTTCTTGATCCCAGCTGATATCAATGATTTCCCAATATGGCTTGCAGCTGCCAGTAAATCTCCTTCACTGAAGTTTATTTCTCTCATTGCTACACAATAGTTGCTTGATTAGATTTAAGGGGCAGTACTAGAAGCCATGGTTGATGTTATCTTGTTATATCAAATTAAGACACTTCTGATTCTTACAAATATTTTTCTTGCATTCCTGTTATGCCTGAAGTTGGAAGGACTTCTATCTGATCAAGAAAAATAGCAGCAGCATAGCCACTGAAACATCTGAATGACTGCTAGTAGAACAAACATCATTGCAGCAAAGGTGTTAAGCTCGGTCTCTAAAGAACTTGAATAAGCTGAAAAAGATCTGGTGCATGTAACCTGGTCATTCTACAATGGAAGAAAAGCAACGTGGTTGATAGTAGAGCTGTATGAAAAGTGAATATATTACTGAGAAGAAAATGTATCTGTAAGCAGATGATAGATATTATTCTCTCATATATTTACTAATGGAAAGCTCTTAGTACGGGCATTAACACAGTATGAATTACTTTATGCTCTTGAGACTGATGGAACATAGGATGGACCTGCAACAAACTGCGTGCCTCCAGCAGCACCATCAAGCACTGGCCCATGAGAGAACATGAACCTGAACCACAAACCAGTCATCAATTGTCTTACACTGTGTCAACCTGCATCATGATGGGCAATTGTATAAGTGTTAGGGTGTGTTGGATCCCTGTATTAGAGTACGCTTACTCCCCAGGCAGCTCAATCATTGGTCCATGCTGTGAAGGGTGCAGTGTATGGGAACTGTTGAGGCACAGCCTGAAGCACTGATTGATCACCTGGGAAAGGACTGGGTCAGCCCTGGGAGCTCAGGTGAAGGCAATTCAGCTGTGTGAAGGGTGAATGGGGTGGAGCCTGGCTCTGCATCTCTTAGACCTTGTTTAAGGGCTGGCTGCCACTGGGGAAGAGTCTGTTTCTGGAGATTCCTCCCTGGTGAAGTTTTCCCCTGTGATCCTAGATGCTTCTGAGGCAGGTGAGCAATTTGCCCTTCCTTTATAGCACCTATTGTGCCAGACCTTCTGTCATCAGATCTTTGTTGTAATGCCTTTCCCATCATATTGACCTGTACGATTGCTATACTCTCCTTCTCCAGGTTTTCCTTTCAAAAAATCTTGATTTTAATAGACTGTCTGGGAAGGTTTCCTGTTGCACACAAGTAAATGTTCTTTTTCAGTTATTTCCTAGGGCATTTTCAGTTGAAAAATCTCTTCTAAAAGCATGGAGCAAACTGCTTTCAGCTTTTAGATTGCTTTCATGGAAGCCTACGCTTTCAGGGGGAGTTCTATAGGTTTTGCAAATTCAAAACCCATCCTTGCATGTGCTGTTGGCAAAAGTAAAAAAAATTTTAAAAAGTCAGAAGATGAAAATATTCTCAATTTTGTTAACTGAAGTGCATTCTGAAGACTTGGTTATTACTAAAATGAGTATAGGTCTTATCAAACATGATTCTTTGTTATGACTCTCTCTCACACACACACACACACACACACACAAAAAGAGTTTTCTAAAGGCTATCTCAAATATTCCAACAGATAAATGAATCATGTAGCACTCAAGCAATAGAGGCCTTATTGCCCATAGTTTTATCCTGTACTCTGACTCCAAATCTCAGCTTTTGGTCTGTAATCTTGTTTTCCTTCTACTGGTGCCAGTGCTGGTGAGAATTTCCTCTCAGTTCTCTCAGCTTTCCTGCTACATCATTCCTTCTTTCAGTAGCCAATTATTTAGGAAATAATTCCTTCCTAAGATATAGGTTGGAAGGAACATAAGTATACAAGTACAGTGTGCAAGGGTAAATTCTTCTGTATCTCATAAGAAGGCAGGAGCCTCTTTTCTTTGGTTGTTTCTATTGAGTCCAATGACTTGTCTTTGGTGGCCAGCGCTGGATGAATAGGAAGAACAGTAACATGCAGCCCTCTCTTGTGGCACATAACACATCCCAGTCTCGAGCAACTCATGATACAATATACTCATGTGGTAGAGATTTTACCTGGACAATTGCCCATGTTCCTTTTCTTTTTTTCACCCAGACAAGATGCTGGTCTCAGCAATATGTCTTTGAAGCACAATTTCTTACTCAGTGAGTAGGTCACTATCTCTGCCTTCTCTGCTTCATTTCCACTTGGTCCATAGGAGGAGACACACTAATATGCTTTCTGAGCTATAGGGAATTGGTATGCAAATACATTCAGGACTCCACTAAAATCACATGTGCAGTGTGTTGTTCTATTAAGATAAATGAGTTTTCTACACTTACATTTCTCAGGGTAGCAAATTGCTGGGTTAATATAGGGTGATTGTCCTGCAGATGGGAATCTTTAAGTTTATTGCCTCAGTGGAAAAGGCTTATGTTACGCTGTGAATAATTTATATGTTTAAAAATATCAGAATATAGATTGAGGCAAGACTTTTCTTTCTTTCCCCCTCCTCCCCCCCAATCTTGGAAAGTGATTCCTTTGCTAAGAAACTATTAGTCTGGTATTGATTCAGTTGTTTTCTCCTCCTCTTTCACTCTGCAGCCCAGTGTTCCCAAAACATACACTGCTGGGGAAAGTTCATACCCTGGAAGTTCACCGTTTCATGTTTAGCCAAAGCAAAGCCAGGCTATTAAATAAAATGTCAAGATAATTTGCTTTTTAGTGATTTAACAAGAGTGGACATGGGGCTTCAGGTGGGAACCAGCTTCAAAGCTGGTAAGAAATGTAATCTGAATACAAAGACCCTGCTGTCGTATTAACTACTTTCAGATACTTTTCAGGAATGTAGTAATCATGACTGGAAGGCATATGGGGATTTCTTTTTTTTAAATATAATTACTGATTTTAAACCCAAGGAAATAATAGTAAATCTGCAATCACAGGAAAGTCAGGTTGACCATCACTAATTGATGACTGTGTTGCAAAACCAGAAATATGTGGGCAAACTAATATATAAACTATATATAAACTATATATATATAAAACCTAAATATACTTGGTTTTAATTTGATGCTGTTCCCTACTTTCATATTTTTGTTTCTGTGGCTGCAGTAAGCTAGTACTTTATCTGCATTGTGCTTGGATGCTGCTGAGGTTAATTAGTACCTGACAGAGACTGTCAGTCAAATAATGCATCTTAATAGATTCAGGTTTTTAATTTCGTTCTTCCAAAATTGAATCAGGCCTTTAACTCACGTCAATTCAAATAACTTTGTTTTGCTTCCAGTTCTGGATCTAGTTTACTTTCGAGATTTTTCTTCTTTTTCTACTGAAGATGAAAAAGAGATGTAGGATAAAAAAATAAAGCAGACAACTGCAAACCAAGATACTTTCGATTTTCGCCTCACCTCCATGTTTCTTGTGCTTTTAATAAGCTATTTTTTCTGATATTATGTAACTGTACATTGGTCTGTGGCTGTAATGACAAAACTTGATTTCTTTGAATGGTCCTACTCTTTACCTCTGTCAATGCATGCAGAGCAGGTAGCAGGTTCTTGGAATTAGTGGCTGGATGGGAAACTTGTTCACTCCTTTTTTTTTTTTTTTTTTGTAATTCCTTAGAAAATGAATATTAAAGATATTAGTAAAACTGATTTTATGCAGCCCCAAGTCAATCTGTAGCTGTGATTTAGGAAGAAAAATGTGTTGTTCTGAGTTTCATATAGGGCATTTTTCGCGAGCTAATGATGGATTTAGTGATCCGCTGTGTTGACTTTCCCACATTTAGAATTCTTGCAAGTTTATAATCCCTTTCATTTCCTGCCTCTTAATGAATGGATTTTATGTAACTGTTCATTAGTGTAATTGTTGTTGATTTTTATTTTTCACTTCATTATTTCCCCCCAAAAATTAAGCCACAGTTACCTTCTTAGCAAAACAGTGCAAATTAATCTCAGCATCTAGGAAATCTGTAGTTTAAAGAAGAACCTCCTCAGTTCAGAGTTCTTGGTAATGTTCACTTAAAAACAGAGCTTGTGATGCCTGGGATACCTTTTGGAGCTTTCAGTGGCATCTAGAGATATCAAGGTCTTGCATCCTCACAAGAAGTCACTTTGACAAGAATGGCAGCTCCTGAGAGCCCTAATTTGATACAGAAACAGAGCTGAGACCAGGAGAGCTTTGCTGTGAGGCTAACAGACTTCAGGATCTACCTGCCTCAATGAGGGCTGGAATAGCTGTTCTGAAGTGAATAGCTCTGATGTTACCTCAGTTACTCATCACCACTTAATCAATAGCCTTAGAAATAGCTCCTCTTGGAGTAGCTGGAGCATCAAGCAAATGCTATAAAGAGCCCCGCAATTTCCTTGGAGGCTTATAACATTTTTCCTATTTGTTCAATTTACGTATAGTCACGAATTTCTAGCACTGATTTCTAGAACAGCTTCTGTGCAACTTCAGAAGAGCAAAAAGGCTGGAGTAAAACAGACACTTGAAAGCCTGCATATGAATAGCTGAGAGACTGACAGTGCTAGGGTCTACACTGATCACTTTACGTCAAGAGATGTTTAAACTTCTGTGACATGTTTTCAGTGGAATCTGAAGCTCTAGCATTATTCTCTAGCGGAAATGCTCTTTATTTGCAGCTGAAGCTCTACTAAAAGTCATGGGTGTTTACTCTGTCAATAAAGACCAGTCCCAAATATTATATATTTTACTGTTGTACTATTTCTCACCTCCAGCAGGGGATTTAAAGTTTATGAATTGGATCCATTTATGTATCTCTAGTGATGTGATTACAACAGAAAGCAACAACAGCATTGTTTTCTACTCCTTTTTCTATATTTTCTCTGCTTTTCTCTATTAATTTCAGCTTTCGCTAACTTATTCTCTTGCTATTTATTCTATGTCACTTACATTCTGCTCTGTGTATTTATTGTTTCTTGAGTATCATACTGTCTCTGATCCCATGGCAAGCTATCCTTCTAATCAGCTCATCATTCTAATCATTCCATAGCCTCAAAATGATCAGACTTAAGAGAGGAGGAAGAATGGAAAGAAAGGGAAGAATCATCTACATCTACACAGCCAAAGTGTTTGAAGCAAAGCTGACTTGGATTAAATAAATACATATCTAAAAATTGAGTGTATCCCTGCCTAAAATATACATGGGTCCTTTGTTAATCAGGGTTTTTGTTAATGGGAATGGTTTATTTCAATGAAATTCCATGTATTACAAGGATATGGTCAACCCTGCCCATTCTTGCTGGTCATTGAGTAAAACATTTCTTTTCAACTTTGAAGCCTGGTATCAGATAGAAGACTGTCAGAAGAAATACTGCCTGTGTGAGGTTTTTAGCAGCAGCACCCAGAGAGCTTAGTGAGCAGGAGGTGGGGAAGGGTAGAAGCTATGGAAGGCTGTTCTTAGCTGTTAATGGGTCATTAATGTCAGCAGAAATCAATGGGAATTACTCTAAACGTGGGGTAAGCCTCAGGGTGGCAATACGAAAACCTGTCAGTCCCAAATGATTTTTCTCTGTATGACGCTTGTGCTTAATGGGTTGAATATGATTAACAATGCCTGCATATCTTCTACAATATTTTTATTTTCTATGCAGGAATGCCTGTATCAGAGGGTCTTTCTGATGTTACTAATCACTGCATGAATTTCATTTTGATCCATGCTGAAAGCCCTCTACTCAAGCGAGGTCACTTCTGCATGAGCAGAAGTCTGACATTTCAGCGTGCTGCAGATAATTCCTCATGATCCAGAGACTGAAAGGTATTTAGATGCTTGCAGATGGAAATTGTCACAAAAGACACTTAATTCCTTAACTCCCACTGATTCACAGATGCATTCTGGAATACCTATAGATCAAGAAGGTCATATCCACTAAGGAACCCAAATCGTACTTGTGAGTTGTCTACCTTCAGAATTAAATAGCTATTAGATACTTCAGACATTCTGACTGTTTCCTCACCTCCGAGCTGCTGAAATTCTGCTGATTTGCATCCATAAGTTGTCCCTCACTACCTCGTGCTGTTTGGCATTTAGCAGACCTTGTATGTGCTGAGCAGCTCCAGGTGCATTCATGCGCTAGATCCCCCAAAAGTCACTTGGGTTAGTCATTCTCAGACCACGCATCATTCAGACAAAAGTGAAAGTGTAATTATCACAGTAGTAATTATCACACAACTGATGAAAATGAGTCCCTTTAGGAGATAACAGTTCAGTGCCTTCCCCTGTGGAACTGGAGCAGGGCTTTGGAGTCGCACTGCTCACCGCTCAAGTGAATCAACAAATGCTGTGTGCCAGACAGGGATGCCATCAGTGAGGCTGGGAAAGTGGCTGTCCTGGGAGGTTCATTGCTTAGAACACATCCCTCATCTCAGTACCCTGCACAGGGCTTTAGGGCTTTGCCCTCAATAGCTGTGGCATTTGGCTGTCACCCATGGGAGCTGACAAGCAAGTTAGCTATCAATGCTAGGCCCACTAGGGATGGTAAGCCAGAGTGCACTGCCACCTGCTCTGGTAGCTCAGCCTGTTAATAAAGAAAGCTGAAATCGATGTGCCAGGCCATGAGCAGCACACATAATGTGGTACCCTTTCAATTGTCTGTGCTGGAAGAGCAATAACCTTTGGCAAAGCAAAAGGACAGGCAGCTGGAGATGATAGCCTCTCAAATTACTTTAGCCTGCATTTGGAAGGACTATAAATCTGAATCCCTAAATGCAGATTCTCTGCCATAAAGAGGAACTGCAAGTGCATAATGGAGTTTTTCCTGCATTGCAGACTGCTAAAGGCAGGTGTATTGCTTGCTGTTTGCAGAGGGCAGTCAAACCTTTAGATTCCAGACTCAATGAAGTGCACCTAAAAAGAAACTGATCATGGTCATCATTAGGGCGACTGAATTAAATGACAATTTATAGGTCATAACGTTCTCCACAAGCAGACTTTTAGTGTCACGTGTCATGAGCTGGGCATGTATTTTTTGCAAGACAACTGACCTGTAGTTCTGCCTTTTCTCATATTCTCTATGTTGCAGTGAAACTACTGAAATCTCCTCCATAGTCCAGGGAATGGTTTTATGTTGTTCTGGCCATATCAAGTAGAGTCTGATTCCCGTATGGGTGAAGAATTCTGCTCAGCAAACATTTCTGGACCAGCATGCATTAGCTGAGAGATGGAGTTATCCAGCAACATTTTGGCCTCACAACATTTGAATCATTTTGTTCTCTGTATGTAGTGCAAGTACAGATATGTGTACTTACATGAGGGAAAATGCATTGTGGTGCTCTGCAATGATGCTCCTTAAAGAAGTTTAGCTTCTCTTACCAGGATTCAGTGGCCCTCAAAAGCAGATTGCAATGATTTATTAAACTGTTGTTCCTACTGTTCAACCCTACAGTAACAGGCTGAACATAGAGTAAGTAGTGCATTTGAGAAATACATGTATACTGTAACAGCTGAGTTACTAAATTATACTAAGTAATCTTGTAGAAGTATTACTGCTTATTTCTTTCTATTCTCAATACCAGTGGTACTAATACCAATATCATGAATTGTTCTCCCTGTAAATCAATGTAAAGATCTCCAAGAACCTCAGTTTCCTTAAAAGGCTGTTTTTTAAAGTGTTCCATGCCATCTAACACAATATCAGAGGTCTAATCTAGGACCAGTCCAAGAAATCAGCAATATCAATGTTTCAAATCTTGCTGTATGGTTGTGAAGTGTTAAGACAGTGTGGATTTGAAGGGTAACTTGGAAAAACATACCCGTTCTAAAAAGAATAATAAAGGTATTGCTATTCAAGCAGCTGTTCTATTAATTTTCAGCTGCAGTGTACTTTTAATACTTATGTACCCAAGTACACACAGCTTAAAGATACAATATTGTTCTGTATTTAATGAACTCTTGAGTTCTGTGCTTAGGAACTTCAGGTTCATTTATGTTGTTTGCATTCCCTTTCACTTATAATTAATTCTGGTGTCAGAAATCACTCATTTCTTTTGGGTTTTACCATGTTTTTCTACAGTCATTTTTTTTAAAAAGGCCACCACTACCTTGTCTTTCTTTGTATCTGAACACTGACCTGTTCAATGAATCACATGACAAATAAAGCCAAGGCAGTGGGATTTCAAGCTGAATGCAGGCTACTAGACAGGCAATTACAACGTTATGCTTCACAAATACTATTTATTTGTTTCACTTTTTCCTCTGCAAAGATGAACCAGGTGATTTTCATTCCTGTGAGAGTGATTTTGATCATGATTTGAAGCTCTTCCCAGACACAATAAAGTGCAATAAACAGTTCTGATATGTTGCCCGGACTGGAGGAATTGACTTTGTCTCCATTTTTATAGATTTTGATCACCTCCATATAGCGAAGAGATACAGCCAAACATCCCTGATTTTGAAAGGGACAAAAATGGCCTTGTTGAGCTCAGAAGGGCAATCCTATGTTCCAACAGACATTACATCTCCCAAAGACAGAACGGACAAGCGCAAATATAAAAGAAATATGCATTCACATATCCTGCCACTGGTAGATGCAAGTGTCAGTTTGAGCCCATCCCAAATATCCATGGGGATCAGGTGCAAGTCTGGGACAGGTCTGTTCTTGTAAATGTAGAGAACACCTACTAAGGATTTTATCTCACTATAAATCTCTTGTAGTTTCCACTGCAATTGCTGAAACAGATGACAAATGCTGCTTTCTACAAGGGAGAACAGGAGTTCAAGGGGAGTCTGGAAGATGGCCTGTGTAAGGGAAGAGAAGGTCATCTGAAAAGGAGATAATGTGTTACCCCTAATGAATGGCTTGCAAATGCTCGGGTTCTGAGAATAAAATAGACACTGCTTCCATTGGGAGCTCAAGGATCTGCCTGCAGTCCTTGCCTGGAGGAGAACCAGTGCACTGCAGGGCAGTTTGCACAGCATTTCTTCATACATACTGCTGAAAGCACCCTGAAAGAAGAACCTGTGAAATGGCCCATCTGAATACATAATGCCTCCCGAATTGTGGAGGGAGGAGCCCCGTGCATAGGATGCTGTGCCCAGCAGCACAGTTGGGTGGCAGCTTTCGTTTCCTGGAGCATTGAACAGTGGCCATTCTGCATGCAGAGGTTGTGTGCTCTATGGAAGTCCTCGACAGACCTCAACCTGCACAGAATCAGCAAACTCCTCTGACAACATATATCGAATTGTTCTTTCTGTTTTTCTGGCCTACAGAATTGAAGAATATGCTCATTATTTCAACATGAAAGCTGTGTTTTACACTCTTTGGGGAAGAAGGTTTTAAATTGTACCATTTTCTGCCTGTGAAATATTTACAGATGACTTGCAAAATACGCTCACAGGCATCTTTCAGGCCTGCCTACTGTGCTGTAAAAAACATGCCATCACTCATAAATTACTGATAATAAGTTATTTGCTTCAAAGGTCAAAGGTATCACAGTAAAGTCGTTAGAAAGCAAGGAGAGATTGTTAAGGGACTTTGCTTCAACTTTATCACAATTAGATGAATATGCAAAAATTTATAATTTGGGAGTAAAAAAAATTGTTTTAGGTTCCAAATTAGTAGATAAAATGCCAGCACTGGTGTAAATTCTGTGTAACAGTATATTCTTTCAAAGTATATTTCTTTCTGGGACTTGCTTAAATTATAAAGCTGGAAAGGACTTGAATCAGAACAGTATCTGAACACAAAAGAATAAGGTGAATCTTATTCAGGGGCAGGACTGTGCTGCAGTTTTAGTAGCATACCTTACAAGGCTATTATCTTCAGCTGGTGTAGAGCTGTGGTGCACAGTGCTGCTGACCCTCTATTCAGAATTCACGCAGTCGAAGGACCATCAGACTTGTCTAAAAGTCATAGGATCTTAAACCTTGCTTTTTTGTTTTCTTTTGTTTATTTTTTTCCTCAGGTGACATTTCTGAGGCAGCTTCACAGTTTGTGAGGAGATCAAAATGTATTCAGAAATGAACTCTGTAATTTCCTGGTGTTAGCAGGTGGGGCTGGAAGAGAAAGCATTGCCAGTTGTGAGACTTGGGCTAGTATTACAGTAATCTGCAAAGCTGGCTCTACCTGAAGCTAGGAAATTTCTAGCTGCCTTAGTTTCACTGGGAGGGAATTGTTTTCTTCTGACTGTCTGGTATAATGCTAAGTTTTGGTTGTAGGAGAAAAATGGTATTGATAACACACAAATGTTTATGTTTGCTGTGAAGCAGTGTTATACAGAGTCAAGGCCATTCTCAGCAAGGTGCCCAAGGAGCCTGGAGGGAACAGAATTAGGAGAGTTGACCTAAACTGCCCAAAGGGATATTCCATACCTTATGATGTCATGCAGAAGTTTGGAATCAGGTGGGATTCACTCGGCTCTCTTCTGCTGTTCAAGGAGCTAGCTGGGCATAGGACAGGGGGTGATGAGAAATTGCTTGTGCATCACTTGTTAAATACATATATGTATATTTATTTATCATAATTACTATCCTTCTTCTTTTCTCTATCTTAGTAAATACTTTTATCTCAACCCATGAGTTCTACTTCGTTTTTTTCTTTTATTCTTTCCCCCATTGCACTGGAAAGGTTGGGAGTGAGCAAATGACTACAGTGCTCAACCACCTGCCAGGTTAAACCACACCACCAGCTTTTCACATTTTACTTTTTACCTTCAACCTAGAAGCAAAAAGAACTGGCAAAAGAAACAAACAAAAAGAAACAAACAAACAAAAAAGAAACAAGCATTTCATAAATATATTCATATGCAACTTGTATATTTCATACTGCTGTGTTCACTCCTGAACAAGCTCGGCAATCACAGCTGGCTTTACTAAAGGGTTTTCATAACAGAGCTATTTATTTCCTGTCTTGTCTCCACAAAAGCTATTTCAGATGCACCCTTTCTTTCTTTTTTCCCAAGATGCATAGAGTATCTTCCCTCACGATGGAAGCAGACCGCTGTAAAGAAGAACACCATGTTGTGGCTCATGTAGAAAACTGCGTTGTTTGAAAAGCCTGCATATTTCTTTAGTCATTAAAGATAAAGCAAGAATGGGAAAAGACATGCAGGAAAGGAGAGCACAAAAGGAAATCAGGTGAAGAAATTGAGGATGATTGTATGGTGAATGTATGTGGGCAGATTGAAAAAAATTGGGGCTCAGTGCTCATGCAGAGAGAAGTGAGAATGAAGTTTCAAACTGATTGTAAGAGAAATGCAGCTTTACCAGTCTTTCCCTAGGTTTCAAGCTGGGATTGACACTGCGCGCTGAATCAAGATTAGATAGGGAACAGAGAGATGCCAGAAACACGCAGATACCCAGCAGGTCCTCCTGAGGCTGGGAGGAGATGCTGCCCAAGGCCATGCCTCATGCAGACAAGGATGTAAATGCATGTATGCTCTTTGCAGGATCCTAACACACTGTGCCAGCCCTGCTAGGGAGGTGAATGCTGGAGGAAGCCCAGAAAATGTGAGGGAAGATAGTCACTGCCTTAGGAAGCTGATTCAGGTCTCTTCAATGATGGCTTATGGGATGCTGCTGGTTCTGTCAACCACAGAAGAGAGCCTGGAGGTTGGTTAGCATCCGAGGCAATACAAATGCTGAATACTGCTGAAGTGTCCCTTGGGATATCAGAAATGTTATTTGTCAGAACTGGTCCTGAGGGCATTTGTGAGTAAACAATGTAAGGGATAAAGATTTTTGCCTGTACAATACTAGAGATGTAGCTGTGCTGCCTCTGGATTTGCTCCCAGACAGCATAGCATCGTTTTGTCTTGTATTTCATGGCAGTGCCATGATTTAGCCCTTCATTATGTGGGCTGGTGACAGAGGAAGATTTGTAACTACATTTTGGAACATGTAATGCAGAGAAAGTGCTGTGGTCAGAGCTAAGGGCTGAGCTGTGCATCCAGCAGCCATCACCCAGCCCCTCTGGAAGGGGAGCACTGCACTGCAGGGTGCAGAAGGTTCAGCCACACTGAAGAGGTGGGATAGAGAGCACTGGTTTCCAAATCTGCTTCCTGTGTCGTGAGCCTCACGTGCCATCAGTGGGAAATGTCAAGCCACCAAGATCAATGGGGCATGATCAGAATGATGATCGGATTGTCTAGGGACCATGTCAGCAATGTATTACAAGAACCTGTCACACTTGAAAGCAAAAAGTTCCTGCCTTGAGGCACTGTTCCTCTACAATGTCTAGCTCACACGATGCCAGATTTCAACACAAACAGATCTTAATACACCCCGTAGGCACCCGCAAATTTTGACTGTATTTGAAATAAGCAATTGATTTTATAGCACCTTAAAACTAACCTCCATCCTTAATTACAGCAAAGCTTCTCTCTGCGTGTGGCAACAGTGGACCAACCTACGTTAAGGCTGACGCTGGTGACATCAAAGTAAATTTAAAAGCAGTAAGAGAACAAATGATGTTGGTTTTTACTCTTGCTATTATGCATGGGGTAAATTCTATACAGAGCAAATTGCCATCCATTAATTCAAACACTAGCCTTTCAAGCATAACCAGTCTGTGAGACGTTTTCTCCCTTGATTAGCTATTTGCTCTCTTAATCTCCAGGAGAAAAAGAGCAAAAAGAAAGGAAGAAAGAAAAGAAAAAAAAGAGCAGACGCTACATTTCAAACTTCTGCTCAAATAAAGCATGCTTCCAGGCAACACGATTCGACTTTCTTCTCTCTGCATCGTGACACAGCAAATGGATATCAAAACAGCAACCAGATAATTGTCTTGAGCTGCTGTGACAGCAGGTGAATACAAATAAGTAGCCACAAGTATGCTTTGGAGCACTTTTTTGAAAAAAATATCTTGCAATACATGAAACATATTTTGTCAGCATTTTCTGCATCACAAAAACACCTCCTGGTTCAGAGGTGGCTCCTGGTGGCCCCACACAGCACCACATGGCTACAGCCTCAGGGCCTTCCGCTCCATTTTGTAGCACTTACTAGGCCCTCTTCTGATCCTGGTGTTACAGCAAATCCTTGCTCTTGAAAACAGTGTCTTGTTCATCATGCAAAGTACAACAGTCATGCAGCCAGAACACCTGGGAATGAAATGCAGATGTATAAATTGCGTTCTGATCTAGAAGTTTTAATGAGTAGCAGAGCATGGTTCTAAGAAATGCTCTCAGTATAAATAAATGTTGCGTCTTGTGCCTGCCTCCTTTTAACTCATTCTCTTCACTCAATGTATTTCTTACTTGACTGGATTTATGCTGCTTTTAAGGACTTATAAGGAAGATCCAAATCTATTTAAAGTTGTTTCTTTAACTCTGTTCCTTTTTGCAGAGATATGTATTTACCCCAGCCTTACTGGAAAAAATGACACAGTCAAAATAACACGCACAAAAAGTCCTGCTATTGATAATTACCCCCCAGTTCTTTCAGTTGAGAAATATCCCACACCATTTACTGCCTACTGAGATGCAATCAAAATTAAATGGGTGGAAATAACTCTGAAGTAGCAGCGTTAAGCTCCACCAAAGGAGCGCAGGGTCTTATTTTTATGACAACACAGGCAGTGGCCTTCTGGGTCAAACTCATCGTCTGTTTTGCCTCCAGCTGCAACGATGTGAATGCTGTTCCTTTGGGCTTGAAGGGAAGGCACAGAAGAGTTGGTTTATGCTAGGAGAGTTTCTAAGAGGAACCTTTTCCAGGACAATAACTCCTGGAGGCACCCACTCTGGAGCAAAGATTTCTTTAAAATGGAATTAGTGTAGCGCAGATCTTAATTCTCCCTCTTTCCAGAATCGCACTGTGATGCCATTTCATCAGCGGGTTGCTCCAAGAAAGCAAGTCCACCATCAGTCTTACCTAACACATGGAAAGGACAGGTTATCTACAAGGTCCCACTTCTTTTCTGCAAGATGCAAATACCTCAAATCTCATTGAGCCCTACGTTCCTGGGAGCTGCTTGCTTTGCAGCCCTGAGGTCTCAAGGAACAAGCTGTAGGCCACATGCTTCCAGGCATAAGATATTCAAAATGTCTCCAAAAGATCAAGTAAATGGTTTGCAAAGGAGTTACACTCTTTACAGTGCTAATTTTTCTGTAATTTCAGACCACGCAACCACAAGCTAGACCAAAAGTATGCTAGTGAAATTCCCAGTAGCAGCTCCCACTTAGGCTCGCACTTATGCAGAGGTTAGACAGATTCATGCTTATTTTTAACTCAGCAGATCTTTTTCTTTATTATGCTCTGCACATTTCACAGTTAGACTTGTAAGATCTGAGGGAATTATATAAACCATTGGAGCAAATCCATCCTGGGGAGAAGCAACTCCTTGATATATACAACTTCATTTATTTATTTATCTATTTATTTATCTATCTACCTATCTATCTATCTATCTATCTATCTATTTATTTATTTACTTATTTAGAATCCTTCCATGACATGGGAACGTCTGTTCTGCTTTGTTGCTGAACACCCAGAAATAATACTCACCAAGAAACTATCAGTAGTTTCTGTAGACCTCTTCCAGAGTACAAATAATTTAAAACTTTGAGGTTGGGATTTTCAGTGCTGGTTGAGAGGACAGCTATCCAGTTCCCATTAGGTTTAGGGGAAAACTGATGTCCTCAGGCTGCTTTGGAAAACTACAGGCTAGGCTGTAGTGGTCATTCAGTGTACTGTGACATTCAGTGTAGTGACAGTGAAAGATAAAATGTCCTGGAACCATTTGGGGGAAAAATAAGGTTGTTTTGTTCGTTGCCTCTGCCTTTTGGATCTGACAATTGACTTTTTCATGAAGTTGTTTCTTTGGGATGTCATAAGGTGGTAGAAAATCTAATAGAAATTATCCAAGAATTTATTTTAGTTCCTGTTATGGCTTTCACTACTTTTGCACTGGAAAGAAATGGAATGCTAAAAACATGCAAAGTTACATAGCAAAAAATATTACAATGGCAAATTTTACTCTCAAATTTTGTATTTAGGCAAAGGTAAAAATGAAGAGCTCCCTCTTCTCCTCACATACAAACACTAGCACAATTTTCTTGTTTTCTAATGGCAAACAAACTGTGCTATAATAAGCAAAAAGGGTGCATCTGATATCTCTAACAGGGGAGATCAATAGCAGAAATAGACATACAGAAGTTGTGCCTAGGATTAAATTGGGAAGAAGATGATATAAATGAAAGAAAATAGAAGGGGATGGGAGTGACCTAACTGGTAGGAATCAATGCTGGAGTCACAGGGAAGCTTTGAAATAAAGGGGATCGAACAGGTGAGAGCCACAAGTAAGAATTTTTGTATGTATCAGCTAAAGTGAGATGTGTGGAGACCTACAGAAGAAGAGTGGTCTTTAATAAGCTATATAAACTGAACCGAAATCTGCTTTTCCTGAGTACCCACACTGATATCTGTTGGTAAGAATGTGTGGTGTTAATTTTGTGTAAAGGCAGATCCATCTAAACCTGCCACTGTCTACACAGTTAACTATAGAATTAGAAAGATGTGCTGAAAGCGTTTGACAATTTTTTCCAGGACAATTTGTTGTGAAACACAGCAAATGATATTTAGGAAAAGTGGATCTACATAGCAGGAAGTTTTCTGGGACAGCTACTTTGGCCAGCTTCTTCATGCAGACAAGTCCCATAGTCTTTGTGCACAACAAGGAGAAGAGCAGAGAGATCTGCTTTAGGAGGAGATGAGCCACGTTTTAAACCCTACTGACCAGATTATCTGGTTCTCTCCCAACTGAAAAGGAAGTCCAGTTCAACCATCTCAGATACAAACTATTCAGCCATAGACGATCACACACATCTTGAGATGCTCTGGTACCCCTGCGAGGGATCACCTATCTCTTACCATTCTTCAGTCCACTGAGATGGCCATTTTGAGGTGACAAAGAAGAGCAACTGAAGAGAAGCTTCCTGCCTCTGGGTGAAAACCTGTACCCCTCAGAAATTCTGGGCAGAGATACGAGATTTGACTTCAGTGAACAGCCGCAGAATTTCACCGAAGCTCTGAGCACAAAGGAGGCTTTCAGCTGATCCAGAAAGGCAGAAGCTGACACATTCCTTTGTGAAGAAGCCAGGCTGCAGGGATAAACTGTGTGCACAGATGGTGCTCTGGCTGCTGATCATCTCTCTGCATGCGAATCAGAACAGTTAGCCTTCCAAACACACCAACTTGTACCCACTTTTCACCAAGCTTCTTCCCATCCCCTCTCCTCTATCCTAAAATACCCTTAGCAATTAAAATGCCATCAGTCTCTGCAAAGCATGGGCATGAATGGTGGACAATTAACAAAGGAAAAAGAGTTGACTTAGAAAACTGCCAGTTCAGATCTGAGTGGGAGGCGAGCCTCTTCATGAAAGTAGTAGGGCTCTCTCTAAGGCTTGGGAAGCAGCTAGGCCAACACAGATGAGTGCTGGTGAAAAACAGGATGGCAAATTTTCTCTCTGCTGGCGCATGTGGTGACTGCAATGGAAAGAATCCCAGCAAGGAGGAAGATGGAGCAGTTGGAACTTTCAAACATTTCATGTCTGAGCTGTATGTCCACAGTTGGAGAAGAGGACTGTGAAGGTTTGCTGCATTCATTCTCTAAACGATGTCCTTCAGAAGGACTCAAACTGTGACAGTATGCACAAAAGAAGTAGTAAATATTTTCTTTCAAAAAGAAATGAACTAATAATAGGTGTGGAGAGTGTTCTTTCTTTCATTTCTTTAGCAATCAAAATAATTTTTCAAGAACAAATATGCTTACAAATGAAATCCATGACTTTAAAGCCATGTATTGCTACTAAATTGAATTATTCCATAAAAAGCCAAAAAGAGGTACAAAACAACTCAGGATTTAGTGATTGGGTTTAGCACAGCTTGAAATTTCTATTTAAATATGAAAGAACGAGCTCAAATAATTAGCTACAAACTTATGAGAATTACTCCACTTTCAACAACTTTTGGAAAAACACTAACTTGGCTCTCAACTATTGCAACATTATCCCACCAGCACTAAATGGAAAAAAGTTTCCTTGTGTCAAATGAGAAAGTTCCATAAATTGTTTTGAACTGCATCTTATAACTTAACCTCACAATGAATGTGATGTGTTTTACATGGCAATACATATCAAGAAGCATAGCATTGCGTTATACACTCTAGGCCCTGGGGAGACTTCAGTGTGGCCTTCCAGTATTTGAAGGGAGCTTATAAACAGGAGGGGGAACGGCTGTTTACGAGGGTGGATAGCGATAGGACAAGGGGGAATGGCTTTAAACTGAGACAGGGGAGGTTTAGACTGGATGTTAAGAGGAAGTTTTTCACCCAGAGGGTGGTGAGGCACTGGAACAGGTTGCCCAAGGAGGCTGTGGATGCCCCATCCCTGCAGGCATTCAAGGCCAGGCTGGATGTGGCTCTGGGCAGCCTGGGCTGGTGGCTGGCAACTCTGCACACAGCAGGGGGTTGAAGCTAGATGGTCATTGTGGTCTTTTTTGCAACCCAGGCCATTCTATGATTCTATGATACACTATCAGAATGCCTGTCTTCATTCACAGACATCAGTATTCAACAAAACAATTTAATCTGCAATGGGTTTCCATATTTACATTGATTCTTTCAAGCATCTGTAAATGCCAACCCTGCCAATGATCGTCTGTCTCTTAATGTCAGATGGCTGAGCAAGGGTCAAAAGATGACACTTTTTGAGCTTAAGGGCAACCTGAGGAAAGAATATCAAACTGTAACAGAAAAAAAACTTTTTTTTTTTTTTTTAAAATAACTAAAATATGATATTTCTGATCAGGGTGCAGTTAAATGCATGCTCTATGCACTGTCTACAAACACAAGAGAACACATTTAAACTTTATGATCAATTTTCTACGCTCTAAGAAATGTAATGTAGAGAGGGACATGTACAAGACAATGGTTTTCATCTTTTCAGCTTACTTCCTTTTGTCCTAAAGACAATTTATTCAGCATATCCACAGACTTCATCAGGATTTTGAAAATGGAGCTTGAAGATCATCTGATTGAACCTTATGAATGCACATAATTTTCTGAAATCACTGCAAGCATCATTTTTAGGCAAAGCAAAGAGTGAGTGGCACTGCTGCTTGTAACAGCAACAGGATCAGAAATAAATGATGTTCAAGCAAGCATAGAACAAGTAGAAGTAGCTGACTCACTCTTGGGAACCATTTAGAGTGAGGTGTCTTTCTCAGCTACTGAAAACTGAGGACTGAAGTGTGCGTGACGTTCAAGCTCTAAGGTATATATGAGAATCTACTTTCTGTGATGAACTCTCTAAAAATAAACAGAGCATGCTTGCCTCAGGAACATCTAAAAACTCCTTAGTATTTGCAACAATTGGCATTATACCCAACTTTTAATAGCTTCGGGAAGTGTCACCTTCCATTCCACAATTCAGAGTATGGAGAAATCTGTCAGTATAAAAAGAAATGGAATTAAAGAAAAACAGGATTTTTTGAGTATGAAAAGAAAAAAAAAATGCAAGCAACAACAACAACAAAAAAAAAAACAGAGCAAATTGTTTCTTCCTCATGTGTTTTTCAAGATCATTCATTATATGGCCAGCCTCTGTGAATGCCAGCTGACAGAAAGTAGATCTTCATAAAAGTTGAGTAGCTCTTGTCAAGGTCTAGTGATGAAAGTATCATGGAAAACTCTGTCAAGAAATGGCAATTTCTATATTCTCTGCAGAGAAAAGAGAGCATGTTGTGAAAGAGAATGAATGGAACTGCAAAGTACATATGGGGGAAAAAAGAGAAAAACTCGGAATTTATGTATTGCATAAGCACAGTCAGTTTGGGGCACTGATTGAAGCGGTGACAAAAAATATGTGATTAGCTACTTACAGACTTTAGGATAAACAAAAATAGTTGTGCTGATATTAAATGGGTAACTTGTCATTTTTTGGCTGAACTACTGAACATTACATGTTTACCTTTCTTGGAATGGACCAGCTAAGGCTGTGCAGGAGATGCTTTGAGCAGACCACATTTAAAGCACAGTGCTCAGCTCTGCAGCCCTGTCTTATTCTGAAAGATGCAGAATGCAAGCAGCCAAACAGGTAATTGAGTTGAGCCTTTCACAGTGTTAGTTTTTGAAGGAGATGAACTGAACTGATTGTTTAACCATAGCTGGCTGTGAAGTACTGCTGTTAGCAACTTGAAGCTGATACTTCACAAATCCACTGAATTTCTCCAGTTCCCCACTGCCTTGAATTTATCACCTTTGTTGTCTAAGATTGATTATACTTGTTTATGCATACAGCTACTTCTTAGGACTGCATTTAAGAAAGGGAGAGAAAGAGGCTGAACTGAACCTGGGAGACTGAATGTAAACTAAAAAGGAACATGAACAAAGGATGATTAACAAATGTATTCCAAAATGTTCACAGATCTGTGGAATCAGAAGTCATTCTAAACACTACCTCAACACTTCTGTACAGGCCTTTTAAGTAAGAAAAAAAAAAATCTCGGTCCTGAACAACTTTTTACTCCATAACCTTGGTGTTGGCACCACAAAGAAATTCAGGAAGATTTTCTTTCTTGAGGTCATGTTTTCAGGTGTTGTTTGTTTTTTTATTTTCACTTTATTTTTAAACAACTGTCAGCATTGGGTAGAATGCTCCGTGCCACAAAGCCCGACTCGCTCCAGGAAAAATCAGTGTCATTAAGGTTTGGCAGAGCTCAGCTCAAGTGAGTGGCACACAGTGCAACACTAGTGTCAGAGCTACTGCTCAAGGGGAAATGGGTTCTTCGTAAGTGAAGTAAAGAGAGCAGTGCCTGATGAACTTCTTCTGCCTTGCTGATGTCCATCTGACAAATCTGATGTTGGACAATTTATGGACAAAGACTGGCAACTCTTTCCTTGTCCTGTGATTGCAACCATGCTTCTATGAAAAAAAAAGTCATTACTGCTTGGAGTCTGGGTGATGTGTACAGAACTTTCTTTCGCTATGAGAACTAGTAAATTTCTGAGGTGCTGCAGAACTGCTTATTATTCCCTCTGAAAAACTCACGTTGGATGGAATTCTTCAGGACAACCTTCTGACACTAAAGATGGTTAAACAGATACTGCCAGGGGAAAGCTGTGCATAGCAAATATCTTGCACCCTACAGTTTCTCTGCAAGTGTGATTTCCAGCAGAAACAACATATGTCCAGCTGATATTTTTTTCAAGCTCTTCAGCTATACAATCTGTGTTTCACCTTGGTACATATATATATTCACAGTAAAGGCTTATTTTGCAGGCTCACCTTAAATAGGAGCCTAGGATTTAAAGTTCAGGTAACTCATTTTTGTAATACAAGCCATCTTTAATCTAAACATAGTTCTGGGTCATCAAGTGCTGGGATGTGCTGCCTGGGGAGGGCAGTGGGACCCCTCACTTTAGGCATAATCAGAACTCACCTGGTTATAGCCCAGGGCAACCTATTGGAGGTGCTGTAAGAAACCTTTGGCAATCCCATCTGATCTGTCTGGTTCACGATTAAATGGCTCTGGACTTGTTCTGGTTTATCAGGCATTCATTTAAAGTGCACACAGAGAAAAGTATGTGCAGTTGCTTTAGAGATGGTCACCCAGTGGCATTTTTCACATCCAGCAGTTCTGTGCTGTTTGAATTTTTTATGCCCTTGATGTTGGTGTCTTCAAGGACATCTGTTTCGAGGTGTGTTTACAGGATCCTTCACTGCCACTCTTTTACATGCAATATAAATTGCTGTTTTTTTATTGGAAGTGCATATCCATAAAGTACTGTGCCTGAACACAGAATCTCCTCACCATGGGAAACAACACCTCCTCTCCCTTGTGTAACTTTCACTGGCCTAGCAGCTTTGGAAACTTGCACATCTTGATTTCCTCCAGGAGTATGGAAGTTAAGCAAAGGAACAGCTTTTCCTTTGCAATGGGATCCCAGGAGATTTGAGCTAGGCAGATTGTAAAGAATCATAGCATTTCACCACACTCTCCAAGATGTGAGAAGCAAGACTGCACGCTAAGCTAGAACAGGTGTGTGGAGCAGAGCAAAAGAGCATCACCCCTGAGATGGATTAACGCCACCATATGCTGTTTGCTAGAGAAGGAAAGGCAAGCACAGCCTTTCCAGCCGTATATTATACATGGGCTGTGCTAAAACTCACGGCACACATCCATGTGTGCTGACAGATCAAAAAGCAAATCCCACAATTACACTGATTTGGGAAACAAAATAAACAGAGGTAAGAGAACTGAAATTCCTGGATCTTTATTTAGCCATCAAAGAAATCTATTTGGCAATAAGCTAGGAGCTTTCCATTAACAGTCTCAGAAGGGCTGAAGGACTAACAGCAAAGCCCTTCATCAGAGACAGTCTGAATTAGTAAAGATCTTAGGGAGCTCTCGAGACGTGTTTTGAATTTCAAAACTAGCCATAAATTGCTGAAGTTAGTCCTTGATACCCTACTTACACTCTGTGCTCTAATAAGAGTGTAATGCTGAGTTACAACCAAAGCAGAGATCATCACCTTTGGCCAAGAAAGAGCCCCACATTCAGAAACTCTTCAGGATGAAAAGGAGGTCAGAAGAGGGAAGCTTATGTTGCTGATCTTCGAAGCTACCTGAAATATTAATGCAAACAGGAGATGTCAAGTAAAGCAGCATTCCTGGTCCGAACAGCAGCTTCTGTAGGAAGTTTGGAGGAGATCTGTCCCAGCACCAGCACAGTAGCTACTGAGTGAGTGTGATCTTTGGGTCCTTGTTTTTTGGCAACTACAATTAGGGCCGAGGCACTGCTTGTTGAATCAGGCCCTCCAGGCACACGGAGGAGCCCCGTCTCATGGTCTCATGGTCTAAGTTACATATGAATACGGCAAAACGCTAAAGAGATCTTACTGATGGGATGTAATGAAGGCAGACCCCTACATGAAAGATGGCAGTGCTGGCTGGAGCTAGTCCTCAATGAAGCTCCCTGACAAGAGAGATTTTCGAAATATTTTGCTGAGCACAGAGCTCAAGTTGCTCAACAGCAGCTGTTGTCTTTACTTTTGCAGCCTTTCAAAGAAATACCAACTGTTTCTTTTGCTCCAGGTGGAATACACAGATGTTTCATTCACCCTCACACCTGCCCCGATAACGGGCATTTCTACTTTTCTTACGAGGAGCTGCAAATCTGCAAGCTGGGTCTCTGGCAGCTAAGGATTCCAGCGGCAATTCGGAGCAAAGGCGTCCTCTTTACACTCATGATGTGGGAACACTAAGAAGCAGAGAAGAACAGCGAGCGCGGACCCTACTTTAGCGGAGCATTTCCCCTGCTAAATCCCCGCTCTCTGGCTCGGACAGCCGCCGGCCAAGCCCGCATCCCCCGCCCCGCAGCCGGGAGAGGCGGAGCCGCATCCCGGGGCTGTGCGCGGCGCTCCGCCCGCCGGGCGCTCTGCGGGAGGCAGGGAGGGAGGCGGCGGCGGCGGCCCTTCCCGGTCCGTCCTGTCCCATCGTCCCGCCCCGTCCCGCCCCTCGGCATGCGGGGCCCGCCGCTGCCCCCGCCTCCAAACTTTCAATGGTGCCCCGTCGACCGGGAGGAAAGAGCCGCTGCGGTGAGTGTGCCGGGGGAGGGGGCCGGGGAAGGTGAAAATGGGGCTCCGAGGGCGCGCCCGGGCTGCGTGCGGTGGGAGCCGGAGCCTCACCTGTCGCCGAGGCGGTAACTCCGGAGCTGCCCCGGTGCCGCCGTGCCCGGAGCGCCGCGTGCCCGTGCCGTCACGTAGGTGCTTTGCCCTTTCTGCTCGCTTGCTGTCGGAACCGTTGCAAAACCTCCGCCGGTCTTCCGAGGAACTTTCGATACGATTTGATGCCCGCTCCCGAGGGAGGGTCTGGGAGAAACTGGGGAAAAATAGCTCGGTGCGGTGGGTGTGCAAATAAACGCCATCGGATGGAGAGTTTTGCTAAGAAGAACGGGAAGGGTCTCACCAAATGCTGTCTGATCTTCCTCAGGCTTCCCCGCTCTAGGACAACAGCTGATTCTTTGCCTACTGAATGTCCTACTGGCGATTTTATTTCCCATTTTATTTTGCTCCTTCCTGTGTGCCCAACTCGTCTGCAGACACCAGTGGTCCCTCCTCCCACCTTTGGTCACACAAGACCAAAACGCCTCTCATCAGCCCAAACGAGGCAGTAACAAACTGAATAAAAGTGGTGGAACAAAAGAAGGCTTTGCTAAATAGTATGTTTGAAGTAGGAATCATGAGAATTCAGAGACAGGAGAAAATAGCAAAAATGTTTTGGGGAAGAAAGGGATGCTGTCTTCTTTTTGTCTGAGTTCCATCATCCCCCCTGGATCTGTAGAAAGCAAGGGAAAACTGAAATTTGCCTTCCCTCTCACACTACTACAACAGTGTGTAAATGTGCCTTTTGTTTTTGCAAGGAAAAAAAAATGATGAGATCTTGGAGCACCTGACAGTTCTGAGACCTCGCTGCTTTATCTCTGCTTCCCTAATACATGTATGTAAGCAAAATTCTTGGGTGTAGATACACAGGTTGAAGGAAAAAGCTCAGACGACCTCTGAACATCTGCATTGCTTTGGCTGTGCAAATTTTCAGGGATCTTTTACTTTTCCTAGCTGGTGGACTAAAGGTGTGTTGATAAGGAATCCCATCTTGCTACCCTTGCTTACACACGTAGTCAGTAAGTGATTACATTGCTCAAAACTGTGGGGTAAGCTTCTACAAACAGCAGCACATCTCAGCTGCACTGTTAATTAATTGTACAGAAATGGTATAGCATAATTAAGACCAGTGCAATCTGGGGGAAAATAGCTTCCAGTATGTGGTTGATCTGTATCTTTTGGAAAGAAAGGAAGAAAGGAAGGAAGAAAGGAAGAAAGGAAGAAAGGAAGAAAAATAGAAGGCTTGCACTGAGAAATTCTTTGGGATGTTGCGTGGTATGAAAGCAAAACACAAAGGGCTTGGTCACCTCGTGGCAGACAGTATTTGTTTCTGTAGTAACCAGTCACAGGGTAGAGATGCACATGTACAGCAATTTGGTGAGGAAATCACACCTAGGGATGTCGCTGATACATGTCAGTGGAGACACAGGTAGGAACGGAGATCTGCAGTGAAGTGGATGTGATTTAAATCACGATCATCACAGATAAAAAGGCCGCATGAAACCACAGGTTTTAACAGCAAGAATGTTTCTTTAGGCAGACCTGAAGTCAAGCTGGACCCATATGTGACATCTGATGGCAAGAAAGTGACATTACTTCTCTACTCTTGCTTTCCTTGGGGCATGTATGAATAGCAAAGTAGAGCACTCAGGTTTGGCTTTACCCTCAGTGGCAACCAGTGGAGTTCCTTCTGTGAGCCCACTGTGCACTGACATTTTCTTAGTATTTTCAGAGGTCAAACATGGAGCCTCCATGTGTGTGGTGCTTCCTTACCGTGTCACCCAAGGTTTGCAGAGTCTGCATGAGAACAGGCACATTGCATATAGGGCTGAAGTCCCTATATGAAGACTATAAAACATCCATTTATCCATCCATACCTACTCTGTATTAGGGCAGTATAGGTTAGCTGAGCAGAATTTGGCTCAGCCTGTGTGGGGAAGGCAATAAAATGTGATTTTTGATGCAAGTGGTGAGATTCTTACTGACATTAGAAGGGGAATGATTTGCACTTCTCTGTGACTGCAGACAAGAACTGATGGGCAGCATCCAGGGAACTGCGTTTTCTTAAGCATTAGTCAAAAAGGAAATATTATTTGTATCTGAGTTTTAACTGTTTCTTGTGTTAATTTCAGCATGAATAGGTTACACAGTCATTTCAGAGAAATGCTGTTATTTCAGTTCTGCTAGAGTGGTGCTTTTGTTTGCCTTGTGGCACTTTCTTGGAAGAAAGTTTGTTAAAGAAAGACATCGATATTTAGTTCTCTGAAACTAACATATAGGAATTTGGAAAGAAATGCTTTCCATTAAGGAAAAGCTGGAATATTATTATGCTAATAACAGTCTGGATGGTGCCATTCTATGTAGAATACCATGGGTATTAGTGAAAGTTTTGTGCTACATAACTACTACACTTGGGTAGCGGTTTCTGAAAAAAGGATACACTGCCCAGCTGGATCTTAATCCTGCTGCATTTACTTAGGCAAACTTTGTCTTTGAACTGCTTTTGAAATCTGTCCCAGTTTTCATGCCTGAATAATATTACAGGATTGAGCTTGAAATGAAGGCCAACAGAATTTAAATATATTAAGACAAGTCTTCTCTTAATTGTGATATGTAGAACGTAGGTTAGAGGAGAAAACTGCTCTACCTTTAGCTCATTACTTCTTGTCTTAGCCACTGCAGACTGATTTCTCTGTGTGTTCTTGTGTTGTTCTGTTTTTCAGGGACAGAGCTATTGCTACTGAAAAGATGGGGCCCCTGGAAGCAATGGGTGAAGAAAACCAGACAGATGAAATGAAGATGGAGTTGTTCACCAAGCTGTACTTGCCAAGATACACCACACCACTCAATGAACTGGCTCTTGACCCCAAACCAGAATTGAAGGACAGCACGACGCTAGTTGAGGTGCAGATAATCCTCATCTTTGCTTACTGTTCCATCATTCTGTTGGGGGTGATCGGGAACTCTCTTGTGATCCACGTGATCATCAAGTTCAAAAGCATGCGCACGGTGACCAACTTCTTCATCGCCAACCTGGCCGTGGCTGATCTGCTGGTGAATACGCTGTGCTTGCCTTTCACTCTAGTTTACACACTATTGGGTGAGTGGAAACTGGGCCCAGTCTTGTGCCACTTAGTGCCTTATGCCCAAGCCCTTGCTGTGCACGTGTCTACTGTTACGTTGACTGTGATTGCCTTGGATCGACATCGCTGCATTGTCTATCACTTGGAAAGCAAAATCTCTAAGCGTATCAGCTTCCTGATCATAGGAGTGGCATGGGCAGTCAGTGCCCTGTTGGCAAGCCCTCTGGCCATCTTCCGCGAGTACTCGCTGATTGAGATCATTCCTGACTTCAAGATCGTGGTCTGCTCTGAGAAGTGGCCAGGGGAGGGGCAGCTTAACTACGGCACCATCTACAGTGTCTCCATGCTCCTGATCCAGTACGTGCTGCCTCTGGCCGTCATCTCCTATGCCTACACCCGCATTTGGACCAAGCTCAAGAACCATGTTAGTCCTGGGGCGGGGAACGACCACTACCACCACCGGCGTCAGAAAACCACCAAGATGCTGGTTTGCGTGGTTGTTGTGTTTGCTGTCAGTTGGCTGCCATTCCATGCCTTCCAGCTAGTCAGCGATATTGACAGTCAGGTGTTGGACCTGAAAGAGTACAAACTGATCTACACGGTGTTTCATGTCATTGCCATGTGCTCAACATTTGCTAATCCCCTACTCTATGGCTGGATGAATAACAACTACAGGACGGCCTTCCTCACAGCCTTTCAGTGCGAGCAGCGGCTAGACTCCATCCATCCTGAAGTGTCAGCAGCTTTCAAAGCCAGGAAGAAACTGGAAGCAAAGAAGAGTCAGTTCCCTGGAGACTCTTTCACACAACCTACCAATGTCTAAGATTTCTGACTTTAAAGAAGAAATGCACATGTTGTGGACGAAGGAATAAATCCATTCTGACACATGCATTTTTAATGCATAGTTTTACTCATAAAAGGTGAAAGAAAAGAGGCAGGCAAGTCAAGGCAGGTGATATGATTTGAGGGGAGTAGGTTGGCACCACGAGGATGTGACCACTCAACTCCAGAAAAATAAGAGAGATGTTTTGTTTGTGGCTGTCTATAACATGGTAAGAGACAACCCCATCCCTCCCATCTCTACTTGACAAGTCTAAATGACAAAGGCAGAGTTTGCTGCTTTGGCCGTAGGAAGGTAAATGGCTGTTTTGTAGCACAGGAGTACTGCTGATGGCAGCAGGCAACTTGTATACTGCATGTAGAGACCAGGGAGTATAGAAGTCTCCTGGAAGAATGAAGCCTGTCTGGGGAAAATGGGCTGTGCTGGTTAAAGCTCAAACTTTTCAGCCACTTTTTCTCCCACAGGGAACTTTTGTGGAGATAAGGAAAATAGATACGGTACTGTTTCTGACTCGCACTGAAGCACTTCAAACCAGAATATCCTGAATGGATTAGGGGAAAGAAAAAGAGACAAGGAAAAAATACCAAATTTGGTATGAAGAAAGGTAAAGGTGGATTTGGGTCAGTCAAATGGGGTCAAAACTCATCCTTTATGAATTAGCTATGGTTATGTTGGTGAGAAAAATTGCAAGTCTGGGACCTCATCACTAATTCTCTGCTGATCCCTACCTTTAATTCCACATTTGGAAGAGCTCATAAACACAGAGCTTTTAAGTGGCATTTGAGGAAGGAGACGCAGGCTCAGGTCTTTTATGAGCACTTCATAAACTGCCAATATTTTAATTTTCAAGACCTGCTTAAATGTCTGACGTGTTATTAACTCCACAGGCTTTGAATTGTTGCTGCTTTTTCCCTGCGTAATAAAACAGCAGATAATTTTGATCTTCTGGAAAGGCTGCTAGATGCCAATGTACTTTTTCTTATTGTGGTGTTATGTCACACACTCATCTCATCGTGGAGCTTTTTCCATCTTTAGCTTCAGTAAAAATTGAGAGCATCTGAATGAGTGTAACCTAATAACAGTATGCTATGTTTATGCGATAACTTATCAGTTATTCTGCATGCTGTAGTTAATAGTTAAATTCCTTTTTTTGCTCAGGTATAAAATTTTAATCTGTTTACTGTGCTGTACACAGCAATGTTCAACTCTTCAGTGTCTTTGTTTAGCCTCTTTGAACTCATTAAAAAGATGAAGAAAATTTCTGTCCGTATTTATTCCAAGCTACCCTGCTGCTTATCAAGAATAAAAATAAGCGTGATAGTTTCACTTTGAGTCTCTTTCCACAGTTACATTTCAGCTGCCTCTTTTTTTTTCTTTTTTCCCCCCAGTTTGTCTGTGTTCCTAGATGGGCTGTGTTCTCTCTTAGAAATTTTAAAACATCAGAACTCCAGTACTGAAGTGTTAGCACTGTAGCAGCATCAGATATTTATCAAGTGGAGAAATTCAGCTTTACATAAGCAATATCTTGCCACCATTCTTTAAAAATCCATGAAATCATTTGGACTTGGCTTTTTCATGAACAGAGGAGGGAGGTCTAGCAAATTAGCTAGTATTTATTCCAGGAAGAAAAAGTATCCGTCATTATTAACCAGTTATACAAACATAGATCAATTCTCAAACGTGCTTTCATGATACTGCCCATAAGTTGTTTTTGTCTAAGTATTAATGAAATCCAAAATGTAAGCTTGAAACGTTTATTGGAGTGGAAGGATTAAGAAGTGTGCAGTGATTGTGGACATCAATCACATGTATCAGTTGATTCTGAACGCTTCATCAAAAATGCATTCTTTCCACAAATAGCATCCTGCATTTAAAAAGCAAATATTCTTCCCCCACCTCTGGTTAAAAGTTGTTTCAAACTCTTTTCTGTCTGTTTGAGTGTGATATATAGAGTTCTGAAGTAACCATGACAGTGTGTGCTGAAGTTTAAATTGCTGGGCTAATTCTCAAAAATTTTAAGGCTGCTGGATGAACGTGATTAATCAGAAATTACCTTTCAATCTATTTTATGGCATCATTATGAGCTTTCCCTGCAGCCGTTGTGCTGTGACAAAGTTGATGCACTAATTTCTCACTGTGCTTTCCGTGTGGAGAAAAGCACTGCACTGATGCCTGCTGTAGGGTGATGGACCTCCACACAGCATTCCACTGTGTGCTGTGGACTCCACATCTGCCGCACTGGGGTTCACTGTAGAATCCCTCTGCATTGTAGGAGCATTAGAGATTTTCTCACCAAAAGCAATCAGGTAGCAACATCCCTCAGAGATCCCCTACATCTCAGCTGTCAGAAGGATGTGGAGAACCAGGGTTGGTCCTCATTTCCCTCTAAGAGAAAAGAAATCTACAAGCAAGCAGTAAGCATGAGATTGAGGGGTCCGCAGAGAATCCCCTGTTTTTTCTGAAGTGCTTTGCTTGAAATAGGAATCCAGACCTCCCCATTCACATAATTTATGTGCTTTAATTAATTTTTAAAAAGCACTATCTCCTTTTCCCACTGAATAAGTACAATTTTTATACAAAGCCAAGCAATGCTAGCAGCACTACTCATTTAAGAATTTGCAAGGAGGAGATGGGACACCTAAAATGAAATGTCATCTCTGATCAGAGCTAGAATTTGAACTGACATGCCTCAGTTCTCAGGAGAATGATGTAGCCACCGCACTGCAGCCTCTCCTGAGGAAGTAGCATATATCTTCTTAGAGGTGTCTTACTGTATACAAAGCAATTCAACATCTAATATGATTTTATAGGTGAGTGGTTATGAAGTTTGCATGGTACCTGGGTTCCAAACATGGATAGTATTGAAGTTTTCACCCCAATCTGTTCTTCGTGAATACTTCTACCATAAGGCACTGCATTGCAGGCAGGAGGACAGCAAGGCAAGCAGCACCATGAATCTTCATGGGACCTCTGCATGGGTCTTACTTGAGACTCTCCTTTGGGGCTGGCTTATAGAAGGGAAACCTACTAACCACATAGATCTCATCCAATGTTATCTAGGCTCTTAGTTACTCAGCATTGTGCTGTACGCCTCCATGAGGATGAGCATCTCCACATAGCTTAGCCACAGCAGAATTGAGAAGGCACCTCAACAGGAATTTCAGCAGAATTAAGTTTAGGTGTATAAGCAATTGAACAGAAGGGGGCTTGCACAACAATTGGGTTAGTATACACAGTTTCAGTATACAAACTGCACAACAGAGCTGTGCAAATGGGCTTTTGTGGGGAATAATTGGCAGCTGCCCCACAGTTGGTATAATTGTATCTTGGATATAATGTGTAATGGACATCCACTGCCAAAACGTTAATAGCACTAACATTAATAACCAAATAAAAACTATTATCTGCATTTTATCTGTCAGTCCTCAAAAGAAACATGGAATTTACAGATTAATATAATCCATTTCCTTGCTTCATAGTTCCTAAATTCCCTCGAGGACTTTTCTTATATTAATCCAGATTGACCTTAAGGGATAAATTTTGTCTTTGAATCCCTGTGTTATTTACCTGGTACTATTATTATGAATGCCACTCCACAATACAAGAGCTGCTTTGTGGCAAATTACAGGTTCTTTGCCCTAAGAAGCTCAGAGATGTATGTAAATCCATGCAAGGTTAGTTGTGTAGAAGAACCTCGTTTTTAATACTGCATTAAAACTGCTTATTTGTGTAATCAGTAGTGATTTTCATATCTCATCTTCATGTTTTGAAGATATTAAACCAGATATTATTTAAAAAGGAAATTATACAAAAGTGGTGAGGAAATCTGTAGCTGAACTTAGAAAGCCTGAGAATGAACAGACACCTCAAGGAGTAGAGAAGAGACACAAGCAGGGTCAGTAGGATCATCATCGATTTATAGACTTTCCTCCTCCCATTTGTCTGGGCAGTGAGAGAAACGTGTTGCAATGAAACCAGTGCAAATGAAAACACCAATCAATTGTAAGCACAGAGCAAAGTGTTGCCCAGGGAAACTGAGGAACTGCAAGGGGAAACTCCTGCGATAATCTGAGCCTTAAAGTTTGTGTCATATTCTCAGGCAAGAAAATCTGTACCTGTACATTATTTTACCTAGATGCAAAATAGGGAAACAACTCTGTACTGTTGATGTGCCAGTACATGGGATGAATAATGCATCTATATCCCTCATAAAGCTCATTTCAGATGGGATATATGAGGAAATTATTGCTTGTGCTTTCCTCTCTCAGACTTCGCTGAGCTCCTCTGAAAGGAAGAGAGTATCAAGCTGTAAAAAGAAAAGATTCTGGAATTACATGTCTGGTGATATAGGTAGAATTTATTTGAAAAAAGAACCAGCAAATAATTATATATTAGTTATATATATATATAGTATATATAATTATATATACATTGATGGTAATGCATAAGAGAAACAGACTGTGGTTTGCATCTTGGACCAGGAATTTGCACAACTGGACTTTATATGAAACAGTTACTTGTGTGCTTCACAGCTCTCAAGGAATACTCTACTAAACCTACACTAGGTGACATTTTCAATAGCAGAATCTATATTTAAACATACTTGGGGACAAATTATTTCTGACCCTTAAGGGCTGCACACAAAAATAAAGGCTGGGTGCAATTCCCTTTTTACTGCTGTCCTCTAACGTTAGAGCTGTTAGTACTCAGCCACATCTCAATTTGCAGCGCTGTGATCTTTGAGTTTACTTGAGGTAACCAAGCTGGTGAAGCAGGGATCAGTTTGCTTGGTGTGGTGGCACTGCAGCCATGGCAGAGCTGCCCCAGGGCTGTCTCATCCCATTAGCTTAGGGCTAGCCTTGGTACCTCTCACAGACTCTAGCACTGATGTGCCTGCAGCTCCGAAAGCAGTGGCCGCTTCATGATACATGACCAGAGTGTGAAAGCTGCTCCTTCAGCAGCACTGCCTTCCCCATGCCCTCATCAGCAGTCCTACTCATAGCAGAAAGAAGCTGGCAGCAAGATCCACTGGGGAGAATATTTTACACCTAAGAAGTGATCTGGTCCTGAAAAATGCACCATCTGACCAAGGGTGATGCCAAAATACAAATACTTTAAGGCAGAGCTGGAGGCAGCCATGCTGGTATAGGAGTGTGCAGCAGCATGATCCTTCCTTGGCTGCCACAGCACGGAGCATCTGCTGCTCTAGGCACTGCTTATGGGAGGGGGTAAAATAAACTTAATACTCCAGAGAAGCTGCCTCCATTTAAACCTGGTATTCCAGTGTCAGATTTATCTCATGGGTCACAAATAGTTGATTCAACCTACTCCCTCAGTTGCTGAAAGATCTTGCCAGGTTTCTATATATCGTACACTTAACTTGTTTGTCAGAAAGCTCAGTGTTTTGTTTTTGCATGAATATCCTACAATGCTATATATATATGTGTATATATATAAAATTTAAAACTACACTTTGCAGTGTATAGTTCTTTATCTCAGAGGTCCTAATGATTTCCTCGCACTTAATGGGGTCTCCACTGAACCTGTGATGGGTCTGTAACAATGGAGGAGTGTTACCTGAGTGCAGGCATAGAATGATAGATTCGTTTGAGCTGGAAGGGATGTTTAAAGGCTAATCCAACTACCCTGCAATGAACAGGGACACCTACAGATAGATCAGAATGCTCAGAGCCACATCCAGTCTGACCTTGATGTCTCCAAGGATGCAGGACCTCTGCTTGTGCAGAACTGCACAGGGTGCATGCATTCCTGAGGCCTAAAGCAGTTCAACTGGAGGGTGATTATTCTGAAACGAGGCCTTAAAACAGGTCTGTAAAAATCAAGTTTCACAAGCAACACATTTTAGGAGAACTACAACATTACTTACAAGAGTTAATCACACAAAATGAAAAACAGGAATTCGTACTTAAGATTATTAAGATGCCTAATAGCAAAAGCTGGAGACTAGAGATTCCTTTAATTAAAACTTGAATTTGGCTTTATCAATTTGCTGATGGCTGTTCAGCCATCTCTGGAGATGGGAAAACGAGGGCACAGACAAGGAAAGCGTGCTTGGTATCGTATGGCCACGTGCACTGTT
This sequence comes from Lagopus muta, assembly GCF_023343835.1. NCBI lineage: Eukaryota > Metazoa > Chordata > Aves > Galliformes > Phasianidae > Lagopus > Lagopus muta. Next base: position 1,829,202 of record NC_064436.1, read on the forward strand.
TGCAGCAGTGCCTGTGTGGGTGCAGCCTCTGTGCCAGATGGCTGAAGGCTTCCACACTGCCTGTGGGAACAGGCTGGGAGTCCCTTCCATTTCAATTACTTTGCTAAATAAAACAAGAACAGAGAGAGAAGCTGAGCAACATGCTCCTGGTAGTTGACAGCATTTTGTTAGCATTCTCCCTGGCACTGCTTGGGCTGTACCAACTCTCCAAGACAAAGATTGTGGACGTTTCCAATAGGCTGTTCCCAGTGGATTCTGCAGATGGTTCCCTCTGTCCCATCACTAAACACTCTGACATGCCCTCAGTGCCATCTAAGGATCCACAAAACTCTGAAGGCTTCAAATAGCACAGACTTTGTGGGAAAGTTACCATTACCTCACCATGGGGCCAGGAGTACAGTACCTGGCCAAGTTTTATTGAATTATAGCCACTGTATACATGTTTTCTCTTTTCATGAAGGACATTTTCCATCTTTCTACAAGGAGTAAGCAAATTCATAGGCAGCAAGGATTTACTTGAGTACTGCACTTTTGCTCTGACCTAACTTGGCAAATAGCTGTGGCTGCTGTGAGCAAATAGCAGAGCTGCTTCTAGGATGCTGTGTCTCTCTGAAAGCAAAAATATGAAAACACAATTCATCTATCTCCTTCTGTCTGTGTGACCAACCTGATTCATTACTGCTGTCATTTTTTTATTTGCTTTGTGCAGCTACTATTCTGTGTATGCTTAGAGACAGCAGTTACCAGCAGTAGAGAGACATGGCAACACAAGAAGTCACAGAGCATATACTACCATGTATGATATGCAAGGGGTCAAGAAAGCCCCTCTGGGCAACCAACCAGTTCCTGCCTCAGGGGATGGCTGGTAACACTTCAGCCATACAGATACACAGTTTATGGTCTCTTGTAGAGATCATATGTGAGTCATCTTTAGCCAGAAAATTTAAAAAATTGCAATCATGAGCAGAACGGAGAATGGAAGAAGTGTTAGAATACAACAAAGAGAGCTTCATTGTGTACAGCCGGTTCTCCTTTAAAGTGGAAAATCCATGGTTAACTCAGTTAACATTGAACATAGAGAAAGAAAAGGAGAAGAACTCATTATGTTCAGTAATCTCATTTTTATTTGCTTTCTTTCTACTAATGGTGAAGCAAAAGGGCTGCTATCTAACTCTGTGTATAATTGATTACCAGGACATAAACTGAAATGAAAAATAATGTTCTCCATAATTGCTATTCAAAAGCTTGAGCCTGAAAAACACTCTAAAAGGATGTATGCAGGTTTATCAGTCCTTTTCATCATTCTTTCCTTTTTAGAACCAGTTCAGCTTGTGCTATGAATGCTGATTTTAGACATCAGAAATGTCTATCTTACCCACCCTTAAGTTAGCTAGAAACCCCAACAGCGTGCTCACATATTATTGATGAACTGCTGCCTGGTATCTCTCATAATCACTTCTTCTAGTTCAGTCTGTAAGATCTGGCAGTAACTTCCTCTAATCCTACTTTGTCTTTATTATTAGCTGTTCCTGACAAACTCTAAGAACACTTCATAATCTCATATGCATGTGTTGAATATGTATGATACAGCTCATTTCTGGCTTCTCTGATTTTCCATAGTAGAATACAGCTGTTCCAATTAGGAAAAAAAAAAATAAAATACAATCTTTTATATTTATTTCTATGTTTCTCACTTCTCAGAGTTATAATAAAGGTGATAACAGAAACTCTATATCTCCATGAGTTTATATACATGAGTGTACTGTGTACTGTCCATGAGACTAGAATTTCGGCTACATAACAATTAGATCTTGATTTCTATATAAAAACCCCACATCCACAACTTCAACAGCTACTTGAAATCACTAATCAAAACCCAATAATGTGACACAAATAAAGCAGCAGAAAAAGCTACGTGTTCTTGGCACAAGAGCAGGATAAGGCAATCTGGACTCTTACCTCCTTACTGCAGTGTGTCTTAAGAGATGCTGCACTTTGACACAAGGTGTGCTGCTCCTCTGATTTGTCCTGTTAAACACAGTACACTGGTCACTTTCAGCACACACTCATCACATGGTCTCTACTACTGAAGAACAGCTTCCAGGTGGGCAAAATATACAGTGAATGTGATAATGACAGTAGAGAGTATAGAGGCCTTGACATAGCATCCTGACCCCCACCCCTACCTTCACCTGTTGCTCCTTTCCCCACCAAGTTTACAAGTTGTGGAAGATATTTTTCTCTTGGGACCTACAAGCGACAGTCTTTCACAGGAAATTTTCCAGCTCCATGTCTCTACAAATCCAAAACAGCTGACATTTAAACAGCCAACAGTGCAAATAGAGCTACAACTCTATCGCAGCAGGGCTTCCTGTTTAAAGCAGATAAAATGCTGACTTGCTGAAGGTAATGGAGAGCAGGCTTCCTCAGACATAGGAAAAGCTGTAGTACTCAATGAGTGATTTGCCTCAGACTTCACTGGTGGTCAGGCTCCCCATGTCTGCCAGGACCCTGAGCCTCCAGGTGTGGGTGAGAGGAACAGATTCCATCCCGCTCTTAACAGTGGAACAAGTCTGAGCCCTCCTCATGAAATTGAATGTATGTAAGTCCATGGGGCTGGATGATATCCATCCCAAGATTCTGAAAGATATTGTTGATGTGGTTGCTGAGATGCTCTCCACCATATTTGAAAAATCATGGCTGGCTGCTGAAGTTCCCAGTGAGTGGAAAAAGGGAAACGTTACTCTCAATTTTAAGAAAGGGAGAAAGGAAGATCCAGGGAACTGCAGGCTACTGAACCTTACCTCTGTGCCTGAGAAGATCAAGGAGCAGATCCTCCTAGAAGCTACATTAAGGAGCATACAAGATAAAGAGGTGATTCGAGACAGCCAGCATGGCTTCACCAAGGGCAGATCGTGCCTGACTAATCTGGTGGCCTTCTATGATGGAGTGAGGCATCAGTGGATGGGGGAAGGGCAGTGGATGTAATCTACCTGGACGTCTGCAAAGCCTTTGACATGGTCCCTCAGCACATCCTTCTCTCTAAATTGAAGAGATATGGATTTGAAGGATGGGCTGCTTGATGGATGAGGAACTGGTTGGCTGGTTGCAGCCACAGGGCTGTGATCAATGGTTGTGTGTCAGGTGGAGGCCGGTCACAAGCGGTGTCCCTCAGGGGTCGGTCTTGGGACCGGTGCTCTTCAGCATCTTCATCAATGACAGATGATGGCATGGAGTGCAGCCTCAGCAAGTTTGCAGATGGCACCAAGCTGAGCGGTGCAGTCGATGCATTGCAGGGAAGGGAAGCATCCAGAGGGACCTGGGCAGGATGGAGAAGTGGCCATGTGAACCTAATGAGGTTCAACGAGGCCAAGTGCAGGGTGCTGCATTGGGTCGGGGCAATCCCAGGTACTGATACAGACTGGGGGAAGATCTCCTTGAGAGCAGCCCTGCGCAGAAGGACTTGGGGTCCTGGTGGATGAGAAGCTGGACCTGCACACAGCAGGGGTTGGAACTGGATGATCATTGTGGTCCTTTTCAACCCAGGCCATTCTATGATTCTAAAACAGTGAAGGTTAGAGCACTCATGCCTTCTTGTGTTCCCATGTCCATAATTTCGGGTTAGACAGTTCATCCATCTTTCTCTACTGAACTTTCGCCTTTCTTGTATCTGTGTTCCTTAGGGAAAAGTCAGATCAAAGAGACAATTTTTTTTCCAACACAGACAGAATTGAACCTCTGATCTCTGTACCACTGGGTGTGTAATTTTTGGGTTTGGTGTCCATATCTGAATTCTCACGAGCTAAAGTGCTTTCTGCTAAAGTTTGGTGGATGAATACCAGTTTCTGCTACCAAAAGCACCTGAGAGATAGAAGAAGGCAGATCTCAATGAAAAGTGATTCTGAATTCAGGCTTCCAAATACTTCCTTATACTCTTTTGAAACTCTCTGCATGAGCAACTTACATGCATTTGTAGTTCACATAGCCTAACTCCTTAAATAGCATGGAAGAACCAGCAGCATCCAACTAAAGTTTCATGGGGCCTACCCCAAGGCCATGCCTGAAGGCAGCTAAATACTGAGCTTTTATATTACCTTGTTTCTTGCAGCCCTAAGCAAGTATATATGTGCTCACAGGAACTATGTGCACTCAGCTGGAGTGCTCTGGGGATGGAAAGCTTGCAGACACTCCATTGTCCTTGATGAAATTCTGGTCCATGCCACATGGATGCAGCAAGGCTGAGAGTGACTGCACAGCTCAGACCAACAGCCCATCTTCCAAAGGCCAATATTCGTAAAGTCAGTGGGTAGAATTCAGACTGTGCAGCTTGCCACATTTCTTTCCTTTTGGTAGAGCTCACACTCTGGGATATCTCTGACAAGTGGTTTTCAGTAGTGTCAGTGGTTCATTCACTGTTTTTTTAGAGAATATTCTTTTCTCTGTAGCAACTCTGAGAAAACACATCGCTGTAACCATCCTGCAAAGCACGGCAGGCAGACTTCAGATAGCCAGCCTTTTAGCTTGCCTCATTTCCTGACACAACTTGCAGTCACTCCTGGGTGCTTCCCTCTTGGCTATCACCAAGGCCAGGCTTTAATTTTTGAAATTGCTTGGGTGTTTTGAGTCTATGGGCAAGACAGCTTGCACCCTGCCTCACTCCTTTCCTAGAAGCACAGCACTGATTTTCATTTGCAAGCAATCCTCTTCAGCAAAATGGGTACAAAACAGGGAAACAGTTCATTCAAAATGCCATGAAATTACTTGTGCAATGGCACAGATAACATTTGGAATAGGAGTGTATGATTTCACTTGTATAATGTCCAAATCTCATGTACAGCTGCATTTAGAGAAAAATCCTCTCAGACTGCTCCAGAGCCTGCTGCAGATTTCAGTTTGTCTCTGGACATCATTTGGAAAGAGAATGCTGCAAGCCAACACAAACAGTTGTTTCAATATCCAACCTACAATAGGGACAAAATCTATTCAGTGTGAATTGGCTATTAGTCTTCAAAAATGTATTGATTTTTCATGTTTTGTTAGCACATACAGATTGAGTTTTACAGCAGCTCTTTTAAAAGCATGACTGTCGGTAGTGTTCCTGCTATACTTCCATAATGTGGCTGAAGGACTGGTAAAAGGGAGGTCTGGCTATTAAAGCACAGATGTGCTCCCATTGCTTATACTCTTGGAAACACTTAATGCCGATCCTGCTAGATCTGAGCACTGTGGCACCTAGCAACTCTGAAGTATGCCAATCCTAATGTACTTTGGCAGATATTTTATTCAGATGAACAGCGTGCCATTTAAGGTCATGACTGGTTTGTAAATCCATGCTCTATTGAGCTCTCCTAAATTATACCAGATCAAGATATTCTTATTCTTTTACATGGACAGAATGTAAGACATGTCTGATGTAGTCATATTATTTTGTTTTACCCTCAGTTGCTATGTTAGGTTTAATGAAAAATCATTAGTTACCTAATACAGAGTCCTGACTGTCTTTTTTTTTCTTTTTCTTTTTTTTTCTGAGAGATGCTTAAGGGGAATGTTATAAGAAAATGGAAAGAAAGAAATCAGGCATTGGCAAAGGTATCAGAAGATGATTCTAACTAGAATTGAATGATGGGGAAAGAAGGAAAGCGTTTATCATGTAGAGATTTATATTATGCATTTCTTTGCTGGCGCAAAGCATAGCTAAACACTCCCGTTCACTGTTTTCCAAAGCAGAGCACAAACACACATAACAGTAGGCACTGCAAGCTGCTGACCAGGTTCTCAGCTCCCACAAATTAGGTCAGTGTAGTTCCACTGCACCTCATAACACTAAGCCCATTTATATCGCATTGTGGCACCGGCTCGAGTAGCTCTCCCTTTCACACACTCAATTTCAGGTAGAGTCTATAAAAAGAAATGCACTATGATAGATCTTTTCCTTATGTCCTACTTTTCTGTCTTTGGAGCTTTGTTTGGATTGTTTGTAAAAGCAGCTTGCATCCTCATATTTGAAATCCACTCTGAAATAGGAGTGAGAACAGAGGCTATGAAAGGGTGGGCAACCATTCAAACCAGGGCATGTGGGGGAAAACTCTGGTGAGTAGTTGGGGGCTCTGTGCTGGAAACATCAAGTTTAGAAGGAATGGAGATGCCTCAGACCACGATTACAAGCAGAGTAGTCTTTCTTTCTTTTTTTTTTTTTTTCCTTATTATTTATAATAATTATATTATTTATTATTTTTTTCCTTATTATTTCCTTATTATAAGGCATGCAATATGGAAAGGAGAAGTAGAGGACTTGGGACTGGAAGGTTGAGTTTGATTGAAAAATTCAGTCCTGTGCTATGATAGTAGAGAGTTAGGGATTGGAGCTATGATCAAAGCAGATAATAAAAAGTGTCTTTGACCCAATCCATTAATGCCATATCTACTAGGTCTCTTTTTCACTCAGCTAAGTGCTAGAACTGACATACCTGCATTAACGGTGCTACCCACCAATGTCCATACTTTGTGAGTGCTATGACAATGGAAAGTCCAAGGGCATTCAGTCACCTTAGCAGAAAGATTATCTTGTCGCTATGCTCTTGTTTTTAGCAAAGAGTATATTTCAGTCATAGGTTGTCCTGATAATCACAGAATTTGTAGGGATCCTACAGAAAAATACGTCCAGTTTATCAGATTCTTTAAATCTGGTGCAGAGTTTTGTTTCTCCTCCTCACAAGATGAAACATTCACATTTAGCAACTCAGTGTACAGCCTCAATAGCGACTGAAGCTCCTCATAGCGGCCAGCTGCCTTGGCCAGAATTTCAGCAATGCAATAGTTGGCTGGCAGCTGCTCCTTCATCTCTTCTTGCTCCCATAGAAATGGGGCTGAAATGAACTATTTAGCAAAGACTTTTTTTTTGTTCATTTTTCTTATTTTCTGAGAGAAAGAAGATGGCAACAATACTCATTAAGTTCCTAACTGGGGCTCTCTTTTGTTGAAAGTGGCAGAATACAAGCAACCAGACACAGAATCATCTGATCCTGTGGCAACCCTGTGTACAGGCTCAAGTGGAAAAGTGATATTGACATATTTCCTCAGCCAGTGACTCAACAGCAGTGAAAAATCAGTGCAAGTTTACCAGATGAAAAAAAAAAAAAGGAAATAAAAAGCATGACAAAACACCTGTAGGTGTAAGTTTCGCTCTTTGTAATCTAATGATATTCATTTGTCCTAGTGGGGAAGGAGCAGAATATATTGTTTTGGTTTCTTTTGTTACACCAAATACAGGCACGATCAAAATATTTGCTGCTAAAATCACATTCTTCCTTTTCTAATAATCATCTTGCAAGAAGCTACAGCTTTCTTGTCTAGTGAATGCTTGTGCTCACCATCTTTTGAGCAATGTGTTGCTCTCACTTATCCCTGCTGAATTATTCTGGGATTTTAACAGCTCAGAAGAGCAGAAGTTGGCCCGATAGGTATGTATACTTTAACATTCCTGTGAAAGGAAGACAATTTTACTTGGCATTTAAATATGCCAAAAAGGAGAAGAAAATAGCATCCTTCCCAGAAAGGGGTCCCTTCTGCCTTAGTATTGTTGGATATCCTGTTTCCAGTTGGGACAGAGTTGACTTTTCCTTCAAAGTGTCTAGTAAGATTCTGTTTTGGCTTTAGGAGAAAAACAATGTTGGTAACACAGGATGTTCAGTTGTTGCTGAGTTCTGCTGTATGAGCCAGGGACATTTCAGGTTTTCAGCTTCTTGTACTGATCTGCCAGCACAAGGAGCTGAGAGGGGACAGAATTAGGACAGATGGCCTAAACTGGCCAAAGGAATATTTCACACCATATGGTATCATGCAAAAAAAAAAACCAAAAAACAAAACATGAAGAACAGTGGAAAGTTGGGCTGGTAGGCAGCTGCTGCTTGGGGACTGGCTGGGCATTGGTCCGTGGGTGGTGAGCAGTTGCTTGTCCATCACCTGTTTCGTACAGAAGCTAATAACGTATAAAATACAACAATCTGTTTTTTTTCCTCTTCCTTTTCTTTCCTAGTAAATCTATGAGTTCTACTTTGCTGTTTTTTTTTTCCCAATTTTCTCCCCCATCCTACCAGGAGGTGGGGAGTGAGCAAATGGCTGCGTGGTGCTGAGGTAGCACCGTGGCAGTGAATTTAATGCACTACAATCACTGATCTTGCTTACAGACTTTGCATATGAATAACAGTGCTCTAGACAGGTTCAGACTAATGGTGCAAGTTGTCTTTCCACAAAGAGTGCATTTCCTGGTATCCGTCAGCTCCAAAGGCTGACATCTCTTGGTCCTCTTATTGAGACACTACACTATTGGGTGGGCATTCTTTAAAAGCCAGCCTCCAGATTGATTTAGTAACAAAATGGGAAGATATCTATCCCAAAAGTTACTGTAAAAATAAAAGTACTATTCTAGAAGCTATTTTCTGTATTGTGACATAATTTCACAACATTTGCACAATTTTTAGATGGTCTTTGGTGATAATTTAGAACCTGATTGTATGGAGACACTTATTCTTGTGGTCTCCAAGCCTCAGCAGCTTTGATGTACCCCTAATGCAGAAGATGAGTGAGCTGAGACAGCAACTGACAGGAGTAATAAAACAGCTAAGAAAAAAACAAAAACTCTTGACTGTTCTCATGAGAAACATCTATTTCCAATAGGGTTTTCACATTATTAAGCATCCGGGAGACATTTCTTGATGGTTTTCATTATTAATTAACAGTGCTCACAAGAGCACTTACTTTCCCTTCATCATTTTCATTCTTGCAGAATAAGGAAGCAATTTCACAGGTTTTTTTTTTAAAAAAAAAACCAAAACCAAAAAAACAGTGAATTCTGCCCCTTCTTAAAATTTGGTCTACAGAAAACTGTAATTTCATTTGAAATTGCTAAGGGAGTTAAAAATGAGATTCAATTATTTATTTTTAGGAGAAGATGAGCATCTTCTCTTCAGTCTTCTTGGTTTCCCAGACCCCCCCCCCTTTTTTTTTTTTGTTTCCTTTGTGTGTGACTCAGAAGCTGGAATTTTCTCAGCACTGATCATGGTCTCAAAGTAACTTATTTATATGCATAAGCTGAGACTCAAACTGGCTTACAAAGCAAACTCTTACTTTATGAATCGGCTTATCAACTCCAGAGATTGCAGCTTGTGTATAAAAGGTCACACTGAAAATTACCTACAGCATGAACGAGTTCGTTTTCTCAGAGCATCAGAGTGGTACTACAAGGCTGGACCAAAGGTCTGTTTAACCCCAAAAGGCCATGAGCCAGAGCCAGAATATCTCTGTATTAAATAAACGTGTGAATGTGACAGAATCGATATATTTCAATTTCAGAAAGCTGTCCAAGGAAACCAGCCTTGCTTTTCAAACACATTCAAATGGCTGGCAAATGTTTTCAAGGCTTAACAACGTGTTGAAGGAAAGATACAGGCTCCTTTGTCAAGACAGTCATCCCACATTTCTTGTGGCATCCAGAAACTGTATTTAGTCTGTAGATGATCACTGTATTAATATTACATAGCATTACAATGACTTTATGAATAGCATGTATTCAATTACATTCCCTTAGCTTCTCTCCCTGTCATATTTTGCGTATCCATATTCACATCTAATGATTAGAAGATTCATTAGGAACAGGAATCACATAAGCACAGCAACTCACGGTAACTCAAATGTAAAAGTTTTACAGGTAGACATATCAATTTTGAACAGTTTAAATAAACTATAGCAAATCACGTTTAAACCAGAGGCAGAACTGTCTCCATCAGTAAGTGATGATTTGGGTGAAGATAAAACAACAATTAGAAAATCAATATTTGATTATTATCCAAGAAAGCAGTCTGGTTTTGTTCCTTTTCACATGAAATTGCATAGTAATACATTCAGATTTTGCTGCTTTTTTTTTTTTTTTTTTTTTTTTTTTTTTTTTTTTTTTTTGGTGTGTGTGTGGTTTTTTTTTTTGGTCAGCAAATCATTTCTTATACAAGCAATCAGCAGGCCAGCTATCAGTGAAAGGCAGGCATCAAGCATTTCATTATTTGAGACATGAGAGTGTAACAGGAAGATACTGCTGCTTCCAAATCTCCCTTCTGTTGCCTGTGGTTATTACTGATGCTATGAATATGCCACTTTTGAAAGGTGTTGGACTGGCATCAATAGAAGCAGAACTTGCTTTCTGCACCCCGGGATCAGGAGGAGCAGCAGCAGTGTAAGCCGTGCCAATCGGCCTGTTACTGCATACTGCCAGTTAAATGTCATCTCTTTTTACCTAGGTTGCTCTGTGTCCTTCCTTCTGTGTGCAGAAGTGCTGGTTTAGGATGTGTGCATACTCGCCCACATGTGGGAAGTCTGCCTCTTGTGGTAGGATGGCAGGTTTGAAGCAAGTGGTTAAGTGGTTGAAGCATTAGGTTTACTCACTTGCACGTCTGGTTTTCTGAATTATGGATGATCTCTGATGTACAATCCAACCCAAGCCATTCTGTGATTCTATGACTCTAGGGATGTTTGATCATTCCAAACTTTTTTTTTTCTTTTTTTTAATGATACAGCTAGAGGCCTGTTTTCAAAGTTCCTGCCTGCCCCAAATCACTTCCAGTTGTTCAAAAACATTTTGGACTATCACACCACTTGAAAAACAATTATTCTAGTGCTTGAGGTAGACAGGCAGATGCATCCATAGCTTACAGCAGACTTCAAACCACGACTAAGTGCACTCCAAGGGCTGACTCCAGATTTCTCTACAGTTCAGATAAATTCCCATTCTCAGTTGTGGAGTTACAAAACTCTTTTTCCTCACTATTGAAGGTGCTCTCCTTCTATCCACAAAGTATTTCACAGCTTCTTTGGGGTTTATTCACTTGTCACATGCATCGCACAGGCTACTCACCTCTATGCTACTGCTAGGCTCCGAAGGACTTGTTCAGGCAACAAGACATTGCACTGCATGAGACTGACAGTACAAATAACACCCACCTAGCTCAGCCCTACCTCAAAATACATTACGAAACTTGAAGGCAGAAAAGGATTGACATAATTTCTGAAATCTGAAGAATACTTAGCCATGGCTAATTTCCCTAGGCACTCTAGAAATACCTTGTTCTTGTTTAAGATGTATATAGGTCAGCCCAGCACTGCCAGTAACTAGTATTTAATAAGAGAACTAATGCTTTCACTGCTCAGTCATCAGTTTTTCTAAAGCTGGTTGTCTATTTCCAGACACCTGCTTTTTAATATAACATACCAACAGGGAGCACAGTGTGCAGGATGAGCAAGTAACCTCTGCCCTTGTATTGCAGCAGGTGTACACATCACTGCTTCTAGAAAGTAGCACTTCTTTGCTAATTTGCTAAGGACTGAGCTGACACTTAACAGCTCATCATGATTAAAGAGCAGAGTACAGCCAAACTGTTTCAAGAGGACCCTGAAAGCATTTTTCACTTTGTGACCCAGTCCTCTCCCTCCTGAGCTGGTGGCTTTTCAGTCCAGCACATAAGGGGAAAAGAGCGCATCAGAGATTTTTCTCTTCTCTTCCAATGCACTACAAAATCACTTGGCATAAAACTGAAAAGTCGCTTTCTGAAGATGCAGTTTCCTAATGGCATGAACAGAAGAAAAATGAAGTAAATAACAGAGTAGAGCTGCCTCTATGTCTGCTCTTGGCATGTTCTAGCCCTTGAAGTGACCAGTCAGCAGAAGTAACCGAAGACAAATGAGCAAACATTTCTTAAAATGAGTCATTAAACTGTAAACTGTACTTTCACATCCTATGTTGAAGATCTCTTCTAATCTGTTTTAATTATCCAGTTGTTCAATACGTGTATCCATTCAACATGAAATGGAGACTTTTCCTTCATTTTTAAAGTTTTTTTTTTTTTTTTCAGGGAGTAAATAATTCATTATCTGACTACATGTAAGGAAAAAAACGAAGCCCTTGAGCAACTTAGATGATGAAAAAAATGGAGCTGGGATGAATCCCGTTTAAATTTCACTTGAAACTCTTTATTCGCTGTGTCTAACCAGCCGATTTCCTCAAAAGGCACCACAAATTCAGTACACGAATCTGCCAAAGAATGACATCGGCAGCACTTTATATTCATAATGAAGTATGCAGTCCTGTGCTGCTGAAGCAGAAATTAGATATGTTCTCTGCAAAGCTTGACAGAAGCTGGAAATGAGTGACAAATAAATGTATCCAGCTTATGTTAAAAAAACACCTTGCTGCTATGGTAAATATCTCTGCGTGTCAGATCCTGGTACCATCTCTCCAAAGTAGTAAGCAACAATGTGCTCCCGTTCAGAAGAACAGCCTATCTGTTGGGCACGTACACAGGAGCACACTGCAGTCCGTATTCTGCAGAGCAGAGGGAGATAACCAGGCAAACAAGGAGGCTCACAACGCCAAAGCAGAAAGTGGCATTGGCCAAAGAGCGCTTCTAAGGGAACTGAAAATTGTTTCTTTACAGAGACTTCTGAAAGCTTCATTAATTTCTCAAGAACAAACAGCAAAGCTTTTGAAAATGACTTCTTTAAATTCACATTTAGCTTTCCATAGAATTTTTTTGTTTTCATTGTTCTGATAACTTGTAATGGCAGTCCTAACATTATTTCAACACAACATAAACTACAGAAAAACTTGCAAATGGTGGAATACAAAATAACTTGGAAGAATGCCTATCCCTTCCTTGAAAAGCAAGCATTTGGGGTCTCTCAATTTTCCTTTGAGACTCAGATGAGGATAAAGCAAATGAATGAGGAGAGCTAGCTACAGAAGGACTGCATTTATGAAATACACGCAGAAGTAGGTCAAATTGCACTAAGGCCAAATGCCTGACAAAATAAAGCCCAAAAGTAAAGAAACTGTGGGAAGGGATTCACCACCTATCAAGCCTGGAGGAAGATAAATGTAAAAACAATTAACAGTCTTCAAGATTACAGCATTATCAACATTAAGAATGTGTATTTTAAAAGATTAGTGTAATTGGCAATGATTTCGTATTATATAAATTTAAAGTGTAAGGAACTGAAGGAGGCTAGCAATAGTAAATTACTGTCATGAGAAAAACTGCCCACTATCTGCACATGTTGACTTGTTGAATATGTTGCATCTTAACATTTTCAGTGAAAAAATGAGATTTTGATTGAAGGAAAATCTTTATAGACTGCTTTCCATTAAAAATAAATAAATCATTCTTTTCAATGAAAAGCAGTCTCAGGCTTTCAGTATTTAAAAAAAAAAAGCAACCAACAAAACAAACCCAGCATTTACTGATGGCCCCGGATACCTTGGAAAGGGGTTTGGAAATAAATTCATGATGAAATAGCAAGGACAGGAACTGAGAGAAATGAATGCAGCTCTGGAAAGGAAACAAAGACAAATGAGTGTTTTAACAAAATATTTATGCTGGACTGATCCAAATAGCATTGTGAGGCTTGTGAATCATGGAAAGCAAGAAGATAACAGGACTGAGCAAAATTGTCTCTGGAGAGGGATAGAGCATCACTTGTGCATGACTAATGGTGCTGCTGATGTTAACCTGTGTGGGCCGAAAGCACGTTCAGCACGTGAAAACAAAGCAAAATGGGGCAGGATCAGAGCAATGGCATGCATTAGCAGACACTTTAAATAGTTATGGCACAATATGAAGCCCTGTAGTGCTACGAAGCTGCTGTGTAACAGAATGAGCAATTAATGCAGGGAACTGCATGCACATGAGCTTCTGATTTCCTTACATCTGTTTGCCATAGGTAGTTATGGCTCTCTGCTCTGTGTACCCAAAGATCCGAGCTGTAAAGCCAGTGGTGAGAGACAGGGACTTTTGGCTAAATTACTTGAGCAGACTAAACACGAAAAGAACATTTTAATTTAGCTTGGTTCAAATGCCAGCCCATGTCACAAATGAGAATTAATTTGATCTCTCTTTCTCTCTCCCCTGTCCGTCAGCATCAGAAAATCACTAACTGGCAAAACAAACAAGGCTGACTAGCTGCTCGTGGTGGGACAGCAGAGCTGATGTGTGCAAGTAAAATTTTTATTTCTTTTATGAAGAGAAAATAGGGGGAAAAAAAAGAAATTAGCTGTAAAAAAAAGAAAATCCCTCTATCATAATGGCAGGAAAGAGAATGTAAACACTACGTACTGTTGATAGAGAAAGACACTGGAAACACTATTATTAATAAGGGCAGTAAGTGTTGCTTATTTACATCAGGTTAAAGGTAAAATTACATCAGGTAAAAAGTATTCCTGTGGCTGCTTCCTGCATGTTATTAGTGAGCACAAACACAGAGGGACTGATTTTTAGTCCATGTTCTCATTCTACACGTGCTACATTCATGCTCATCTGTTGTGGTCCTTGCTCTGTATTTCCCTCCAGTTTCTTCTCCCAGTACAGCCACAGGCTGGCAGAAGGAAAGACCGCACTGTTCAGTTCATCTGACCTGCAGGGAAGGTCAGTCCTTAAGGAATGCACTCACACAGAAAGCAAGGCTGCTGTGTGTCAGGAGTTATTTATCTCCTTTATCAACCTTAAGTGAGACCGTCACAGCCTTGAGCAGACCGAAGCCTCTCTTCCCCTTGCAAATGGGTAGATGAGATATATCCCGTAGTGTGCAGACAAAGAAGGATAGTACAGGAGTCTGCTGGCATGGATCCCATTGTTTAGGCACATGGAGTGATGCTGGGAGAGGATGAAGTGCTGCCACGTCTGTGTTGGATCGCACAGAAGTCTAACCTCAGACACACATCAGCCCTGTCATCACAGCAGGCCCCTTCCCTTGTCTTTATGAAGCATTTTTCTAACATCCCCACTCCTGAGAAGCAAAAGGAAGAAGGCCCTGCTGCTGAGGTGCCTCAGATCAGATTGATCAGGCAGAGGGCAGTGGGCTCCTACCATGCTGTGAGGAGTGCATCCATCACAGACCAACACAGCCCGGGTTCTGCACAAAAACAACATCATGACTGTTCTCCTTCCCCTCCTCTCTGCTGGCCACACTTAGAAGTCAGAGAGAGTAATCAATGAAGGAACAGTGGCTTCAATTACTGCTTGTTTTCTGGCTTGTTCCAGAATAACTCTCACGCTGAGACAAATGGCCAAGCTGTAGCTTATCCACAGTCTCTAAAAACAAACCACGTATTTTCTGACATTTAAACTAAATTTAAGCTGCAATCCAGGGCAATTTGGTGCTGGCAGCTGACTGCCCATGTTTTAATTCCATGGTGTGATTTTTAAGAATGGTGTTGCTTTGTTATTTCGCATCTCATGACATGGAGGTGTCTCGCTCCAATTTATAGGAGGGAGATGAGGCTCTTTTAATATCTGTATGCCCGGCGTGAGATTAAGAAACAACGGTTCATATGCTGGTCCAACCAGTTTGTTACAAATCCTGATCAGGGAGACGGGGAAGGGAAGGAGGGCGATAGAAAAGATGGGAAAGAAGCAGGAGTTGCGTAAAGCGGGGAGAGTCACCACAGGATCCAGCAGCGTCCCATTGCACGGCGTTTGAAGGTCCGAGGCAGAAGCAGCGGGGGGCGGGGAGCAGCAGCGTGGCGGCCTTGGGCAGCAAGGAGGCAGCGGAGGCAGGCGCCGAGCCGATCCGGGAGGAAGCAGCAGCGCTCAGGCAGCAGCCCAGGAGAGTTCGGCAGCATGCAGGTGACACCTCACGAGGAATCTAATGGTCAGGAATCCTTGATCTTCTTCATGAGGAATCTGCTGCCAGAACAGCTGTCCTCATGGTTTTCAGTTCCTCTTTTATCCTCCTTGTTCTCCTGCCTACCTGACAAGGATGGGCCTTGAGCAAGAGTCACTGAGCACCCTGAGATGGCCATCGTCCTGAGGTAAGGCCACACAAAGGAGTACTTCTCAGCCATTTAGCTGCAGCTCATCTCGCTCTCGTTGCCCCTGGCCTTGTCCATCTGCGTCCCCCACACAAAGGATTTCACAACCCTTGCTCGGGACTTGTCTGGACTTGAACAAGTCCATCTGTGTCCCCAGCAAGCTTTGAGACACAGACGTTAACAGAATAATGTCTTACAGGAGGTAATGAGTTAATTTTGTTACCTAGAGAACTCCAAGATTGGCAAGTAAGATCACAGTACAGGAGAAAGCAAAGCAAAAGGACACCTGTGCCTTAGGCTCTTTAAGGCCAAGGAGAGAAAAAGCAGAGCATTGACTCTACAATCAGCATTAGGCTCCAGCAGGGGCTGATGTGGGCTGGCACACAAGCAAAACCTTGTGCCTTATCATACTGGAGTACAAGTTTCTGAGAGGGAAGAACGTGCAGCAGTGAAACCACAACCCAGGTAACACAGTGGAGATTGTTACTATTTGACCGCATTTTTTTTCTCCTTTCATAACTGATGATAGGACCCTTATAGTCAGGGCTGACGCACCTAGGTATATTTTTGCTCCTTCATGCATTGCTTCCCCAGCCCATGGCTCATTACCTGGAGGGCTCCAAACTTTGCCCCCTTTTCTGGGATGCTCAACGCCCTTCCAGGTCTCCAGAATGCAAGGTATCACAGGTAATATTCTTGTTGTCCAGGAAGATCACAATGTTTTCAACACATACCCTTCAATAGTGACTTCTAGAAACAGGAAATCTTGTAAAATATTCAACAGCTTCTATTACTGCCATCAGTCTGAGTTATAGCAATGTAAAGATGTAGTGTCAAATAAATTTATTTTACAGAGAAGGATGAACAACACCAAGTCCTCTGACTATGCTTTTACATTAAAATTCAAACTGGCAGCCTTTTTATTTTCTGCTACCTTTCAGATAACATGCAAATAATTAAATTTTAATTGTGCTCTGTTCTTGAAAAACGCAATTGCATAGTTTATGTACCAGTGGTTTCAAAGCTAATTTTGATTTTCACCTAGGGTGAACATTGGTACCCAAAGAATTGATCTATGTGGCAATAATCTGAGTACTTTAAATGATGAGAAATTACAGGAAAGAATTTGCCATTGGCAAACCCCTAGTTAAAACAGCGGCAACAATCTGAGGAGACACAAACTAATTTACTAAATAAGACATTGGAATGCAAGATAAAATACTATAATAAAATGTAATACAATATAATTAGAATTGAAGCTAATAAATCAAATTAAATGAGACGGAGGGTCCAAAAACTGAAGGCCTTACTCTAACGCTGAGGTGAGACGTGTTGGGAGGAGCAGAAGGGAGGAGAGAGCCAGATGATCGAAAAGGAGGAAGAGAGCCTGATCCCATGACTTTGCCAGGGATTTTATCTCCTCTCTGAAGACAAAGGTCCCTGGGGTGTGTAGTTCTTCTCTTCTGGGACAGGTACCCAGAGCTGGAGCATTAACTCTTTAACTCCCAGTGCACTACATGGTGTTATGATGTGGAATGATAACCAAAATCATAAAACCATGACATCCATTAGTGCCGCCTCAGGATTTGGGCAGATGCACTTTTGATCAGAAAGCAGCAGGAAGATAGCATGAGGTACCCATGACTGAACATACTTCATTGAATGCTTTACACTTAATTTTAACATGTAATTATACAAGAAATTCAGGTAGAACACTGAGCAAAATAAAAAACAACAACCCTTCAGTCTCTACTGTTGGTAAGACAGAAAGTGGTAGAAATGAGCAGAATAGACAGTACATCATGTACTATGATACTTCCAGAGTGCATACGTATATAAAAATCTCTCTTTCTCTCTCTCATCGTAACAAACATATGAATAATTCAAACACCCTCTTCTCTTAGATACTCTAAGGAATATGTCTTTTGTTGTTTCAGGAAAAGCAGTTGAGATAGAACTGGGAAGCTGTGTGTGAGAAACAGATGGAGTTTTGTTTATAAAGGTAAATTTTATTTTAAAATCTTTGGGGAGAATCACAATTTTCTTCCAGATTTAGTTCACAGTTGGTTTATTCTATCAATTAAATATGGGTGCAAGATAAAACAGGTTCGTTTGAATAGGTTATCATATTAACTTCATCAAATTTATCACGTTCCCTACAGTCTCTTCATTACTTTAATTGACTTAATTCAGTTGATAAAAGTTGTTAGTTAGTTTTTACTAATTTTCAGGTCTATACTTTTTAAGCTGGACATTGCTTCATTTGTCAGTGATGGAAGTGGAACGGTGAAGCAAAGTTTGTGTTGAAATGCAGCAAAAACTCTCAGGAGTAGCTGCAATTTGAGTGAGTAGAAAGTAATCATAAACAATTTTTTTTTCTTTTTTTAAAGAAATACTGATTGTCTAAATGAGCAGCTGAAATAAGCATTAGCACAGTTTGTGTTACCAGTCTGAATGGACATGTAGAAGTAGTAGATGCATCTGTAGTTCGCACTGGAGTAGGAACCCTTTTCCTTCCCGTGACCCCAAATCAGACACAGAGCATCTCACTTCACCTAGTGCCAGCGGAGTGATCCCATCAACCCCTCATTACAGGTGCTTTGATGGAGAGTCAGCCCTTCTGGACAAATAAACACAAGGAAAGATCTTCATCCTCAATGCATATGCACTACTTGTCTTGCAGTGTTCACTACTTGAGTATATTACTTTTTCCCTGGCAAAAAATGCAAACAGCCGGTCTGTCTATAAAAATTCAAACAAATGTATAAAAAGGGAAAAAGCTGAAGCCCTATAAAACTTTCAAAGCAACTCCTATCTCTGTAGTTACATATCAACCTGTTTCACCTAGCACAATTTCACACAACTAGGTAAGCAGTTTGCTAGAGAAGTCAGCTCCCTTGTAAACTTCTAGGGTGCCAAGATGCTCACAGCAGTAAATATGAGCTAAATGGAGTAGCAAGAGAGACTTTAACTCATCACAAGTGCTGATCCTTGGCAGCTTTGGTATGAAGACTAGAAGCCTAGCCCTGACCTGTGAAGCACTGTATTCCTGGGAATCTGCACACCCTTTCTTTCTTCCCTTCCACTAGAGCTGAAACAGCTCAGGTGTACCACTGCTGGTAAAAAATTAATATTTTTGTCCATTACCAGAGATAGTAGTTTCCTTGGAATCCCAAGTACTGGGCTAAACAGGGAAGGAGAAGAGCTAACCACCGTGCTCAGTGTACCACCTTATTAAAAAAAGCAGACAGCAGTTAAGGATAGCATGGGATGATCTGAATGATTTTCTTCTAAGTCCTTTATAAGGTTTGAGGCTGGATATATATAGCATTGGGCTAAGTTAAACAGATTTAAGTTTTTCCATTGACAACCGTGCAAGGGAAACTAATGGGGGCTGGGATTGTGTTTTTAAGGTCAGAATTACACTGCTGACTGAATCAGAGAGCATGTTTCCAACACAGGCTCAACAGGAGCAGCTCCAACATAGAACAAGACGCAGTCTGATCTCTCTGATAGCTCAACACGTGTAGATCCTCCTGAGATTTTAGCACAAGTGTTTGGCACGTTTTATTTCTTCCTAAAATCCCCAGCTCTTGGCATTATACAGTATGACAGAAATTCTGCTTTCCTTTGAAAATTAGCAAACATTTAATCTTTCTGCATAGAGCTTAAAAAAATGACTCCAGTAGGAATACACAAGTGAACTTCCTTAAGAAGTCTCTTTGAGTCAGGCTTAGGATTTTCTGTGATTTTGGAGTGTGTGGTTCTACTGCCAAGAAAATGCAAAAGCTGCAGAGCGGGTGGGTGGGGAAGGGCACACACACAGTGCAAATGGCAATTGGACTTTAATCTACCTGTCGTTCCTGCCACCAAAGCCAAAAAGCTTGAGGCTGAAGATGATGTAAAAGAGACTGCTGTTGAAAAAATCAGTGAAGAAGATTCAAAAACGAATGATCACAACGTTGCTCCGAGTATAAAGGAATACATAACATACTGGGACAGTTAAAGGCTATAAAATCCATCCTTTCACTTCATATTTGCTACTCATGGCTTGGAATCTGCTAGGAGAGAATGACCAGTGATGTATTTGTAATAGAAGCAATTGTCTGATAAGTATAACCTTAAAACTAAGAGCAACTTTCAAAATCAGTTTTTTTCAAAAATGTGAGGAAATTATTTTTCTGAACAAGTGGTCAGGCACTGGAATGGGCTGCCCAGGGAGGTGGTGGAGTCACCAAACTTGAAGTTGTTCAAGGAACATTTAGACTTTGTGTTGAGGAACATTGAGGTTTAGAGAGAACTATTGGTGATAGGTGGCTGGTTGAACTGGATGATCTTGTAGGTCTTTTCCAACTTCGGTGATTCTATGATGCTCTTGTGATATTTATGATGTGTGTATTTATACACATGCCATTACCTTTTCTTTGTCTGATTGTTATACTTATCAGACAAGTGCTTCTATTACAAATACTTACATCACTTGTCATTCACTCCTAGCAGATTCCAAGCCACGAATTGCAAACATCTTTACAAAGATCATCTTTGGCACAGCTGAGCTAAACTACTCTTTAATAGCAGTCTTCACCTATGTCTTGCTTTGCTAGATAGGCTTTTTGGATCTAAGGTTAAAATTCCACTCAGCAGTTGTGAAATATTTTATAACTGCAGTATTTTCTATTGCCAGTTTTTCAAAATACAGTCTTTGTGGCAAGATGCATAGTCTGGTTGTTTACAGGATACATTTTTCTAAAATTCAGTGGAACAAAAATGTTTTACCTTCAGAAAAATAGCATCCGATATATTTTTCATTTCAGAATGAGTTTAGAAAGGACAACTGGTTGAGTAAGACCCACCTCTTCAGATTCAGTACATGGCTTCCAAAGTAAAATGTGCTCAATTTTCCATTATCTGAATTCTTCTGTGGTCACAGATGTTCTGTCTCTTTTCATTTTACATATTCACAAGAGACAATCATGTATTTACATGAGTCATTTTATTGCCTTGCTTTTCTCACCATCCAAAGCGATTCTTTATGAACCTTGCCAAAAGCTGTTTAATGAAAGTGGAATCAACACAGAAACCTTTCCTGACCCATCCATTCTGAATTATTTGTGATGCAAAAGATGAAGAATGATTAGTTTTGTGCTTACTATGTCTTATTAAACTGTATGCATAAATGCCAAAATTCCTTGCAGACTTAGATGCTACCTCAGCATACTTCACATCAGAAAAAGCTGAGGGATGGACAAGACTTACTGGGGAAATACTGTAAATGCATTTTAGGGACACATGCAGTAGCTGTACACTCAAAGCACTTGGATCTAAAGCTGAAGAATAGACTTTTTTAATTGCATGCCAGTAGTGAGCGAATTACACCTTCTCTTTCTTTATTACTCAGAAGGCATGCAAGTGAACAAGGTGATGGGTGTCAAGTTCGGAAAGCATTAAGTAAGGGTTCAGGGTAGCTGTGATGCCATAATGTCAGTTTACCGCTTCCCTGTAGTCTCCTGTAGTGTCTATTAATTTCCACTTCGACTTAGTAATGTCGAAATGCAGTCAAATTAAAACCTCACTGCTAATTTTCCTTGTAGTAATGGATGTGATCTAGATAAATAGATTAACTCTCATTAAAATTTGCTGAGAAGCACAGCAGTGTTGAAAGAGCAAAATATATCCCTTTTTTAAGTGCTCTTGGCAGCACTAAATAGCTTCTTATTTAGTGACCGTAATAAAGAGGACAGGAACAGCTGGATCCTGAAGTGCAGACACAAAGCAATTTTCCAAAAATGTTACCAGAGTGAGATATGAAAGATTCAGGGAAAGCACAGGTTTTGGATTCCTGCTGCCTTCCAAATGCAGAAATGTTCTATGACCTACAATAGCATTTTGAAAACGTGGGTGAATAAAAGCCCCCAGACCCTACATATACAACGTGTATACATATATCTGTATTGAAGCATTAACACGAGAACAGCAAAATAGAATGAAAACTCAAAGTTTAGTAAAAATAATAATAATAATACAGAAGTTGACTAAAGGAAAGTGCCACCACAATATTTTATAGATGGTCTGCCAATTGTTTCAAAAATGCTAAGACGTCCTTTGAATTTTACAACGCTGACAAGCTGTGAAAGATGTATGTTGAAAAAGGCATTAGCCCAGAGAGAAATGAAAACCAAGCCCTGCTATGGCTGAGAAAGGAGTGGTCTGTTGGCTCTGGTCCCTCTGAAATGGGGCAGGTAGGCCATGTGGAAGCCAGCTGCTGGCAGGAAGGGGAGCTGACAACACAGGACTTTTACATTGACACAGAAGTCAAATATTGGGTGCTAGAGGTAGATTTTCCCTTCTGCAGGCCACCCACCAAAGAAATGATGTATTGTGTACAGGTTTAAAAACGTCACTAACTAGTTTAAGGCAAAACTGAACACTAAAGAGAGCTCTACAAATTGTATGAAGTATGCTCTATTCACCCGTTACGCTGTCTCTCAGCAGTTATCAAACAGATGCTACTCTTGGAAGAAGGATAAAGAAAAACGTTACAGAGAATAATTCTAATATCCCAAATGGGTTTTGGAAATTGATGAGGTTAATTACTTTTAAGTCTAAAACTTCAAAATGCAAGTTGTAGGAATGCGATGAAGGCTTAAATTTTTCTGCACAGAATATGTGAATTCCTCCAATGCCATTTCTCTATTTTATGGATGTTACTGCACAAATATTCTGAAAAGATGATTTGTAAGATACATTCTTACATCTTGAAAATTGAAATAAGAATACATTAGCGATTGGATTAAAGCCAGGTCAATGTCAAAATTGTCTTACGACGATGGCTGCTTTGCTAAAGGAATCTGAAGTAATGATTCAGTCTGAAGTCTTTCAGAATTCAGAGAAATGTTTGTGTGCACACATGCTGTGGTACAGTAGAAGGATTACAGATGAAGAGAAAGGTCTTCAGCATTACAGACTTTATTAGTGCTAGAAAACATGATTTTACAAAAATGAAAGCATAGCATTCAGTTGCTAACGGTCTCTGAAAAGAAAACTCAGCAAAGGAATGAAAATGAGGTCAATTTAATTTGGTCTCTAAGCACACAGTAGAAGGAAAGAAAAGTCCCTGTAGATTTTTAAGTACTATAACTCGGAAGATCAAATCTAGAGCTTCCACAGTCTGCTCTCTTTATGTTTGAAAAAAGACTTGCAAGTGCAAAAACATTTCTCAACAGAGACATTTTCTTTCAAAATAGACACGCACTCCAGGATTGAAATAAAGCTGCTCAAAAGATTCAGTCAAACACCCTTAGTCCCTAATATCAATTGCCATTAGTCTTCCCACTGTAGTTTGTCTTTAGTACAGCAGCAGCTGGTGGCAGACGGAGAGAAGTTGTGTTTAGCTGCGATTGCGCCTTCCTGAACAGAAGGAACCCAAAAGTGGTCTCAGAAAAACCAACAGATATGACCATAACAGCCAGGTGACTGATTTTCTACACTAGCTGCTGTTCAGTAGGTGGTAGCATAAGAACATACTTCTAATCTGTTCAGTAAATCAATGAAAAATAATTTCTGTAGGCTTTTCCTTCCAGTGTGGAAGCAAGAACAAACACAGAGCTTAGCCTTAACTCAGCAAAGACCTTTTTCCCCCATCTCCGAACAGCAGGTAGTTCAGAATGATAATTAAATCTTGCTCTAATGCAAATGTTTAATTTTCTCAGAAAAGCACGCTGGTAGCCCAGGCACTTTTCACCAGGCCATTTGAACGAGTTTTTTTCATAACTTTTCTCAGAAGCTTTGCAGAATCAGCTTCACGTGTACAGAGTATATCTCAGAGTTCTATTGCTTTCAAAGGACATATTTAAACTGGGATTTTCTTGCCTTACTGTTATATTGCTTAGCGCTGCAGAAAATGCATATGCTGTCCCAAAAGCAAAGAGCAGGTCCCCAAATCCTATCACTGCAGGCTTTGAGCGTATTTGTGCGCTGATATGCATGGGAGTAACAGCACACTTCAATTAAGAGAAAAATGTGGCGTATACATCACTGTGCTGCTACCTTCTGCCCAAAAAGAGAGGAGATCTGTCCTGGAACCAATCAAGGATCAAAGCAGGCTGATGTAGCTGTTTATTTCACTTATGTGAGCAAGTGACACTGACTGGAGCAAACCTCCTTCAAGGCAGGGAAATCTTTTTGTTGCTGGGTGAAGTAAAATATCACGCTGTTTCCTTACTTAAATGAGGAATGCAAGACAAATGGGATTTCAACCATACTGCATTCATAGCTCTGCACACTTGCCAAATCACTCTGAGGTATCTTGGAGGCAGGAGAATCAGAGTGGCTGTGTAAATCCAAGTAATGTATCCAGAGGAGGGTCATAGTGGTCCTAGCTACATCTGCACTCTATGAAGGTGCCCAAAGCTTCAATTTGGCATGTTATTTATGCATTTCTGTACATCTATCAATTCCTAAAACTCTGTTTTAATGACATAGTATTTTTCACAGAGAAAACCTTGGTAAAAATGGCTGCACTTTCTGTTTCCTCACTCAAAAAACAGCAATGTGCCACAAATAGAGGGGAGATGTAATTCCCACAAATCATGAAGAAAGTGCTCATCAGAAAATACATTATTTTGAATACCGTATCTTACAGTGCTCACTGGAAATAAGTCATGCTTCTAAAGCCAAACAGACTATAAAGCAATCCAAGCAATTGGAACACATTTGACTACTTCAAAAACGTTACAAAACAAAGAGCAGCTCTCTCAGAACTGTCTTGTTACCATCTTTGCCATAGTACTACTGTAGTAATTAGCAGAACTTAACCAACTTTTTTGGAAACTCTTTTTGGACCATTCTTGCCTCCAGGAAAAAGGGAGGCCATCTGGACTCATTTCTTTAGTGTGAGCAGTGTAGGCTTTTTCAAAGCAGCTTTGGCAGGAACTCAGCTTCAGACAGAAATGGGCACTCAGCACTTCCACATAGTTTGGAAACTCCATCCGGGTGGAATTAGGCCCTGGGAATACAGTTCTTGCCCTCAGAAAAAGGAAGAATTCTAACCTAAAATGAGGATGCAGAGCATTTAAAATCGTATCACTCACGAAGAAGGTGCTTGGGTGGCACAGTAAGTCCACTACATCTTTGTAGAACTTCCATCAGTGTCTTACTGGTGAGGCACAAGCTTCTGCAGAAAGTCTGTGAAGTCTAACATCTAATTGCCTCTGGAAAAAAGTCACATGCAATAAATGGAGTGAAAGGTTAGAGCAACATCCTGTCTATGATGAGAAATAAGCCTCATAAAATTCCTCCCGGTGCAAAGTACTACCACCAAAAGCATTTTCAGCATTTTCATTACTAACTGGTCAAGGATCTACGTACAGGACTGCTCAGAATGTGTTTTTAGGGGAGACTGGAGAGTGTGAAAAAGACAAGCCTTTTATCCATAAGAAATAAGGAATGTGAGCAAATGAAGGCCACCTGAATCACAGTTAGTGAAAACAGTGAAAAAAAATGTGACAAAGGGCAGAGTAAGTGGAGCGCATAAGCAAAGCAAGGCGGTAAATGTTTATGCATGAAGAAAAGTCATCCTGCTGATGGGAATTAGGCCTTGTGAGCTGCCTTTTTAGCATGAGGCTGACTACTCTCCTCATGCTTTTGTCTTGTTTTGGCAAAGGCTACCCAAGGCACCAAAGCAACACATCTGGGTATCTCTAAGCCACAAAAACCCTTTAGAAGGAAGTACAAATGTCACTGAAAGAACAGAATTCCCCTTGAAATGTGAAGATGGAGATAAGCAGTAACATGCATCATCAGCATGCTCGCTGGCCGTGCTGATGGCTGCAGATGGAGAGGAAATCTTTCATCCCAGAAAGCAGCACCATGGCAGTGACATCAATGGGCCTGTCAGCAGTAAGACCATAAGCCAAGGGCAGTGGACCAGGCTTGTCTGTGAGAGGACAGCATGGGCCCTGGGGATGAAAGAAGAAGCAGCATGCCAGTGTGGGTTATTGCGGCCATGATTTGAACAAGAGGGAAGTATGGAAATATGTAGAGCAAGGTAGTATGGCCATCTGTGTTCCTTTCTCTCCCAGGTTTATCAGAGAAGACAAACACAGGACAAGCAGAGTGAAAGCGTAACACCCATAAAACTCTCCTTCTTCATAGCCTATAGGCACCTCAATAAAATGTGCCTGTGAATGACACTATAACTGCAGCAGAAAATAGGGGGAAAAAAATCTTTTCTCCTTTCCTTGTTATATTTTTATTTTTTTATTTGTTTGCTTCATGAATTTGATAACGCAAACTAGGGAGATTAATCCACACATAGCTGACAGGGACTTCTGTTCAAGTCACTGTGAATCAGTGTCCATCAGCATCAGCCAATTACTGATCTAAACAAACTTCATTTATCCACATATACTTTTTTCTTCAAACTATTTTGTTTGCATTGCTTGGAAATTAATAGATGTGATACCGATGCCTTATAGCCACTTTGCACACACATATATCATTAAAGACTTATCAAAACTGAGGGAAATGCACAGCATGAACTCGTACTGCCTTCACACAGCTAAAAAAAATTATGCCTTTGCTGAACAGAAATAACTCTGAAGTCTACCAGCTTTATAATTTATGTGATGCTAACATCTTCTGAAGCTATTCTCCTGAGGATTTTTTTGTCTCCTTCTGATTATCTTCACACTGAGAAATCAATTGTTCCTGAATTATAGCACCCATAACACATCTGACAATTCCTCAAGAATCTAAGAGTGAATATTTTTTTGAATGAGTTTATTTATAGCACTTGTACTTTACAGAAAGACGTATTAGCACTGCAGTCCTGTGTTCTAAATCACCCACGCATATCAGTGCTGCTAGATTGCCAGTCACCTTCCTGGACTCCACCGAAACAGGAAATTGAACTAGAGGTTGATCATCAAGTTAATGCAACTGAATATAAGGGTCTCCCCAAAGGCTAAAGAGCCACTCTTACGCTTTCATCTCTATCTCAATGTCCAAATATAAACAGCTTCCATGCCAGTTAATTTACAGGGATTAATAACTGGAAGACTTTTAAAATTCACTTCAGTAAGACTGGGAAAACGGGTCAATAAATCAAGTCTTTTATCTGCCTGCTCAGTCTTATTCTGAAGTCTGTTCCCCATGTATGAATGATTAGCAGCAGGTGTAAAATAGCTCCCGGAAGGTTACTACTGGCAAGTCCAATTCACTTGTGGATCTTCCTGAATACAGCTCATTAAATGCCCCGTATCTGAGACCTAAGCTCCTGACATCCAAATTAAGGGTACATTATTTCTATTAAGAGATTTTGAATGACCTCTGCCAGTAGTTCAAATTTTTGGCAGCTTTAACCAGCTATCCAGATGTTTTCCCTTGAAAGACAACTAAGGAAAAAAAAAACCAGGTGCTGTTCTCCCTCTTTAAAAATTGTTATTTCTTTTAACATAAATTCTCCTAGAGAAATATTGAGGAGTGGATAATTGCAGCATTTTGAGATGCTATGGCTCAGAGGGCTAAATCGATGCCACCAATGCAAGATGCGTTCTGCTTTGCAGACAAGTTGCTGTACCTATTCTGATACTACATTAGCGAAAAATATAATTATTGAAAAGATGATGTGTGCCTCAAACACGCTGCAAAATACAGGAGGTATATTTGGTGGAAAGAGACAGAGGTGAAACAACATGGAAGGGAGGAAACTTCAGCAATGTAATTCAACGACTGCTCAGACAGACCTGTTATTTAATTCAGTAGTGAGCATGGGCTTGCTTCAATCAATGACCAGCATCCAAATCCTGCAGCTATCACACCTGGATCAAAACTCAGCAATGGCACTGTCTTTAGACACAGGATTGTTGCGAGTCCAAGGAAGGCGTTAACAGCATACAGCAGAGGAATATCTGAGCATCGGTGTGAAGTGGAGCATCTGAAATGGCTCTTACAGTTTGACTTTATAGCCATTTCTAGAATTAGAAAAAAAAAAAAAAAAAGGAATTTCTATGTAGGGCTCTGTATCTCTGGCAGAAAGTACTGATAACCTTTCCTGTAAGCCAGTCTTGTATTCTAGGTCTAGCGGGGCATTAAGAAAAAATGCTACACATTTATTACAAATGCAGATCACACTTGGGAATCTTGAGACAAAAGGACATAAAGAGGCACATAAAGCAGCGCACTGCAATGCTGGCATTTGCTTTCCAATCATCTCTATTGTTTATCAACATTCAGAAAGAGGTAGTGGGAAGAACAGTCTTCAGCTGAGGAGCACATACCTTTGAAAAGGTTATTTTAGCAGTAATTATTGATACAGTATATAAATAAACTACTTCTTATCATCAGATGCCAGAGTAAGTTATTAGTATTATCATAGCAATTATCATAGCTTGTGTCAAGAGGACTGCAGTAGTGAGCAAAAGGCTTTATGGAATTTTTCTAAGCTCCTTCCCCATAATGTATATGCTATGCCTTTTTAAGTGTTCTAGATAACTCAGCTGCCAATAATGATGATCGCCTGAAACATCCTGAGATGGGCACAAACCAGTAAAGTATAATTTGCAAGGCATTTCTTCAATATTTAAGTCAAATAAGAACTGTGTCAGTAAGTGGCATAAATCCTACATTTGATATTACTAACTAAATTATACTATGCACTACCTTCCAATATGCCCATAAGCATAAAATCTGCTATTGCAAAAAGTTTAATTTGTTGGATATTGGTATACTTCGTAATAGTTAAAAAAGCAAACCACAGAATTTGCTTTTTATTTTTTAACAGAAAGAGCTGTTTTTAAAGCAGGCTGTGACTGGGATAAGTGATTAAGTTACACTGTTGATCACTGGTACACCATGGAAAGAAAATCTTCTGTTAATCTTATAAATGTGGTCAAAAAATACCTTCTTTTCCATCTTGCCAAGGGAAACTAGCTTCTTTGCTGTAGTGTATATAGAATCATAGAATGGCCTGGGTTGAAAAGGACCACAACACCCATCCAGTTCCAACCCCCGGCTGTGTGCAGGGTCACCAACCAGCAGCCCAGGCTGCCCAGAGCCACATCCAGCCTGGCCTTGAATGCCTCCAGGGATGGGGCATCCACAGCCTCCTTGGGCAACCTGTGCCAGTGCCTCACCACCCTCTGGGTGAAAAACTGCCTCCTAATAGCCAACCTAAACCTCCCCTGTCTCACTTTAAAACCATTCCCCCTTGTCCTATCACCATCCACCCTCGTAAACAGCCATTCCCCCTCCTGTTTATACGCTCCCTTCAAGCACTGGAAGGCCACAATGAGGTCTCCCTGCAGCCTTCTCTTCTCCAAGCTCAACAAGCCCAGTTCCCCCAGCCTTTCCTCACAGCAGAGCTGCTCCAGCCCTCTGCTCATCTCAGTGCCTCCTCTGGCCCCGCTCCCAGAGCTCCACGTCCTTCCTGTGCTGGGGCCCCAGGCCTGGACGCAGCGCTGCACATGGGGCCTCACAAGAGCCGAGCAGAGGGGGACGATCACCTCCCTCTCCTGCTGGCCGCCCCTTTTTCATGCAGCCCACAACACAGCTGGCCTTCCGGGCTGCAGGCGCACACTGCTGCCTCATGGCCAGCTTCTCGTCCACCACGACCCCAAGTCCTTCTGCGCAGGGCTGCTCTCAAGGAGATCTTCCCCCAGTCTGTATCAATACCTGGGATTGCCCCGACCCAATGCAGCACCCTGCACTTGGCCTCATTGAACCTCATTAGGTTCACATGGCCACTTCTCCATCCTGCCCAGGTCCCTCTGGATGCTTCCCTTCCCTGCAATGCATCGACTGCACCGCTCAGCTTGGTGCCATCTGCAAACTTGCTGAGGCTGCACTCGATGCCATCATCTGTCATTGATGAAGATGCTGAAGAGCACCGGTCCCAAGACCAACCCCTGAGGGACACCGCTTGTGTTGTGATTTTATGATTCTTGTCGCTATTCCACATCATAACATCATGTAAAGCACAGGAATTACAGAGTTAACACTCCAGTTCTGTGGACTGACAACTTTTGGAAGAGAACAACTAAACACTCCAGCAGACTTTGCGTTCAGAGGGGAAAATAAATGTCTTGATGTAGGGGAACTGCTGAGTCACGGCCTGAACCTCTGATTGATCACCTGAGGCGAGCCATGAGTCAGCCAGAGGAGCACAGGTGAAGGCAATTCCTAGACCTATTTAAAAGCTGGCTACGAGGGGGGGGAAGGATCTCATCTGGAGATCTGCTGTGCTGGTGTTTTGTGGCTAGGGGTAAGCCTTCCATTTTTTCTCTTTTGTTATTATAGTCTGCTTTGCCTAACTCTCTTGTTTATTTTGTGATTATAGCATCCTAATATTCTTTGATTATACACCTGGCAAGTCACAGGACTTGCTCTTTCTCTCGCTGCCTGGCAGTGTGTGTGCTCCCCCACTGTTTTGCTTTCAATTCAGAATAAGGCCTTAGGTTTCAGACACTCTCTCTCATTTTATTTGATTTCTTAGCCTCAATTCCAATTGTGTTGTATTATATTGTGTTATCTTGCATTCTGATATCATATTTAGTTAAATTAACTTTTCTCCTCAGGTTGTTGGCACTGTTCTACCTTTGAGCCCAGCTCCCATCTCCCTATCCTTCTCCTTTTCCCTTTTTGGGCTGTTGGGCATGTGGGCCTGCTGCCCCCTGTCATGGGCACAGGTAGATCTAGAGAACTCTGTGACAACTTCTGATCCACCTCTACCCAGACATCGATCACAACCCTTTGTTTGCAACCAGTCAAGCAATTCCTAATGCATCAGACAGCCCATCCTTCAAATCCACACCTCTCCAATTCAGAGAGAAGGATGTGCTGAGGGACCCCTTCTTGTCATCTTTCACATCCCTTGCTATGTTCAGCTCCATCTGTGCCTTGGCTTTCCTGATCTTATTTCTACACATGCAGACCACGTCCCTATATTCTTCCCAAGCTACGAAGGCCTGCTTCCACTTTCTGTACATCTCTCTCTTTTCCCTCAGTTTAAGCTGCAGGTCCTTGTTCAGATATGCCAGCCAGCCGCCTCTTCTGTTGAGTTTCTTTTGCTGGGTGATGGAGAGCTCTTGTGCTCTCAGAAGTGTGCCCTTAAAGAGCTGCCAGCTCTGTTCTGTACCCATGCCCTTAAGGACACTTCTCCAGGAGACCCCATTCAGCAGTTCCTTGAGCAGCCAGAAGCTTGCTCTCCTGAAGTTCAGGGTCTCTGTTTTTTGCCAGGCCTGCATTCCTCCAGATCACAAACTCCATCAGGTCATGATCACTACAGCCTCCAGTCTTCACTTCTCTTAATGGTTTCCTTTGCGGGACAATCACAGAATGACCCAGATGTGAAGGGACCTCAAGGGTCCATGAATTTCTAATCTCCCTGCCACAGGCAGGGCCATAAACTTCCACACTTAATACTTGACCTCTAGACTATTTAGAGCAATGATGTCTTTCTCCAGTTTCTTTTGGGGGACTGCTGAAACTACAGTTTTAGTACCCACTCATTAGTCTATATGTGGTTACTCATACTGATCCAGAGCAGACAGAAGATATGCAACAGCATGCAATAGTTTCTCTATTGCAAAATAGAGAATGCTCTGGTAAAAACAATATAACTTACACTGCTCTCTGTTTCCATGGTGAAAACCTGTAATTGACCAGTTACTTCATGGTTACTTTGTGCAGTTGATGACTATCTAATTAAGTACTGTAATAAGAGAAGCTGGAAATAGAGTTATCTGGACAATGTGCAGAAGAACATTAGTAGTCGGGTACTTACTAGTAACACTCCAGATTTTAAGTCTGATTCAAGTATTAAGTCCAGAAAAAAAATAATTCATTATCCAGCTTAACAAAATACAGACCACAGAAACACAACCCAGAATTTCTTGTATAAATACAAGACTGTACAATGAGCCAGGAAGGAAGAGAAACCTCCTACCAGTTTTGCAGTAAGCTGTTGATAGGAATCGGCTTGAATCCTTCTCTTCTTTGAAGAGGGATATTGCTTGTGCTGTGCAGTATCTTGTTAGTATCCACTTGTGAGGACAAGCAGATAACCTGTCGCGTTCTCTACAGTCTGCATTCAACATTCTCTCCACTATACTCCTTATGGATAACCTGAAAGTACAGAAAAGGAAGATGATGAATCAAATCTGTCCTCTTATTTTTCTGTTACTAAGAACAAAGTATGAACAGACATATCTTATAAAAAAGCAGACTTGTTTGGGCTTCAGCCCAGTAACAATAGGAAGTTTGAGTCATTTGTAATACCAAATCCAGTGCTCCTTGAAAACTGGGAGGGGGGGAAAAAAAAGAGGAGAAAAAAAAAAAAAATTTCTGAAGACTCCATGTATATCTTTTTCCTTCTCCTTCATCTATAAACAAAGTACTAGAGCAGAACTGTGGCTTCTGAATAGCTTGATTATTGAGAACATATCTCCAAGTCAGAAGTGTCTGAGCATTTCTACTTGATGAAAAAGACTCTGTTATTAAGAAATAATGATCAGCATTGAGTACTGGCAATTAATGGCTAGCACAGGACATTTTTTGTTAATGCATATAAATTGGTGCATTGGCTGCTTTCACAGAAGACTGGTGAGACAGGAAGACTTGTTCACTTGCTTGGAAAACGTCTGGAAGTCCTTGTCCATCCAAGATGGTTTGTGCTACTACAGCTGAGATGGGTGGCCTATGGGGGTCCATTTCCATCATTATCTTAACACATGAATGACTAGGCACCATAACAGGCTAAATTCCAGTCAAATGCATTGGTTGCTTGACTTCTCCCAAACCCTAGTTTTGGCCTTGCTGAATTTGCCCTTACACACCGTTGTCCTTTCCTGTATTTATGAGTTCTTTCAGTAAGTAACATAAAAGGTAATTTTTATAAGATAATGGTGAATTTGCTAATAAGCCACAATTTCAGAATTCTATTTCCTTGAAATAGGGTACTTCACATACTTTGCGCTGACAAAAAAGATTAAGTATGTTCTTGAAATTTATATGAAGGAAGTGCCTGAGGAATTTAAAATGTCTTTTATGTAGTGTGCATTAAAGTATTTTCATGTAATATAAATGATTACAAGAATATTGTTCATTCCTTTTTAGCTCTTGAATAGCTGCAAGAGCAGTTTGAAAGAGGAAGAATTTGGTGAACCTGGACTTGAATTAAACCTGCACAGTTGAGAAAAAAGAAGGATGACTGCATGAAATTCAGAATATTCCTTGGAGGTACAGTTTTAGCATAAATATGAAACTGTTGTTTTAAGTTGCACATTATGAATGCTACCAGCATACCTTACAGCAACTCATTTTAAACGGTTAGGAAGGACAGTCAGAAGTTGGGAAGCTACACTTCTGAAGTTTCCTATAAGGCTGTACACAACATTAGTCAATATTCTGCCACATGAACTGAAAGGTTAATTGACATTCACTTCCTGGTCAGAAAACAGTTCAGAACAGAATGATCAGGAACCAGCAGGAAACAGAGCACATGAAATTGAAACAGTCTTCAACTGCATGTGAAGATATTTTCAATCCCACAGGCTGTTCACAACTTTAACTTGTGAGCAAAAATCAGATTGCTGAAAATAAGTTTATATTGTTAGATTTTTGTATTGATTTAGGAACTCTGGAAAAAAAAAAACCAAAAACAACCAACAACCCTTGAATTACTACAGATAGAACTTCTGAACATCAGCAATCAAAGGATTTGTAGAATTTAGAGTTAGAACAACTACAAGCTTCCTCATTCAAAGTAATTTAGAAGGTCAATATCAGGAACCTTCAGCAACAAGTTTATTGACATGAGGTCTGATTTATAGTTACCCGACATACTGAGGGACCAGAAATACTTCCATACCCTGAAAAACCTACAGATTCAGTAAGTGCTACTTGGTAAAAGTCACAGATACACTTGAAGTGCTATAGAGGGATGCAACTTTTCATTTTCATGTTCTATTTCAGAAACCAGAAGCATTTAAT
Source organism: Lagopus muta (assembly GCF_023343835.1). Taxonomy (NCBI): domain Eukaryota; kingdom Metazoa; phylum Chordata; class Aves; order Galliformes; family Phasianidae; genus Lagopus; species Lagopus muta. The sequence continues at coordinate 1,863,037 of NC_064436.1, forward strand.
TTTCATCTCACTTTTAGTGACCCAGAGTATCTCCATCTCCATCCAAAAATCTGTGACTTTAAGCTAGATTTCTCCTAGAAACAAAAAGAACAGAATACAGAAGGTTTTTTTTTTTTTTTTTTAAGCCATGCTCTCCAGAATATGAGAATTTCAATACAAAAACACATTAGTTGGAGGCAACAAACTGGAACAGCCTCTTTTCACTAGATACTCTGCCAAACCACAGAGATCTGATTGTTTTCATATCACTAAAAGATTGTGTAAATTTGCAGCTTCAACTAAAACTCATTTAAAGGTAATTGCAGCCTGGCTGACCCCCAGCTTTGAGTTTCTCATATCTTCAGTACTTACTGATCAGAAACAAAACTTTGCTTCTCAGTCAGAAAGCAATATATCATTGAATGTGGGGAAAAAAAAAAAAAAATTACCTTTGTGCTAGAGATGAATCCAGTGGAGTACCTAAGTGTTCAGAAAACAAATGCACACATCTATGTCCATAACCTCAAGTACTGTGTTCAGTTTTGTGCACCTCAGTACCGAAAGGACATGGAGGTGCTGGAGCAGGTCCAGAGAAGGGCAAGAAGGCTGGTGAAGGGCTTGGAGAATATGGCCTGTGAGGAGAGGCTGAAGGAACTGGGGCTGTTCAGTCTGGGGAAAAGGAGGCTGAGGGGAGACCGTATTGCTCTCTTCCAATATCTGAAAGGTGATTGCAGCAATGGTGGGGTTGGTTTCTTCTCACTGGTGACAGGACAAGAGGAAATGGCCTCAAGTTGTGCCAGGGGAGGTTTTGGTTGGATATCAGGAAACACTTCTTTACAGAAAGGGCTGTTAATTCCAGCCCACTGGAATGGGCTCCCCAGGAAGGTGGTTAGGTCACCATCGCTGGATGTGTTTGAAAACAGTTTGGATGTGGTGCTCAGGGACATGATTTAGCGGTTGTTAGAGCAGTTGTTAGGGTTAGGGTTGAATGGTCAGGTTGTGGTTGGACTTGGTGATCTTGAAGGTCTTCTCCAACCTGAGCAATTCTATGATTATATGATCCCCACACTTTGTATCTACCAGTCTCAACATGGCTGTGGTGCATAAGATGTATCCCTAAATATCACTCCTTTCTCACTGATGCAGCGAAAGGAATGGTATTTCTAAGTGGCACGTGGAGTTATCACTCTCCTTCCTGTGTTCCTTGCACATGTATAGGCATTGTGGTGCCATCACATCACATGTATTTCAAAGGGAGGGAAGTGGAGGAATGACTTCCTTCTTCTACTATGGTTCATTGACGAGACACTGATCCTCCACATTTTAAGAATGGAAAAGTGTGAAAGCAAACTGTGTGAAAACTGTCTCTGACTGCAGCTGAAGTGCAATGTAATGTGTTTGCATGACCTTTATCTTCTCGTTTTCTTGAAATTTATTTATAGCATGTTCTGCTACAGTACCTATCAAAGATCTGTAAGCACTTCAACGAGGCCTTTAATACAGCTGACTTTCTATAAGCAACTGAAAACTTGTATTTCATTTTTACTTTACAGAATCACTTTTCAGTGACCTCCTTTTCTTTGATTTTAATGTTTTTCAGATTTATTTCTTTGACTTGTCTTTTAAATGGCTAAAGTAAAAGTCATTATTATCTACAGCATCTAATTTATGTTCCAACCAGTCAGCACCCTTGGGCAATACAAGATATCAGAGACAGCTGTTATCACTTAGTAGAAGTTCATATTAATCAAAACATGTGTAGAGGTGTATGTGCACTAGTTTTCGTAACAGCTGTTACATCTCCATGTTTCCTTCAGTGCAAAGAAACATTTAGGGAAAACATAAGAATCCTTTCCATTTCTACCTGTACGTATCTAGTCAAGACATTAGGCACACGTTATCTAAATACAAAGTTTCTAGGCAACACAGATTAAACCACACATGACTTTCAAGGTGTCATACTTCTATGATGTTTGATTATCAGTATTCATTGTAACATCATGTAGTGCACTGGGAATTAGAGTTAATGGTCCAGGTACATGGCCCAGAAGAGAACTACTGCATTCCTCAGAGGACTGCTGTTCTGTTATCATTTCCACTCAGGAAGAAACGATAAAAGGCCTTGATAGGTGACCTGATTGCCCTTTTGTTTCTGATCCTCATGCTTGCCTCTGTTGCTCAGCTCATCACAGAGTTGGTGTTAAGGCCTCCAGCTTTCAGACACTCTCTCTCATTATATTTATTAGCTTTAATTCTAATTAGATTGTATTATAGTGTGTTATCTTGCATTCTTATACCTTATTTAGTAAATCAGTTTGTTTCTCCTCTCATCATTGCTGCTGCTTTGTTTTTGAGCCCATCTCTCTACCTTTTTCCCTGTTCCTTTTCTGGGGTGTGGATTTGCAGGTCCCCCCACCCTGCTAGTCATGGAACCAGGACAAACCAGCCTGTAAACCATTGACACAAGGTCAAAAAAAAATATCCTGAAATATTAGTAGCTTTAATTTTATTGAGAAACAGCCTGAAGCAACCTAGACAACATCATTGTTGATTAAATAAAAATATGCATTTCTTCACATGGGATAGAGATACGTGCTTCATCTCCATTGTTTTATTGTGTAATTGATAAACATAACCAAGACATGCTGGTGGGATTTCAGGTGTTCTTCTGTCAATCATAAAATACAGTGGCATATAGTGACAAGCCTGCCTTCTCTTTCCAGCTGGAGAATCTTGATGTCACCCATCACAACTTCCACACCTAAAAACAGATCAGCTTTATCATTTTTCTGTAATCTGATGTGCATTTGTGAGTAGAACTCTCATAAAGTCACTCTGTATTTCCACACAGCTGTGAATAAGTGACTATTAGATATAAGCCTTTAGATATACCTGTGGAGTGTGACTGCACTGCACAGTCATTCATCAAGATGTGCCTTCCAAGCACTAAAATGCAGTACTGTCAGCCAAGCCTTGATGTTTAACTGCTTGATCACTTCATCCTACCAGAGTTACATGTGTTTTTAACCTGCAAGTTCCTTAAGCCTCTGTCCTTTATACAGAATTATCAACTTCTCCCATAGTCCTGTCTCCAGTCTATCAAGACACATGGGAAGGACTACAGGCAATTCAGTATTCATAATTTTTTTTTGTGAGAGTAACTAAGGATCCTAGTCTAGGCCACTGCCCAGGTCCTCTTTGCAGAGCCAGGACAACAAATAGATTGGAAATAGTAGTTTGTCCTATTGCAATTAACATATATGTCAAATTAGACAAAGACAGGCATCCAACACCGCTAATTTACTACATGGGTGATCATCAGCAGTTACCAACTATTTGCTGCTTCAGTGTGTATGTTACAGTACACTATTACATCACTCACTAAACCTTAGTAAGCATTTTCTCAAACAGTTTACAATAAATCTCTTGATGTTTGAGTAATAAAGTTATGCCTGAGGACGTCACAGCTGTGTTTGCCTGAAAATATGAAGCAGATTGTACTGATAGAGCTCCAGCAGAAGCATTTGACTGTTTCTGTGCAGTGTGTGCATCTATACAGACAGATGTAGGGTACAGCCACAGCTCAGCTGTGCGTATGTAGTACATTAAACCAAAAACAGCCTCAACAGTACTACAGTGTCTGACTAGTCTCAGTACAAAATATTTCTGGGGAGGTATTAAAGGCAAATAGCATATGACTGAGGATCAAGAACCATTCTTTGTCATCCTCAATCATTTCATCATAAACAGGTTCCTGCTTTTTCACCTCTGAAAATGAGAACTGTAGAAGTAAAGGTCATATATTTCCAAAATAGCATGATTGTTCACTATTTGACCTAAAAGTTCAGGTACTGTTAACATGGTGCCAAAAAAAAAATTGACCGAGCACACGCAAAAGCACCATTCTAAATTATTTAAAGCATGCTGTCTGTAAGTATTGTATCTTTCATTGTTACAAATGGATTCCAAGAGGACTGAACAGAAAAGTGATTAGAGAAAGGTGATTAGTGTTCTTTTTTTTTTTTGGTTTGTTTATTTAGTGCACCGGCCCGCAGTTTATGTACAGATTCCTCATGCTGAAAAATATGAGGTTGTACAGATAGGCAATTACTATGATAAAGCTTCAGTCAGTAAGCCTTAGGCTCTCTGTATAAATTCTGTTCTCTCTTTGACTGCCCAGCCCCTTATAAAGTCATGATGGCAAGCAGCCTGTGCTTACAGTGACTGGCTCTCACTCTAGTCCTGGGTGCTGAGCTGAAAGATTGCCTGCAAAATGGCAACGTACATGAAGTTAAAACTCAATGGACTGTTCACCAGCTGCTCACCATTGGCAATATCACTCTCTATCAAGACTATGTCTAAAGAAAACTACACAGAGGAAAAAAAAATCCAGAGTTCAAATCATTATTTTTAATACCAGAAGACCAGCAAAAAACATTTGACTTTTTAATTAAAATCTAATGAGTTCTAAAAGTACCTCTAGAATGCATCATCATCAGAATAAGGCACATGAGCATCTTGGCCTTTACCTCACTTTTTTTCTTTTTTTTTTTTTTTTTCCTGAAAATATTTATCTATATGTTTTCTTTAAGGCAACTTTATTTTGACCAAACAATCAAAAGTGTTCAGCTTCTTATCAAAAAATCTTACCGCTGTACCTCACTTTTATGTTCATGCCTATTTTCCACCTCCTTTGTCCGTATTTGCAACACTGACTGTCACCTTCATGTGTTATTTCTATCAAACCTTGCTCATGATAAAATAAGGCTTTGATTTTATTTATTTTTACAGTGAATTCAGTACAAATGCATGGGACAGGATTACAAATAAACCTGGATATCCAAACCCACATTCAAAGAGCAGGATTAGACAAACCTGTGACTGTTGTATGTCCACGTAACACAGTAAGAAAACACAGAGTCAGTAACGTCTCTGAAGGGTCAGGTAGCTGCTCATCTTTTACTGTGCGTGTCCATTTAACCAGTGGTTATTTTGAGATTACACAAGATCAAGTACACTTCACATTGCTAGAAGAGAGGCTGCTACCAGTTTTGTTCTATTCACTCATGTATGATGATTGCCTTGCTTTTTTACAAAGCACTTTGTTTTGGTCTTTACAGCTATTGTTTTTTCAATTCGAATTCACATGTTTGTGTGAATAATTGTTTATGGGATAAGCAAGAAAAATCAGCACTGCACTGAACAAATATATACATCCAAAAGACTTCAAATTAATGTTTATCCATAGAAATCTGATCAAAGATACCTTTCTCTATCCTTTTCATATTGTGTTAACTTTGTGAAATTTATCAGTGTTCTTAAGATCTAGAAACTATATCCATAATGTTCTGTTTATTTTCTTTATTAACAATCTCCTCTATTAACCAGTCACTAAGCAAATATTTATCATGCCACTGGCTGCTCACCTATATCACTAGAGCCATCTTCCGTTGTTTTGGGAATATTTCATGAAATATTTTTGGTTCCCCTGAATTAAAGAAATCATAACCACATGACAATGTTAGTAAATCACCACCTACTTAACTGTCTCTCTTCAGGACAGTACTTTGCAACATGTTTGACCAACTGACACTTTATTACTAGAAAAAACAAGCCACTGTTTCACTGCCACCTATGCTGGCCAAAGGGTAAGGGTACAGAAATCTGTGGATGAGAAGTATTTAGTAACCTAGAGAGATTTCTTCAGTTTTGCAGGCTGACCTAGTTTTTCCTACAGAAATAGAGCATGCAGATAAAGTATAAGTGAGAACTGGGCAATACCTATCACCTTAACCAGGCTATTTGATCTTGATACAATATGTGTGTGCTTAGGAAAAAAAAAGTTGGTTGAATATTCATAATGATACACACCTAGCTGCCAGTTTAAACCTTCAGGTAGACTTTGCCATCAACAAGGTGGCGAGCTGATGCTCTTCCAGCATTGCTTTCCCTTTGGCATTTGGCTTTTGCAACATTTCTCCTGCTTTTATGTCCAGCTTTTGCAATTTGCTTCTGCTTTCTTTCCCTTTTATCAGCAGTCTAGGAAACAAGAACTAGAACACAGGTTGCCCACATTGTTAGACAATATTTTCACCCATCTTACCACGGAAAAGTCCTCACAGGAACAGAAATTTTAAGAGCAGAAATGGACAGCTAGCTTATCAGCTATCTTATCAACTGGCTCATCCCTAATATTTCTTGAATCTGCTTTTAAGCCAAGGATGGAAACACTGTAATCTCATCAATACCCAAATAATATTGGAGCTAAACTACTTTTCCTAGTGACTTACCTACGCCTGCTTGCTGTCATTTAAGTCTATAACTACTTGTACCATCTGCAGCACATGGAGGGGAATTTAATTCTGTTCATTGCACCCTTCAAGGTAACTGAAGGCGTAGGTCTCCTTAACTTTCCCATTTAAAATTAAACTTAGTATTTCATCTCATTATACTGGTAGGATGCTTTTAAATCACTGACTGGCTTCAACACTTTCAACTCTGACATTTGACTTTCGACCTTCCTGATCTGCAGAAGTCAGTGCTGAACAAGAAAGATACTCCTGTCTCAAGAGGTTGCTTCAGGTGTGCCTACCTCCAACAGCATGGCACTGTTGAGTCATATCTGGTTTGCAGTCCTCTATAGAGCTTAAATCATAGAACAATTAAGGTTGGAAAAGACCTCCAAGATCATCTCCCGGAGTTCTGCAGTCCAGGCAGTCTTGTCTCTCTGACCTACACTTTCTTCTCAAGTGATTTTTCCAGTGCTTCATCCAAATCACTGATGGAAACACTGCATGTGTATTTGAAAGAAAATAGACTCAGAAAAAATCATTGAAGAATCCTACTAGAGGCAGCCTTTGATTCTGAAAAACTGAATTCCTGCTCTAGAGTAAACTTTTCTCATCATTTTCTAATAGCCTCACCTACTGCATGTGGTTTATAGTAGTTAGACAACGAGGGAGTATCAAGGTTTGTAGAAGTCAAATGATTTGTTTCCTACTGTCTTCTCTTATTCACTCTGCCATGGAAAAAAATTAACTTCATATGCCTTGTTAGCATTACATTCATGATAGTTTTTACCCATCTCTTGGTCATTCTCTAGGTGCTTAAAAACCACTTGTTTGAGCATATGGTGATATTTTTCCAGAATCTAGTTGCATTGATAGCTATATAACTCTTTGGTTTTCTTTTTCCGTTGTCTTTTCCAAGTTAAGCTCAGGAGAGAGACTTTGAAGTTTCCTCCACAGGCGTCACTAGCAGTTATGATTAACTAAAGCAATTTGTCTATTACTTCAAGCTTACATTTCATCAAGTCCAGCCAAATTGAGACTATGTAGTGCAAACCATCACTAACCTACTCACTCAATATAAAAAAAATCACAACTTTTGCCCTTTTGTGTATTTCAGAATGCAATGTTTTGCTACCTTCAGTTAATGAAATTTACAACCTCTCCTTTTTCCACATGGTGCACACATTATACTAGATCCATATGCGTAATCTAAGAACCAGTCTAGCAGGTACACTGAATAACTTTCCCGTGACAAGTGTTGCTCCTTGTTCTAGTCATTGATGTTCCTACCTGTGTTAAGCTTGCCACTTATTTGCATGGGCTAAAGATGAGACCTGTACGAGAAGGTGTTCCAGCCTGGTTTGGAGTAAGTTACAATGACTTCAATGCCTTCAATGCATACAACATATAGATAGATAGATAGATAGATAGATAGATAGATAGATAGATAGATAGATAGATAGATAGATAGATAGATGTAAATCTTTTTTAAAAGCACTGTTACTCTGACTACTAGAATTATTTGAAACTAAAGAGTTAATTGCTTTGGTGCTCATATTCCTGTCTAAGAAAACTGCGAAGACTGAACAAGTTAAATATAGAGTTGTCATATATAGGAACACACGCACATCCCTGAGTATCTTAGCATTTCCTTCAGGCTGAGAACAGAGGGCTACATTTCAGTATAGCATCCGTGCTAATTCTATTCTGTTTTCTGCATATGAATCTGATGCCTTAATCATTCTTTTACTTGGGAACTCATTAACTAGCCCACACTTAGTTAGTTAAAGACAAAGCTATGGCTGCTGTTTGTCAGTATTTATTCTCAAAAGGCTTCTCGTCTCATTACATGAAAGGATAAGATCATCAGAACCTGCTGCACTGCATCCCTCTTCATGAGTTAACAGACAGCTTCTCAGACAAATAGCACTGTGGCAACTAAGCAGGAATTAAACAGATGAAGAAGTTCTGAAGAAAAATAATTCAATTCTCTATTTCTCCTTCCTTTGGGGCAAATGTGCTTCTGCAGTAAGAGAGTAATAAGTACACAAGTAATTACACTCCAAATGTCATCTTAGATGGATTTTGCTAACAACTTCCCAGTGGTCAGCTTCACCATTTTTATATCTGTTAGTGTTGCCAACAACTGACTACCTGCATTTTTAGAAGTTAAGTACAAAAATGCTGGCAGAAGATGGATATAAGAATATAGCTGAGATGGGTGCAGCAGAAGGTTCTGTCATACATACCAGAGCCGTTTTACAGCTAACAAGCATCTGTTTTCACAAACCTTTTCAACTTCCCTATTTCAACAGCTTCTCTTCTGAAATACCAGACCCAAATTATAGAACACTGCAGTCTAACTCCACAGAAAAGAGATCAACTTCCATTTAATATCAGCTACAAATATGTTGGCACACTCAGCCTTGAGGAAACTAGTCTCAAAAACAGCGAAGTGCCTTACTTTGCATAAACTTCAATTTATGGATTGCACATATCCCGTGACATCATTTGCATTTCTTGTTACTACCTTGTCTCACACAGAAATGAAGCGAAAGCATATATCACATCTGTCTTGTTTGCCTAACCCTGCTTGAGTGATGGAGAAAGAATCTGGACTGTTCCAAACATCTGAGGGTTCCCCTGAAGCTCCATTTGGCGGATCAGCCATTGTACGTCTCTAGAAATGAATGTAAAATTGGAATTCTAAATGTTTTTTTTCATATATCAAAAGACAACATTGTGTTATCTGCTCTGTGCAAAGCTCTAAAAATTCTGTCGGAAAAGTCAACGAATGCATTCTATTTAATTTCATACCTCCTATGATCACACAGCTGTGTGATACGATAACACTGAAATCACTTTTCAAGAAATGGAAACACTCCACATGTTAGAAGTTAGAAAGCAGTAATAAATCTTAAGGATTTGATTTATTACAGGTGCTAGATATTACAGCAATATAGAGCACAGCTCTGAACACCGCAAGAAAAACAGAACATGAGAAAAATGCAATTTCTAAACATTTCTGATTATGTTTTCTTTTTAAGGAAAGAACAAGCTGCATGTATCAGCTAAAGACTTGTGTTTTACTTCAATTTTCTCCATAGTATCTTTCAACTTTTTTCCTCCATTCTTCAGTCTTACTGCTGTTATAAATCTAGCAAGTAATTCAGAAGGTACATTATTCTCCAGTCGTATTACATTACAAGTTTCTCTGGCATATCATGTACCAGCTGATACATGACACCGGATTCAATCTACCATGATAGTTTCTAGTCTTGTTTAAATATTCTATGGCAATCCCTCAAAACTTACTTGAGCAACCAAGCAGTGCAAGTGCACTCTTATCACAGAACATATGCTTACCTTCATTGACTGTCGTTAGCAGCAGCCAGCAGTGCCTCCCACTCATTATTCTTTTGCACTTCAGGAGGATGGTGTTAATTTTGTGTTTAAATAAAGCTGCTAGACAACTACAAAGAATTGGTGCAAACAAAAAAATGGCATAATACTTCAGAGCCAAACTATCAACTAAAGGAGAATGTTTTCCCTGTATTAATCTTGGCCAAAAGTTAACGAAATGATGCCACAAAAAGAAGAATTTAGGAGTCCAGATAGCTAACTCAAGATCCTTCTCAGGTACAAGATAGCTACACTCAAGATATTCCTCAGATAAAGCACTACACAGGTTAGGAATTTTGGCTAAATACCTAATCTATATCAATATATCTGCAGAGATCATGGTAAACAGAAATAGAGATTTCTTGCAAAAATATGAAGTATAAACAGAGATACAAGTTTATCTTCCTGTATGCCTAGAAACTGCATTGCTCTGCAAGGCTTGTTGAAGAAGTCGATATTTTTACGTTCATCAGCTAACGTAAAGGTCATTTCCAGAAGCAGGAGAACAGTGAGGACTTCCATTCTTGTAACCATTGTAACCCTTAAGCACGAGGGCTCAAGTGGTCACAGTGTATTCAGGACCAAAAACACCCCCTCAGATGCCTGAGAAAGGGAGCAGTCAAGATACATATGAAACTTGCAGCCTGAAGTTGATATGATAAGAGGTCAGGATGGAGGACACTATGTTATGCACAGAGGTGTTGAGTCTGAAACCCACCACCCCTCTCAGCAAATATGTACCTTCTATTCACACGTGCTCAGAAACATTGTAGCTGCTATCTGTGAAGAGTCCAGAATTGCAGGACTGAGGTATGAGAAGAAATTATCCTCTGGTTGGTCTTTTATTCTGTGTCATATTTTTGCCTTAGATTTACTGTGCACTCTACTTTCTCTCTGTAAGAGGTAATGACTGGAAGGCTAGATGACCATACAATGTTTAAGATTCAGTTAAGGATTTGATTAAGTTTCCAAAACTGTTTTTATCATACCTACAATTCCCTGGTCCTGCTCACCACAACATTCCTGATACAAGCCAGGATGCCATTGGCCTCCTTGGCCACCTGGGCACACTGCTGGCTCACATTCAGCCAACTGTCCATCACTACACCCTTTCCATTTCCCTTTCTGTGCACTCCTCCCCAAGCTTGTAGGGTTGCCTGGAGTTGTTGCGACCAAAATGCAGGACTTGACACTTGGCCCTGTTGAAACTCATACAGTTTAGCCCATCAATCCATTCTATCCAGGTCCCTCTGTGGTGCTTTTCTCCCCTCAGGCAGATCAACACTCCCTCCCAACTTGGTGTCATCCGCAAACTTACTGAAGGTGCACTCAGTCCCCTCATCAAGATCATTAATGAAGATGTTAAATAGAAGCAGCCCCAGGGGGGACACCACTCGTGATTAGCCAGAGGATATGATCATACCCCAAAACACACCTCTCTTTCAAAGGCTTGTGTCATGGTTTTATGATTTTGGTTATCAGTATTCCACATCATAACACCATGTAGTGCACTGGGAGTTAAAGAGTTAATGCTCCAGCTCTGGGTACCTGTCCCAGAAGAGAACTACACACCCCAGGGGACTTTTTCTTCAGAGAGGAGATAAAATCTCTGGCAAAGCACGGGATCTCTCTTCCCTTCTGCTCACCATAACTGCATGTCTCACCTGAGCACTAGAGTAAGGCCTTCAGTTTTTGGACACCCTCATTTAATTTGATTTATGAGCTGCAATTCTAAGTCTATTGTATTATAGTATGTTATCTGGCATTCTGATATCTTATTTAGTAAATTAGTTTGTTTCTCCTCAGATTGTTGCTCTGTTTTGCTTTTTTTTTTAAAGCCCATCTCTCTACCCTTTTTCCCCTTTTTTTCCTGCTTCCCTCTTCCAGGGAGAGGATCCATGGGTCCCTCCATCCCACAGGCCACAGAACCATTGACAGTTTGGGAGTACATTTAATCAGATCCATTCATTTAGGATCCATAGCCCAGAAGATCCAAGTTTTTAAAAAATTGCAAAGATGCAATCATATACTTATTTCTATGTAAGAGATTTAGGCATTCTGATAGGCCATAGGAAATACAGGTTTAAAATACCTAGAATCTCTCTCTAGCCTATCAGTGTGAGATGCTGTTAGAGAAAGCAGATGAGGCTGGCCTCCTGCTGAAATGTAATGTAGTCTCATCATCAGTGCACGGAACCTTTTGTACTGCTACATTTTAACAACAGAGCACAAAAAATCCCCCTTCCCCCATCAAAAAGAAGGTGGTTAAATTCCATTAAGTTTTGAGAACCCATGAAGCATCACATCATTCTGAGCATGAAGGTGTTTTTTGTTTTTTTTTTCATGGAGAATTTAGACTTATTCTATTCAGAAGGAAAGATATTTCCTTGAAAATAACTAAGATGAGCTAGAACACTTTCCCTTGCCTCTGCCATGTACATCATATGAGATGGCAAGGCATGTTCTCACAGGATATGTTGGGGAAAATCACCCACACCCCTTCACCGTTTGCAGCAGAAACTTAGATTCTACTACAGCTTAGCAGAGGGCAAACTTTGCCCTTCCTTCATGTAACTGATGGCATCGATTTTAACTTGGTTATTCATTTTCTGTGGCTCTCTTTGTAACTGAAAGATGCATTGAAAATGACTGCAGTTTGCTTAGCAGCCAACTGCAGAGATGATGTGTCCTAGAAGTCTGCTGTGAACAAAGGCTTCTTGGATTGGAGCAGATGTTTTGAGATCACCCCTTCACCCCAGGAAATGTTTATGACTTGCTCAACTAAGACAAATGCAATTGAAAACCTTTGTAAAGACAAAATTCCAGATAAGGCTCAGTTATATCATACTCTACTTTCCTACAAATACACTGAAAAATGACTGGAGGGGGAGGGGGGAAGCTGAAATCTTCCTTGCTCGTTAAAAAAATATTCTTAACCCCAAGAAAAGCATTAGTGTAAGCATTAACTGTTCAGACACCCACAGCTTCAGTTGCTGATAACTGGGGAAAAATAATAATATGAACTGCTGACAGTAAAAAACTCCAGAAGAGATGCAATGAAAGGGAAGAAAAAACCGCAGACAAGCAAACAGGTGTAGCAGAACCAGAACAAAAGCAACTGGGGTTCTTTGCTGAAGTCATTGTCATACTGCACAGTCTTAAGTTGTGACAAAGATGCGAAGAATTAGCAGTAATGCAGAACAAGGCTCTGCTCTGGGAGATACCTGTAGATCCCTCGCTGCTCTCAGTCAAAATCTGGCTGTGAACAGAGCAGCACATACTGGCAAAATCCCCCGGCTGAGAGGCAGAGTATAAATTATTTACAGTGTGTCATCTCTGCCAAAATAACTCTGCACGACGAAGGTCTGAGACAGAAAGTGCTCCAAAAAAATTGAAGAAGAGAATTGATAGGATAGTCCATCATTAGCAACAGAGTCGAGTCTGTGTGTGTGGTACTCATTGTGCTGTGCCACACGGCCCTGCAGATGCTCTCAGATGCAGCTGATCACTTGTCAGCGTGATCAGCACTGCAGTACATACCTGCAAGTGCCAGGATTGCAAATGACCTGATCTGGAGAGCAATGAACTCTAATCCTCAGGTAAATTTAAAGAACCCAGTTCCCTGCTGATTGAAGACAGGATTCAAGAATCTCTCTAGCTTCAGACACTGCCTAATGAGAAAAAGCAAGGCAAAAAACATGGAGAATGTGCCTTGCAGTCAGCACAGGCTCATTATTACCATCTATCAGCCTGAGGATTCTCAGCAGCTTTTCACTTCCTACAGCAGTTAGAAAAACAGATTTGTGATAAAATAGGTATTAGCAGTTTAATGAAATATTCTTCATCAGTGAGAAGCCAGCACCTCCCATTCTGCCTTTTTCTTCCCCTCTTCAAATAATTTTAGTAGTGTAGATGCTATTCTAAAGTGTAGAAAAACCAAAGCATGCCTAAACTGTAGAAAGAGCATCCCCACTTTATTTCCCCACATTCTTACTCCCTCCCCATAATGCAGATTCTTCACTATTTCTACTATTGCAGCTTGAACAGTGTTACTCAAAACAGCTTTCCATAAAACTTACCATTTTACTGCCCTTTAAATCTTGTTTTGTTTGACTGATTAGGAGCAAATAGGGCATGAGCTGCAAAGCAAGAACTTCTGTTCTTTGTTAGCTGACAACAGCCAAGCTCAAGCACAGACCTGCTGGTTTATAAATACATCCCAGACAGCACACCACATCTGAGCCTCCCTAACAGAGAACTGAGGAGACGTGTTTGGACAAAAGACTTGTTCTGGATCATTTAACCATCAAATTCAATGAGAAATTAAATTATTTGGTTACACTGCATAGAAATATGTGGGCAGCTCTTTGCTGTCAGAAAATTGGACACAATTATTCCTCTTCTATTTTTGCTTCATTTGCTATAATGTGTGTGTGCTGGCAGGAGCTTCTTGTAGGAATGATCACACAAATGAATGAGACACCTGGATGCACCTGGGAACTCCAGATTGCAAGATCCATGTTTTCTTCCTATAAGGTCATTCAGATGAAAACTGCTGATTGCTGTAGCTGGAAATGTTTACAGACAGGTATGTCTTGAAGTTTCTTGTGGCACTTAGTGGAATAAAGTACCATTGTTATTTTACAGACTACAACATCTACAACAACTACAACAAGGCATCTAACAATTCCAAACATGACAAGCTCACACATTGCTCCACCTAACCAAAGCACTGGAGGATAATTTTTTCCTAACACCCAATCTGAATGTCCCCTGGCACAACTTGAGGCCATTCACTCTCAAATCAAACAGATGGATTTGAAACAGGTAAATCAGGTGCCCTGGGCTCTGCTCCAAACTTGTACATTCAGTGCCCCCTGTTCCCCCATTTGAAATATTTTTAATAGCGTACTTACATGTTACTTATACCTTTGATTTTAATACAGTAACAAGTAAAACCATGGGGAGGGTGCCAGAAACATAGTGCTGTGCCATTGGGTAATGACATCACTTACCCACCTATGCTGTGTTGGTAATTGTTAGTTATATTCACTTAGTTTCTTACTGCTGTAACTTAAACGACCTGAGTACTAAGAAGCTGATGTATGGCCATATCCACCTTTCTTATTTTACTAATAACTACGTGCAGCTGGAGGTTGTAGGGTGACAGAGCTGAGAGGAAACATTCAAATTTGTCTGACTTGAGGTCACTGGCAGACATTTGTAGATAACTCATTTTGCTCATCTAACTGAAAATCATCACCTTAATTGAAATTTTAACATCAGAACAGGACACAATAACATATGCTGACTCTTGTTCCTTTCCACCTGCAGTAAGGTATCATACCTCTGTTGCTCCTGAACCAAAACAACTTCACATGGCAACACCTGGCATGGAGAAATTTTCCTGTGCCATTAGGGTGAACATCTAAAGATGTCAGTGCGTGGCTGATCATGTAACCGGACTCATTCTCAGTCTTCTATTATTCAAATACAGGCAGCAGTGTCTGGGCTAGGTGTGCATCACTTCCTAGCAGTGAAGTGTTGCACATCATCCTAGAACAACATCCAGATACTGCCAAGAGACTGCTAGTGCCTGGGCTGGAGAAGGTAACACATCCGAAAGGACAGGGCCCAGCAGCTGGGACACAGGCTTAGAAACTGGCTCGCTGTTAATGATTCAGGTACATTGACTCAGGTGTATTGATTCAGAGCGTTCATCCAGATACAAAGCTCTATTGTACAAAAGATTAAACGATAACCAATTGTAACGCTGTAGCACAATGGAAAGCACAGCATTGACACCAGAGTAGCAAAGTTCTGGGCTGCAGCAAGTGAAGACTTGCTCAAACGCAACAATCATGGGCAGAGAAACAAAGGAAAGAAACTGCTTACTTTCAGAGGGCCTCAGGTATGAAGAGATCTCCAGTGGGATACCCTTGCCTTCACTGCCAGCCCTTCAATGAGGTCTGGGAAGGAGTGGATCCTGGCTTCACCCCTTTCAGTCACTCAGGTGCATCGCATGAGCTCCCCTGGGTTGGCCCTGCCTTTGTACTAGGTGTGCAAATCACTGCTTCAAGACATGACTTGCATCTTCCTCTACACCAGTATTCAGATTCACTTGGATATTCTGCCCCGAAGAAAGAAATAATCTGTTCTTCCATCCAGGGGATTGCTGCAGTAGCAATGGGAGTTACATCTGTTCCTCTATGTCAGTGGAGTTCTGCTAAGGGTGCATCTTTACGAGAAATAAATCAACCTCACAATGACCTCACGCTTACACTATGCAAAGAGTAGCACAGTGCAGCCAAAGAAATAAAACAAAAACCATTGATAACAAGGAGGAAAAAAACCAGCACACTTCTTAACATCTTTAAACACTGCTCATAGCTAGGTGTGGTGAATCTGAGATCCAGAGCACATCTCTGAAGGAGATCCTGACAATTCCCTTTTTCTCGCAGTAGGATGCCCCTGCCTTTGAAGTTACCCACTGGGATAAAAAGCAGCCTCAAAAGAGAACACTTGTCTCTTTGTGTTTACTCGACACTGACACACAAATCTTCTCTGGTCTCTGAAGATTTTCTAACCTTCTGGTTTTAAAGCTTTCTATTCAACAACATTTCAGCAAGTGAGAATCCTACTTTCAAGTGGTAGCGCAGCTTCCAGGATGCTGTGCTCTAATTTAGTTGTTCCAAGTAGTAGCTTGAATTTTAATGCTTGCTTTTAGCGGTTTCAACAGCTTTTTCCAGGTGACTTCATGACAGTAAATCTGTGCTTGCTGTTACACACTCAAACAACCACACTTGAGAGAACATTTAAAGATCACAATCAAGTCATGATTGCCTGACACCCTTACAGTTGCTGTGC
The DNA here is from genome assembly GCF_023343835.1 of Lagopus muta. Classification (NCBI taxonomy): domain Eukaryota; kingdom Metazoa; phylum Chordata; class Aves; order Galliformes; family Phasianidae; genus Lagopus; species Lagopus muta. The sequence continues at coordinate 1,879,575 of NC_064436.1, forward strand.
CATGTCTGTCAAGCAACAGATGATGCGATGTTATACGATTAGCAGAAGCACCCTTACAATAACGTCATTTTTGGAGAGCAGGCATTAATACTCAGTCTCCAGCAATCACAGACACATTGTGTCTTCCCTATGGCTTTTTGTTGTGCAGACAACTCCAGCTTAACCATGTTTAATCCTTTTTCTGTCATCAAGCATTTTAATTATATCAAACTTTTTTTTTTGTTTTAATGCTTTCTTCATTTTTTTTTTTTAGATACTTCCTATTCCTATACTTTCATTTAATTAAAACATCCTTTTTACTTTTTCTGTTAGATTCTGTGCTTTCATGGCAACCATAGGAGATTTACTCCACATTTCCTGCCCAGCACTGCCTAGCTTTTACCCATGCCTGTCTCCCTCCTGCTTATCTGCTTCTTTCTTGAAGCACAGAAATCACACTGGAAATATATTGACTGCATGGGGTTTATGCAGGGGAACAACTCAGGAACTCTAGACTCCCTGAACTAATATACAACTGTGTATTTCCCATCAGGGAAACCTATACAGAAAAGCAAGGCTGCTGTTAGGTACAGGGACAAATATACAGGTGTAGGAGGGGCTGAAGCAGAAAAGAAATTGGATGGGACTGAACAGTAAGGACTTGCAGCCTCTACTCAGTCCTTTTCACTGATGTCACTGACTTCATTCCTCCATAGCCCCTTTCTGCTGATGCCCATTTCTCATCCCCTGTATAAAGCACTTGCTTCAGCTACATGTGTAAGCATTGCCCATGCACTTCCTTCTGTTCCCAGTCTCACACAGCACTCACATCAGGCAGCATACCAATGTCCTGAGCCAACAAGGAAAGCTTGAGTGAAGACAGCCCAAGAGAATCTGGATCCATACCACGAAACTTCCACCGTCAAGAGCAAAATTCGGGTACACCTGAATACATAGCTGGAAAACACTTCTCCTGGTGCTGCCTCAGTTCACACAGAACTAACATGCTGTTAGTTCTGCTGCTTCCTCCTAGTATCTAACCTAAATCTTCCCTATCTCTGTTTAAGACCATTCACCCTTGTCCTATTGCTATCAACCCATGGAAACAGCCATCCCCCCTCCTGTTCATATGCTCCCTTCAAGTACTGGAAGGCCACAATGAGGTCTCCCCAGAGACAAGGGGTCTGGCTCCTGGGAAAGAGCAAAAGGCTGAAGACCACATCAGGGATGAAATAAAGCATACTGGTTATTCATCTGTTATTTTTCCCAATTGCATTCAGCTGCTCCAATTGCTCCCACTCTTTTTGCTCCATCCCTGCTGTGCTGCTGTACTGTGGCTGCAAGCTGATGGCTTTTTGAGGCAGCGGGGGTAGTTATAAATATCTATAAATGCTTGTAAGGTTCTTGGCAGGCAGATGTATGCTATGTGGGGCTGGCACAGTGGTGCCATCCAAGCACAGGGTACGGCCTCGCTCAGGGAGGTGCTGCGTACTGACACCAATTCTACAAGTCAGGGCTCAGCATCTTTCAGGTTCCCCCACTTTGTCTGCTGAGCTCCGTTCAGTATCTCTGTGCAACTCTTCAAAACACTGTAGTATAAACACCTGAAAGGCCAGATACTGTTCTCCTTGCTAAGCACAGACTGCTGTGGGGAGCAGAAAGTTAAGGTGTTGGAACCCGAAGCCTTGGCGATGATCTCTGCACAATTAAAACCCTGTAAAAACAGAAGTAATGCTATCACAATGCATATTTGGGAACTGAACATGTGTTCTAACTTCTGATTTGACTGAAAACCACATCTGTCTAACTTGGAGGATAATAATTCTTATGTGGGAGGATCATTTGTGTCATGCTGTATGTGAATACCCATTGCTCTGATTATTTCTTGTATGGCTGGACATACGTACAAGTGAATATTCTGCAAAGTTCAGGTGTTTGGCAGCTGAAATATTTGCTTTACAGGAACAGAGTTCAGTATTCAGTAGTCATGGTGGGTCTGTCCTTGAGTCGCGGAAATTTCAAGTGTGGCCATAACAACAATCTTTGCTTTTTTGCTAAAGTATTTTCAATACCTTTCAGGGGCAATGTAGGCCTCTTGCTGGAGCAGTGAAGATGCGTGTACTAATTCCTGGCTGCATGCTTTGCTGAAGATGAGCAATACTCAGTTACTGCATTGGAGCATCGTACTGTGGTAGAAGATCACCCACTTTCTAAAGAGCAAATATTTAAAGCGATGGCAACAGAACAGTGCCAGCTGTGACTGCAGCAGATCCTGCTCACAGCAAATCCAGCATGTGCAGAGGGATTTGCCCAACTTGTGGCAGATTGGGAAAGTTGCATTCAGCCTATAGTGAAGAAAGAAACCTATACAAAACCCCACTGGCTTGTCCTGTCCTTGCATCCTTGCTCTGTTTTACCCCATCCTGGAGAGGCAGGAGAGCAAGGGCTCTTAGACACAGAGTTAAATTCTCCCTACTCTTTCTTTTATGACTGCTTTAAGAAATAGAACTGATTATTTAAAGCAACTATCTGCATAAGGAAAGGTGAAAGGAACCATAAAGAGCATAGAGTAAAGGATATTTAATTTGCAAATCACCAGACAGGCTTTGCAAAGCATGGATGGTCGGTACATGAAGCCCTGAGCTATTTATTATTCCTGCTGTTATCACCTCCCATTGCTCTCATGCCACATAACCTCTCTCAAGTGATACTCAGTAGGCCAGCAAAGCGTTTGCCCTTGAAAATGAGGTGTCATTATCACGTGCCCTTGCACTGTATAAGCTACTAATGCACAGAGCCATTTGCAAGAAGCATTTCTCTAACACAATCTTCCTACATTTTATTGATTCGCACGAGGAATAGAAACTTCAGGCAGAATGACATCTTTGCTGTGGTGAAAGCTAACAGCTTGATGCTGTACCATCTGTTTAAGGGAAAAAAATAAGTATCATGTTGATGTTAGGGTGTAATTCTATAATGGTACTTTACTCTGTATGCCAGTACTGAAGACAGTTGTTCTTTGAGCAGATTGATCTCTTCTGGAGGTGCTGTATGGCAGCAAAAATGGACAGAATTATTTAGTATCTTAAGCAGGAAAGACAGGAAATCATGTTATGTTGGAGAAAGGAAGCCAAAGGATGCTTGACAACACAGTCAGCAGAAAAGTGAATGGAAAAAATGAGCACGTTGCCTTTGGCTGCTGAAAGGAAGACAGGGATAAAGAGCAGTAACTGACACAGCGTGAAACCAGACTGCCAGGAGCTCTGCGTGCCACTGCACCACAGCTGCTGGTGTGGAAGCCTCTCTGCCTGCCCATAGCCATCCTCTTCCTGCTCATGCTTTTGCCTAAATGACTCTTACCTGCTTTCAGGGATGAGGAGTGTTCTGTGACAAGCCCACGTTCCATTCGGCTTGTGCAGTACTCAGCACCATGTTCATAACCAGCAGTGTTTCTACAAATGATGAATTTAATGATGACAGCATCGGTTGCTTTTATTTTCTCACTGGTATCCTGTCTTTGACCCTAAAAATGAGTTTAAATAAAAGCCGGAGTGTTTTCATTTCTCTCTCAACCTTTCACAATGTAAGTTTTTCCCACTCCCATCTCAGTTGAGGATGATATTCTCCCCTTCAGCCATAGGTGATCCAAACAATAACAAGACTCCACTTAGAAAAAAGGTAAACCTGGGAAGGTGAGAAAGGTATCTTCAATGGTTTAACCTTGGCTGAGGCAACTGCAGCTCACCTTTTGCCTGCAGCTGTCAGTGGAAAGATGTTTCTGGCACAGGAGGGAAGAGTGGATGCCATCCTGCCCGTGTCAGGGAGCAGAACTGGCAATGCCCAGAGTACAAAAAAGCTTATAGGAATTCAGATGACATAAAAAAGGCTTTTTTTCCCCAAAGTGCCATTTATCCTCCCAAATTGTTCAGATGTTTATTCAAGAAAGTGAAATAGATTGAGAACAGTTTGAATAATTTTCCATCCTCTAGATTTCTTTTCCCCATTATTCTCCTCAATTCATTTGCTGGAAAACAGCATACATGGGGAGGGTTGTTCAGCTGGTTAAAATGTGCAAAGGAAAATTTAAACCAACCGGGGTGTTACTGTCGCACGCACTGGGCACTGAAACAGTTAAACAGTGGAACATCCTACTTCACTTCTTGAGAGTTAATGATGCTTGAAAACAATGTTAGCCTTGTATCATTTTTTATCATCAAGGACTAGGCAACCCAGTTTATGAAAATGAATATATACTCATTTTGTATTTCTCTTAATGAGAAAATGATTAACCTACAAAGGGAGCATTTGCTTGTTCTTTAAATGAAGAATTGATGGGAAAACTTTCCACAGTTTTAGTCAGAATTTACTTAGAAATAAAACAATCACTGAAAAGGGCTATTCATAAGCTAATGAATAGTAGAAAAGCAAAATACTTTGCAATACTAAAGGCTTTTATTGGCACTTTTCATCTGTTATGAGTGTAGGCACTAATATCACACTTTATGTCGAAAGCACAGCTTAACTGAGTACAGCCTGATGATACGAAGAGATTTGCTCAAAGCTCAGGCTGGAACAGCGAGGTAAGAATTTTGCAATTACTTATTATCCACTGAAGTCTAACCAATAAATCTTACTACTATTTTAGAAATTGTTTTCTATGACCAGCAGTTCGGTAGGAATTGGATGGTGGAAGTGTAAGTAGTGCTTGAAAGTGTTGGTCACCTAAAGGTGCTTACAACTAGAGCAGAGCTTTTGCATGGCTACAAAGATGAAGAAGCTCTGGTGCTGGAATGTGATGGCAGCCGTGGTTGCAATGAGATTGCAAAGTTTTCAGTCCTGCAGGAAGTGAGCAAGGCAAACGGTAGAACTGCAGCTTCATTCTTCAATGCAAGAGTTGTCCTCCAAAATCATGGTATACTAGAAGGGCTGAAGTTCCTCTTTAATAAGGCAGTGGAAAAGACAGTGTTTTAGACTCAAGTGAGTCAGTTCAACACAGAAATAACTGCATGGAATGCACCAGTTCTGCACACACAAATGAGGTACGAGGATCTAATTTCCTATTCTGTGAATATGAAACAAAATGTATCGCAGAGACCAGTGCACAGCCTTTCTCATCCAGAACAAGGATCTTTAATGTAATCCTATTTCTTAGTTCAGCTGATTTATATAAATGTCCCCCTGCAGGGATAGTTTCTGAGAAAGGAATAAGGCATTTCATCACATGTCTACATTTTGTCTGGACCGCTCTTGGTGAATAAATGTTTCAGGTTTTGGCAGGTTGCACCACATAAAACACTGGTGTAGCAGCACACAGTGAGGATCAGTGAGCTGGAGGAGAGGGTGCTGTGTTAGAAGCTGTCACCTGCATAGGATACATGTCCAAGGCCATCTGTTGTACTAACAATGATAAAAGCATAGGCTGTGCTTAGGGATATTGCCCAGTCACACGTAGAAAAGGTTTAAGTAAACTGTTACATCCACAAACCAGATGAATGCATTCACCTCATTATACTAAAATATACTTTATTAATAAGTAACAAAATAATTTTCCTGTTATCAATTAAAAGTTAAATAGGATTTGCACAGAAACATTTTTTGTAAATTACTGTACACACCTGTACATCTGAGCTCCACATTTTCCTAAATCTTGCTATAACGTGTCTGAAAATGAGACCAAGATTGCAACATCCTATTGCAAAGGACAAACACGGAATTCTATCAACTTCTTTTGCGCATCTACAAATCTTGAGCATTTTTTCCTCACTGAGAAGCTGTGAATTTCTGTGGGTTTGGAGTACATCACTGCTATGAAGCATGTCACCTACATCTTCCCACTTATACCTTCTGACAAATTTTTTCCATCCAATCAGCAAAAGGCTTAAAAACAGTAAAGCACAGTATTCAGCTTAGCAACAGGCATATGAGAAACCCTATTCCAGATCTGCCATTACCTCTAACATTTTTTCATTTGCATCTCTCAGCTGCAAGCCTGTGAGTACAGAGACCTATCTTGCTTGCTCTGGCTAGACACTGCAAAAATAAAGATCTAGATGATTGTGCAACCCAAGCTTCACACAGGCTGCACACTTTGCCTCAGTCTCTCCTGAGGGCAGCTGTACAACAAACTCTGCTGTCTGCTATACATTTTTATCTTCCCATTAAATTATACAGCTATATATTTTCCTGATGCGCTAAACCTGAACTTCAGGCTTCTAGTAGAGCTAGAAGCCTAGCAGACAATGATGCACATCATTGCTGTAGCCCAGAGGTATGAATCCATTCTTTATCTTTTTCCCCATAAAATTTGTGTGGGTTACTTCTGAGTTGGCATTTCACTGGGAAATGGGCCAGGGCCAGAGTTTATGAAAGTCCTGTCTTCACTCGTCTGTGCTATCACACAAGTGAATACAGGAAGTGAACATCATTTCTACCTCTGCTACAGCCAGTAAAAATCTGGATCGCAAATAACAGCAAATAACCAAAGGATGGTGTCATAAAGCCTCCTATTTCCGCTACAAATTCCTCAGTAGAACAAAAACTGTTCCAGCCACAATACGTTATGGTGAGCAGTCTGATAACAGGAGGTGAGGAATAAATAAAAGCATAAAAGCCCAGTCAAATACAATTATTCTTTGAGGAAGAAGCAGACCTGGAAGCAAGAGACAGGACCACCAGAGACCTGCTGAAATGTTCCAATACAGAGCAGGGCTACATACATGTGTCTACCTACCGTTCCAACATCTCACCTGCTTCTGTCAAACCTTGACAAAGCTTGAAATATGAATTAAAGGAATGATGAACAGAACCACATTCAACAATGAGGTAATGAAATATTCTTCTAATTTCACTTTTACATACATCCCAATTATAACTGTCACCTGTACAGCATTATGGCAACAGAAACTGTTATGGCCAAAATAAATGCATTTAAATCCTCAGTACCTCTCACTAAAACATAACAAACAAGCAAGAAACCTCTGGAACTAAAGAGATTCCTCTGTTTGACAGTCTTGTGCTTTTTTGTCAGGAGATGCTGCAGTATTACATGAAATACAGAATTACTGAGCATCTCAGTAATTTATAAACAGCACAAGCTTTGAATGAAAAAGGGAAAGCCACCTTCTCAAATTATCCTATCACTTCCCAAGGAGACTGTCAGTCTTAGCAGGAGTAAGATTCTCATTTCAGAAAATACATCGTACAGAGAAGAACTGGGGTGGTTGCTTCTTCTTTCCTTTTTATGTTTTTTTTTTGTTTGTTTGTTTTGTTTTGTTTTGTTTTGTTTTTAATGTTAATACTCACTTAAGGAACAGATCTGGAGTGATTATTAAAATTCACATAAGAAAATACCCAGGTAACAGCTTGCATTTGGATATCAGTGAAGAAGTGATTTGGAGAGCTCTAAAGATCCTCAGTCTTCCCATTGTTTCCAAAATCAGTTCCAGATAAGTGCCTAGAACTGCCTCACAAGACTACCACTGTTCTGCACTGAAGTTTCTAAGTAAGATTTTGCATGAATTGCAAAACATGCTATTAAAATAGCATTTACTAGAAGCTATGTTAAGGCACAGATGAGATAGAGGTGATTCGAGACAGCCAGCATGGCTTCACCAAGGGCAGATTGTGCCTGACCAATCTGGTGGCCTTCTATGATGGAGTGATGGCTTCTGTGGAAAGGAGAAGGGCAATGGATGTCATCTACTTGGACTTCTGTAAAGCCTTTGACATAGTCCCTCAGCACATCCTTCTCTCTAAATTGGAGAGGTGTGGATTTGAAGGATGGACTGTTGGATGGATGTTGGCTGGATGCAGCCAAAGGGCTGTGATCAATGGTTCTGTGTCAGGTGGAGGCTGGTCACAAGCGGTGTCCCTCAGGGGTCGGTCTTGGGACCGGTGCTCTTCAGCATCTTCATCAGTGACAGATGATGGCATCGAGTGCAGCCTCAGCAAGTTTGCAGATGGCCCCAAGCTGAGTGGTGCAGTCGATGCATTGGAGGGAAGGGAAGCATCCAGAGGGACCTGGGCAGGATGGAGAAGTGGCCATGTGAACCTAATGAGGTTCAACGAGGCCAAGTGCAGGGTGCTGCATTGGGTCGGGGCAATCCCAGGTATTGATACAGACTGGGGGAAGATCTCCTTGAGAGCAGCCCTGCGCAGAAGGACTTGGGGTCCTGGTGGACGAGAAGCTGGCCATGAGGCAGCCAGTGAGACAATCAAAGTGCTGGAGCACCTCTCCTATGAAGAAAGGTTGAGGGAACTGGGCTTGTTTAGCTTGGAGAAAACAAGGACCCAGGGAGACCTCACTGTGGCCTTCCAGTACTTGAAGGCAGCATATAAACAGGAGGGGAACGGCTTTTTACGAGGGTGGATAGTGATAGGATAAGGGGGAATTGGATTAAGGGGGATAAGGGAGATAGGGGAGGTTTAGGTTGGATATTAGGAGGCAGTTTTTCACCCAGAGGGTGGTGAGGCACTGGAACAGGTTGCCCAAGGAGGCTGTGGATGCCCCATCCCTGCAGGCATTCAAGGCCAGGCTGGATGTGACTCTGGGCAGCCTGGGCTGCTGGTTGGTGACCTGCACATAGCAGGGGGTTGGAACTAGATGAGCATTGTGCTCCTTTGCAACCCAGGCCATTCTGTGATTCTACAACAATCTAAAAATTAATCGTGCTCTCTGTAGTTTGTTTCTTCATGAAGAACAACATTCTCACACCATACTGATGGTTTAGCCTCATGCCTCTGTTCTACTGCAAGACACCCAACATCTCCCCATCCTCCCTGTTTCACACAGCAGTTCTTCCAGAATAAATCCCCCAGTCTCATCTTCCTCATGGCAGAACCATTCCTGATGACAATCACCATTCTCACCTTCCACGCGTGAACCATCTCTCAACTACTCACTCAAAACGGGTTTTGCAGGTGAAGGAAGAGAAGCAATTCAAGCATGCCATCAGGCTTGAACATCCTTGCATCTTGCACACATAGGTAGGCTCCCTGGCCTGTACTTTCCCTTTTCTTGAATACTGTGTTCATCATGTTTATCACCATTTAATTTTTTATAAATAGAGACTAAAATATTTTGAATGGATGTGGAAGTGTTTTCATTTTTTTCTACTTGCAAGTGACCACTCATTTTGAGTAACAACTGTCATTACTGCTGCTGAATAGTAATAGAGTAGTAATGTAAGCATAATCGTTCTGCTTACTACAACAGTAAGCTGCCACTTACTGGGTAAAAAAACAAAAAAAACAGAGTCTAGCCTCACATCTCTTGATTATCTACCTTCACCAAGAAGGAATGGAGTAACACAACATTTAACAAAACTAAGTTAAATGCAGAATTACAAAAATTAGTGCATTTGTTAATGTCGTGGAATAGGACAAGTAACCCATTTCAACTCCAGAGATCAAATAAATTAAAAAGAAAGGATAAAACATCTATCATGGATTCAGTGAAAAACTGAAATAACAGACTAGTCTTGAGATCATAAGCAGATTATCTCTTTGTACAGAGGGCAATAGGCTGCTCAGTAGTTCTTTGTATAGGTGACTTTGCCAGGTGGGATCCACGGAAAAGGCACTTCATTCCTATGCACAACACGGAGGTTCTTCTGCTTCTTCTGAAGCTGCTCTCTCCTCAACATGTTTCCCTGAGAATAAAACATTATGTCAAATAAAAGAACTCCAGGGCAATTGAAAAGTCAGAATTATTGCTGCATCTTTCACGTGAAGTTAATTTGCCATTTGGAGCTTCACACATCCCTCTAAGGACTCAGCAGCCACGCACACTGCGCAATGAAACACAGAGGCACTGTAACATGTGGTGTTATTTGCAGGTGAAGTGACAGTCTCAGGGATGAGATGGCTTTGTGTGCCTTCTAAACAAAAAAGACAAGAGAAGGCCTGGTGAATTAAGTACTATGTCCGTCTTGAATTGTGGCAATTGGACAGACCAATACAATAGGAAAGGCATTACAACAAAGGTGTGATTACAAAAGGCACAACAGAGAGGTGCCATAAAGGAAGGAGACTTCTCAACCATATCAGAACATTCTAGGTTTGCAGGGAAAAGCTTAACTAAGGAATGATCTTCAGAAAGAGATCCTTCCCCAGTGGCAGTCAGCCCTTAAATGGGGTCTAAGAGACATGCAGCCAGGCTGCACCCCTTCCAGTCACACAGCTGAACTGCCTTCACCTGAGCTCCCAGGGCTGACCCAGTCCTTTCCCAGGTGATCAATCAGGCTGTGCCTCAACAGTTCCCATACACTGCACCCTTCACAGCATGGACCAATGATTGAGCCAGCTGGAGGGTGAGCCTTCCCTAATACAGGGATCCTAACACACAATTGCAGGTTGACACAGTGTAAGACAGTTGATTATTGGTTTGTGGTTGGGGTTCATGTTCTCCCATGGGCCAGTGCTTGATGGTGTTACTGGAGGCACGCAGTTGTTTGCTGCAGGTCCATCCTATGTTCCATCAGTCCCACATAGCCCATTACCAGATGTCATGCTCTCACAATGACAGTGGAATGCTTCGATGACATTTTGCTCCTTCCTGTCATCCTAGAGTCTTCCAAAGGCTCACAGAGAATAGTACAGATGTTTCAGAGGTACCAGGAGGGGAAGGTCTGCCCTCCAGGGCAAAGTACAGGCTGTATTCCTATCCTGGGTCAACACTTCAGCTTACACTGGGGATGTTCCAGCCACCTGTACCACAACCTTTGGCCAGATATCTGTGGCTGCACAACTGTATCAGGCACCAAAGGGGGTCCTGATCTGCCACAGGGACATGAGGAGGGGCCCTTAGCAATGAAGATCAGGGTGCTGACCACAACGACTGCAGGCCATGTACCGATTACCAGGCAAATGACTGATTCCCCAACCTTCAACAGACTCCCGCAAGGCACAAGTGGGCCACACCATTTTGGTCCTACTTGCACCTTCTGAGGCCATTCTATTGGTGCCAGTGTATGGGTACCTGGTTCTAGATTCTCAGGGACAGGAAAGAGGTTATTTTCATTGCCCATTTAGGGTCTTACCCAACTATTGGTGCCCGTAATTTGGATCCTAAGCAGAGAAGCCCATGTTGTCTGTAGCACTTTTAGGGCATTGAGTCTGCTGTCTCTAGTGCTTTCAATCAATCATCCTGTATCTTTCTTCTGCTCCATCCCAGACCTGAAACCAAAACCCAACGGGGGTCCAAACAGAACTCTGGCATTGCCACAGGCCCCAGTCAAACCCATCATGAGTTACATGGACTTCTAGTTCGGCTGGAAGGATGGGATCAAATACACCCAATGCCTGGCCTTGTTTAACTGCCAGTTTGATCTGTTGGAAAGCCTCTTGTTTCATTCTCCCCCAGTTGCCCCTTTTTCATGAATCTGTATAATGGTCTCAGCAGCTGCACTAAATGTGGTATAAAGGAACACCAATACCCCAACATACCTAAGAACTCCTGCAGCTGCTTTGGTGTTGTAGGGGCTGGGAATGCCTGAACCTTATCTGTTACAGCACTGGGCAGTACGTTGGTCTTTCCTGACCAAACTGCCCCCAGGAATTTCACAGGCAGGCCCGGACCTTGCACCTTCTGAGGATTTATAGCCCATGCTCTTCCAGTCAATGAATCTGCCACCTGTCCTACTGCCTCCAGTGAGTCAGATGTCAACAAGAGATCATCAGTATAATATATAAGCTAACATTATTAGGTTTTTCCCAATTAGCCAGGTCACATACCAGGTTATGGCAATACGTTGGTGCATGCACGTACCGCTGTGGCAGGACCTGAAAGGTCCACTGCCTGCCTCCCCACATAAACACAAACTGGTCTTGTGATTCGTCAGCAACTGGGATACTGAAGAATGCATTTGCCGAATCTAGGACACAGTGATTGGTTTTTATCTCAATGAGTCCATTAAGGAGGCAATATTAGGTATGGCCACACAAACAGGCAGTGTGACCTTATTTAATTCTCTATAATCTACTGTCATTCTCCATGTTCCATCTGACTTTCACACTGGCCATATGGGAGAATTATGTGGGCTACGTGCAGGTCTTACAAACCCAACTTCCTGCTGAAAGGCTATGTGCATTCACCAACCTACAGTCATAACTTAGTGGCACATGACCTTAGCAGAGTGGAATAATCATAACAACATAAAACTGTACCACTATATTGCTGATCTCCTGTTGACAACTGACTCACTGGAGGCATTAGAAAAGGTGGCAGACTCATTGACTACTCCTTTGCATAAGGAAGGGTAGGCTATAAACCCACAAAAAGTGCAAGGACCAGGCTTGTCGTTGAAATTTCTGGCTGTAGTTTGGTTAGGAAAGACCGAAGTACTATCTAGTGAAATAACAGACAAGGTTCTGGCGTTTCAAGTCCCCACCATGCCAAGGCAGTTGCATGAATTGTTGGGTATATTAAGATACTGGCGTTCCTTTATACCCCATCCAGTGCAGCTGCTGAGGCCTTTGTATTGACTCATGAAGAAAGGACAAAAATAGGACTGGGGGAGAACAGAATAAGCATTCCAGAAAGCAATGGAGACACTGGATATATTCGATTCCATCCTTCCAGCTAAACTAGATGTCTGTGTAACTCAGGATGGCATCAGCTGGGGCCTATGGCAGCATCAAAATTCCATTTGAACCTCAGCTGGGTTCTGGTCTCAGGTTTGGCATGGGTCACCTATCTTAGCCAGAGGGGCAGTCTGTCTTCATCACAGAATCACAGAATCACAGAATTGTAGGGGTTGGAAGGGACCTCCAAAGATCATCGAGTCCAACCCCCCTGCCAAAGCAGGTTCCCTACAGCAGGTAATTCATCACCACTGAAAGAACTCCAGAAGATCCTAGGCCCAGTGACGTATCACAGTGATGAGCCAAAAGAAACATTGGCCACTCCACCAGAGAAGAGTTCCATTCAGGATGGGAAATATCTCATTCCTGAAGATGCCTGGTACATGGTCAGAGCAGCCAATGGGCAGAACTGCGAGCCGTGTGGATGGTTATAGCCAAGGAACCTGGTGATGATATCCTGAATATCTGTACAAATAGCTGGGCTGTGTACCAGGGCCTCACACTTTGGATTGCACAGTGGGCCACTCAGGAATGGACTATCCATGCCTGAGCAATCCAGAACAGAGATATGAGGTTTGACACATGGCACATGATTAAACACAAGACCATATATGTCTACCACACTTCTGGTCACCAACCCCTTCAGTCACAGGGAAATGATGAATTGAGAATTCACCAATTCATTCTGACAACACCGCACTCTGGTTACATGGCCTGCAAATATCATGCTCAACACTCCAGTTTTCATCACTAAGGGAACTTTAATCATGCCCCTGTGGCAAATCTGGACTTCTCCTTTGGTACCCGATATAGGTGTGCATCCTCAGATATCAAGCCAAAGGGTACAGATGGCTGGGACATGCCCCAGTGCAAGCCAAGGTGCTGACCCAGGATAGAAATGGGAACTGTATGTTGCTGTGGAGGGCAGACCTAACCTTCTGGTATGTCTGAAACATCTGTGCTACTCCCTGTGAGTCTCTTTGTGTCCACAGGATCACCAGGATGAGCAACATGACATCAAGATGCTCCAGTCTCACTATAAGATCAGTGTGACACCTGGTGGTGGACTATATGGGACTGACAGAACGTGAGCCGAACCTTCTGTGGTCCAAGCAACAATGTGCCACCAGGAGAACCACTGAGTACGAGCCCTCAAAGGAGGCCTGAAACAGTCATTGAGCTCCTGGTGGGAAGGGAGGGCCAACTCAGAGGAGCTCAGGTGTATGCAGTGCACCTGAGGGACTGGAAGGGGGGGGAACAGGATCTACCCCTTCCCAGATCTCATTTGAGGGTTGGCAGTAGAGGTGAGGGCATCTCTTGCTGGAGATCCCTGCCTACCTGAGGCTTTCCAAAGGTAAGCAGCTTTGTTTGCATTTTTGCAGCTGCTGTATTTGGGCTTATTCTCATTTGCTGTAGGCATACTTTTGTCATTCTGCCTTCTATCCCATTATATCATTACTCCTGCAAATTCCTAAGATCACAGACTCTTAAAGGTTGGAAAACACCTTTAGAGGTCATCTAGTCCAGCTCCCTGTTAAAACTAGAGCAGACTGCACAGGAAAGTGACTTTTTTTTTCTGTTAGTTATACTGAGAAGACAAATAGTGAGATGAGAGAATAGACAGGTAAATGGGCACAGACATGTTATTGTGAAAGAGGGAGCTAGAGAGGAATCTTTCATTAAAACTTACTAATACCAGCTATACTTGTGTTATGTACAAAAAATAAGCATTTAAAGTGCTCTGAAATATCAGCTCTGCTGCTAGTGCTTTTAACCTGTGATCTCCAGGTTTTTGTTTAGGTGAATCTTAAGATCCAATTCAATTAAGAATACCTGGTCTGACTAAACCAGCACACAATTATTTCATGTTATTACTAGTGAAACTGATCATAAGCAAGGCCAGGTTTGTATGAAGTAATATCCTTTACTAAAACTAGCAATACAGAACAGTTAATCTATTAAATAGTATTATCTCTGTAGAACTGTATCTTCCTGGACTGTAAGGGTCAACTAAGACAAACTGGGCTCAGTGAGCACTGTAAGATTCTGATTCTTTTCTACCATCCTGAACTTTTGTCTCCCTCCCCTTTAAAAGGTATCCCACACCTATACAGCTGCTGTCTGTCTCAGTTGTTAAATAAGCCCAGTTAAAAAAAGAAAAAACACTGAAATCCTATCTGAGACTCTGGAAAAGGATTCCTTTTTAGGCTATTGATGGTGCAAGTGAGCTGCAAGGACCTTACACCAGCTGAGCTGCAAGATGCCATTCTTATGAATGGGAACAGTGCCCTTACACATAGAGTATGCCACAAATCACAAGGAAGTAAGACAACACAAGAAATGCTTTAAAAAAAAACAAACCCTTAAAGTCAATATGCTGAATGTCTGTGCCATAGAGCAAGCATGGAAAAAGCAGGTATTTGTTTAAGCAGCAAATCATACAACTGTCAAGAAAACAGTTTATGCTAAGAATATCAGCAAACTCTCCTGGTTTGTATAAGGAAAACCGTATTTCCTTAATGTGGGGATTAATTTAAAGCTTAACAACTTGGACTGAAGTTTGCTGATGTAGGGAAAATATAAATGGCAGCATTAATTTCATGCTTTCTAGTCAATGAAGATCTCAAACTTTAGTAAAATGGCTTTTGTCCATTTTGTGACACGGAATTCTCCACTTCAAATGTTTTCTCAAATGTAAGTGCATACACTGTTACAACTGGTAGTGCTGCTGGGTTTTGCTGGTTTTGTGAGCAAGCCCTTCAGAGATGGCTGCTCCTGACTGTATGGGAACTGCTGGGTCACAGCCTGAAGGTGAAGGCAGTTCTCCTGTGCTGCCAGAAGGGGTGGAACCTGGCTGCACCCCTCCTAGACCTATTGAAGAGCTGGCTACCAGTGGGAAGGATCTCTTCTAGAGATCACCTCTATTGGTGTTTTGTGAGTGAGCCCAGGATAGGGGTAAGCCTTCTATTTATTCTCTTTTGTTGTCATAGTGTGCTTTGCCTCTCTTGTTTATTTTGTGGTTATAACAGCCTAATATTCTTTGATTATACACTGACAAAGAATAGAAGAAAATACTATGGAATGCAAAACTCCAAGTCACATGAGTAGGGAAAATAGATTTTTCATATAAGCTAAAGTTCCAGCACATCATACTTGATTACTCTGTTCAAGAAGTTTTGGGGACTAGCTATGTGATACTGCCATCATCTGGTCTCTCCCTGTAACACTACAAAAAAAGCCAGGAACACTAAAATGCAAAGTATTCACCCTCATTACTACATTCATTTCTTTGATTTTTATACAGTGTAAAACACTTATAAATTACCAGCCATCTTTCGTATTCTTCTCTGGCCATTTTATCTTTTTCATCCTTCTCTGCCTGTTGTATTTCTTTTTTTCTTCTCTCTCTGACTTTTTCTGCCTTCTTCTGTTTCATATACTCCTTTTTTTTATCATTCCTGTGAAAAGGATGAACAGGAAATCTTTTTTCAACAATCTAAATGCCATATCTGTGACCGATTAACTAAATTGATTTCAAAGAGCTATTTTATGCACTTAATAGCAGATTAACAACAAACATGTAAAATCTTCGATGCCCATCTTCATGCATGATATCACCAAGATATATGTAGCCTGCTCTGAAAGTAATGCCTCCTATTTATTTCCATGGAATCAGCACCTGGGAAAGGACCCAATCAGCCCTGAGAGCTCAAATGAAGGCAATTCAGCTGTGTGACCAGAAAGGGTGAAGCCTGGCTGCACCTCTCTTACACCCCATTGAAGGGCTGACTGCCACCTGGGAAGGACCTCTGGTTGGAGATCCCTCCCTTGTGCAGTCTTTCCTGTGAGCCTAGATCTTTGGAGATATGTGAACACCTTTATTTTTCCTTTCTAACACCATTCCATCTGCACTAGCGCCTTTGCTGTTACACTCCTGTATCAACCTTCTACTGCATTAACCTTTCCAATTGTAACAGATACAAAAAAGCACAATCACTATTTGATACAGCAAATTCTCAGCTGCAGAATGCTATTTAGTAACACAGTCAACACCATTAGCCAGCTGGTGCAGATGAGCTGACTGAGATGCTATTCACACTATGGTGTGACAGTTGTGCAGGGCTGTCCAGAACGTGGCTTGTCTTTTACAATGCTGTTGCCATGGCTGAAACACACTACCTGCCACTCACTGTGCCCACATCCAGTGTTTGGTCACTGGGTGCCATTTTTTCCTCATGGAGGAATTCAGTGACATACCTCTGCTTCATGCACACTTTCATGTCAGATGCCATTTTGTCAGACTGCCCCTCTGCTGCCATCTGTCACACAGCAACAACATGTAATTGTAGACATGTAATATATTGGTGGAAACATTCAAGCTCTACTGCCATACCACTGGCATCAACTTCTGACTTTGCTGGCCAACACACTAAAATAGGAGGCATTATTTTGGAGCAGTCCTCATACATGAACTTAATCTTTTACCTATTATGATATCATCTTATCTATACTACTTTCTTTCTTATGTTACCATATAAAAATAGATTTAAAAGTTGTGCAGGTAATAGTAAGTTGTCCATGTAAGTCTCTGAAGACTCCTGGCTTCTAAAACTAACAAAGAGTTTCTCCAGCAGATGCATCTTATTTGTTTTTGAGTACACCTACATTCATATGCTGTACTACAAAAGCTTTATGAAAGACCCACCTCCCTTCCCATTGCTTAGTAATGAAGCACGATGCTAGTCATATAAGACTTAACACTATGTCAATCCTACTTATCAGTTGCTGCATCTCTGCCAGGGCTGAGGCAGCTGCCTTTTGGGGAAGAAAGAGTCTAAGTTACTAAACTGAAAGAAGCCACAGGCTGTTCTCACAGCTGTGCTTATTAGCTCTGAGTGAAAAGCTTGCTCTCAACCATGCCACTGTTCCTCAGTCAACAGTGTATCAAACACTACAGGCAACCTGTTCAGCAAAATTTTGGACACTGATACTTCAAAGCCCTAAAGGAGGTACCATTTTTCAACTGCTGATATGCTGTCTCTCTTCTTTTCTGCAGCTAATTCCTCTTCTTTCTTCTTCCTGATTCTTTCAGACTGTTCTTCCTGTCTGCTTTTCTCTCTCAAATATTCTGTTTTTTTCTCTTTCCATTTTTCAAATGCCTAAAGAAAATAACAGATTAATTAGCCATCTTATCCCTCATCTCTGTGTCAACACTCTTTTCATTTATTCAGAATTATTATTTGTATTTCTATACTTTCAAATTTTGGAATATTTATTTGCTGCATTGCTCAGAAGGAGATCTCACTTTATCTAAGATGAGTAAATTATTTTCCCAGTAAGTCTTAACTCTTTGCCTATGTATATATATATGGAGTTCATTTTATGTTCAGCTGACAGAACATAAATACAAAAAAAGCCTGTTTGCATATTAATGTTATACAGCAAAAAAGACAGAACTGCTTAGGGAAGGGACCTTAAAGATCATCTAGTTCCAACCCCCAAATGAAGCAGTTTCTACTCCAGCACCCATCTCCGATGTCTAAGAGGACACACTGCCTCTGAATCCTCAGAGTATGGAAACCACCACCTCAGGGCTGCAGGGACCTTCTGAAGCAGCTGCATATTTTCAACAGGACAGAATCTCACAGTGCCCTGTTCAAAGACTAACCATGTTCAGACTTTGGAATCCCCTTCATTTCTGTCTCCTGCTGGATTAACCAGGTTATCCTCAACAATTCCCTAAACCACAGCTCATATACATTTATCTACGCACTTCACTTTACCTTCTGTGCTGCTTCTGCTCTCTCTGCATTCTGTTCTGCTGCTTCCTTTTCCTTAAGTTTCTCAAGCTTCTTTTCTTCATTCAACTTCTTTGCTTCTCTTGCTTTCATTGCTTTCCAGGATTTAAAAGATGCATCTGCTTCCTCTCTTTTAACGGCTTCTTTCTAGATCAAAAAATACCATTCTCAATTTAAGTACATTTGAATATAAAATACAACTGTAATTGAAAACACTTGCTTTGAATTGATTCTCATATACGGATTAATATAATAGAGAAATGGAAATAGATTTGTAGAAAACACTCCAAATGAAGTATGAACTATACACTTCTATGCTCATTTTAAACTTAATTTACTCAAATTTATATCAACTTATATAAATTACTCCTGCAAAGTGCATAGAAGAACATGAAATACATATTAAATGCTCAAAAGGAAAGCCTGCTTAATACTGGAAACACAGATCCACGAGCTACACATTTAAAAGGTAGAAAAGTATTCCTTGAGCTACTGAGCAAACTGATTTTCCAACAGAAGATATGTTAGAACTTAACACTGGAATGGATGAGCATCCTGAGGCCTTAGTGAACAAGCTTGAAAATTAATCCAAGAACACTCCTAATATAACTGGTGGGAAGCAGGTAAGTTTGCATGTTTCTGCAGGAAATCACTAGCCTTGTACTCTTATACCAATCACAATAACTAGGACGTGCCACTTTGTTTCAACTCACTCTATTCTAGAGAAAACCAGTAACCTTATAATAGGAGTGATGTCATTTGCAGAAAGCACAGGTCAACAAAAGTGGTAGTTTGTCCATTTCACTTAAATTGAGAGCGTAAACAAACCTTTTCAGTATCATTCCTCAGCTCCTCAGCTTTTTTCTTTTCAGCTCTCTTTAATTCCAGTAGAAAGGCTCTTTTCTTTTCCATCCAGTTCTGTAAGAATCATTGGAAGGCATACATTTTGAAGTGTTTTTAAGCTGTAACTAAATAAGTTCCACATGCAACAACTGAATATTATTAGAGCAGCACCAGTACAATGACCACCAAAATGACTCCCAGTTCTTCCGCTCGCTGCTGCACTAATTACTGCATGTGGAAAAAGTAAGCTGTGCTTCAAATCACACTGATCTAAGCACCATTGGCACACGGGTTTTTTTGTGTTCAAAAATGTCTAAGAATCTACAGTAATAGCTACAACTATGGAAAAACCTTATGGACCTCTAAAATCTTTGAAAAATATAAAATGAAATTGTACTCAGAATATACAGATTACTGTTCCAGAGAGAATGCCAGACGTGTTTTTACTTTTAAAGGAATCCTAAGCTACTTACTTTGGTCAAGAAAAAACAAAGGAAATCATATCATGTATCTGAGAATAATCTGATATAACAGTAAATCATAAAGCACTGCATACCTTTCATTTAGTTTATTAGTTCATAATTTTTAGAAAACATGACCAACAGAAGAAATTATTATATATAAGCATATGCAAGTAACATCATTACAAGGATTGACTTAACGAAAGTAAGCATTGCTGGATCCTCTAACTAGACTTTTATATGCATAGGTGTTTGTTTGTTTGTTTTTAAGATCTACCTGGAAAACAGCTGCTCGCAAACTATCTGCTCTGTCAAGTTCTGTATTGTTCTTCTGCAAGTGTTTATCCTCTAAAACCTTTAACGTTCCCAAATAGCGAGGTGGAACAGTTGCAGCTGATGGAACAGCTTTCACTTTTTCCTTTAAGTGTGCAGAAGGCAGAAACCTACAAAGACACAGACATTATTACAGATCCTTCTATGTCTTGTAAATGATAGCAAGTAATGTTCTTTTTTTTCCCCACCAGAAGTTACTGTGGCTGTAGCTGCACTTGTGTGGGGACAGGAAAAGAAGGAAGCCTGTTTGCTTTGGACAGCTTATTATTGACAAAACAATCCATTAATCAACACATTCAGACCAACAGCTTTTACAAGCTCCTGATACTTTCACCTATTAAATTAAAAAGTGCTTAAAACCTGTCAAGATACCATGGGCTTAACTCACTGGTGAAGATATTAGCACAAACTCATTATAGACACTGGCAAAAGACTTGGAGTCTAAGTTTAGCAAGAAGTACAATAACGTGCCTCATCTTCTCTCCACAGATGGCCAGAGGCTGTTAGCAATTAAAAAACTGTTGATAGAAGATGAGTGCAAAGTGATATTGTCACAGTACTTACAGATACCCTGTAACCTGTGATATGTAGTATAATCTCTTACTTGCAAGACGAGGATTTTGAGCTCTGTAGAACTGCTTTCGTTGTTCCACTTTGTTTCTAAGACATAAAAAGGGAAAATTGTAGTGTGTCAGGTAACAGAACTAGAGTATCATGACACAGATTTTGAAGGCCAACATGTTAAATATGTTAATATGCCAAATATATACACAAGAAAGCCACTCAAATATAGCACAGGTACAGTATGGGCTACAAAAGTTGTTTTTTTCTTTAAAAAAGAAACAAATACAAACACCTGACCAGAAGTCTATAGTTGAGAGACACAAAGGAATAAAAACAACCTGGCTGAGCAGTGGGTTTCCTTGCTACAACAGTAACTGTTTTCAATATTTAGCTTTAGCAGTTACATACATCCACACACTTTCTTCCTTACAGTAAGGCCTAAAGTGCTTTGTATCTTACTTGTTAATCAAGTCATGCAATGGATTCCATTCTCTGCCAACATATGCTGCTCACTTCAACTCAGAACAGAGATCTGACATGTTTACTTCAGTAAGGTTATTAAACTCAGTCTTGAAAACACATATTTCACTAACTTTATCACTTTTAAACACAGTGCAAAAAGTGCTTCCTGCCCCTTCAGAAAGGTATTCCCTACATCTTCCTTAAAAATAAACATGATTTATATGAGCCCTGGGTCCAGAAGTTTTACAAGCAGAGTTTTAAACACTAAAGGAACCAACAGTAAATTCATTTACAGAAGCTTTCACTGCATTTCTAGGACATTTTTCTGAACAAAAATGCACACAAAAAATACCTGCCCAGAATCCTCTGAAGTGTTCTTCACCTCCCCACGGTTAGACAGACCATCCACTGGTAATTCTTGTATTGCAGCTATTACTACTGGCTCCTGCACAATTCTCTCCTTGTATGAACTGTCATCTGCTGACCTCTCTAACTTTGTTCTCTCGTGTGCTGTGGTGGTCATTGCTACTATCAGAGCAGCAGGTTTCCTACTATTATCCTCCACCAACAGTTTCATGTCACTGTTGATATCTTTCTTCTCATCT
Source organism: Lagopus muta (assembly GCF_023343835.1). Classification (NCBI taxonomy): domain Eukaryota; kingdom Metazoa; phylum Chordata; class Aves; order Galliformes; family Phasianidae; genus Lagopus; species Lagopus muta. The sequence goes on from NC_064436.1 coordinate 1,901,202, forward strand.
AGAGGAAGTAAACAGATTAAGTGGACACATTCACTTAGACAACACATGAACAACAATTCTGTAGCACAGAAAGAACAATACTGAGAAGCTAAAAACATTTATCTATGAAACTTATTACTAAATTTGATATTGGACAATTTATTTTCTTTATATGTGCTCATAAGAACAATATGGACTAATGACAACAGTATTCATTTACACTGAAATGTATGATTGGACTGGCAAGATAAAAGCTTTAGCAAATGTTACAGAATGTAAGAGAGTACAAGAACAGCCAAATTTCCCAATTTTCTCTCCACTCAATTACATTTCTAGTGCAGCAATCAAAAAATAAGAGCCATTTCAATCACATAAGAACTCTCCAGACATCTAATCAACTACCACTTTCATAGGCACAGTTCTACCAGACTTTGAAAACACAGTTTCTAAATGCCTGGGACAATACTGGATTTAGACATAACTGCAAGAATAAGGCCAGGCCCTTCACAGAAACAGAATACAAGGAGACAAGGGCAAGAGAGTAGAAAGGTAATTAAGAAAACTGCCAATTTTAAGACTTGTATTGGAATCTCAGATGATACTGAGGCATAAGCAATGACACCCATCTGGTTTCATGTACTTAAGTCCTACCTTTTTCAGGTGGTGCTTCTCCACACAGTAATGCATTGGAGTCTCCACATCTCTCATTGTGGGGAGTAGAGGAAAATGATGGTGAAGTACTTTCTAGACGTGGGCCCTTAGATCAGAAAGTGGCAAATAAACAAGTGGGCAATTCATAACAATTAAGAACTATTTATCTTGAGTTCAAAACACACTGATAGAATGTTTCTTCAGAACTCTCTAAGTACTGGTACTGTCTTATATTCAGAGCAATCAAACCAATCAACAGAATTCTTAAAGGCTGCAAAATATCACAAAATCCTATTTCTTGTTAGAAAGAAAAATGATGATGTTCTCTTATTTGCCCTCACCATAAGAATACTACTGGCAAAGATTTTTCCCCACTTCTGTTTTTCTTACAGAACATTTTGATAGTGAAACGAAAGTTACTATCAAAAGCTTCCAATGTAAATTGTAGAAATAAAATAAGCACGTACATTCTCCATTTGCACTCTTACTTCAGGACCAGAGCTTGTGGCAAGCACTGCTTTATTGCATGAGGCTCTGGCACCCAGAGTAGCTACAGGCAATGGTGTCCAAAACGAAGACAACACATTTCTAGGAGTTATTTTTCTTTCTGACCTACTAAGCTCAGTGTCTTTCACTTGACCAACTTTTGCTCAGTGTGTTTCATGTGACCAACTTTTCCCAATACACTTCTTGGTTGAGCTGATGTTTTATAACAGCCGCCTAGCAAAGGAACGCTGACATTGTGAGATGAAAATGAGTACTATAGTTGAACTTGCATCTAACTAAATGCATGTTAGTTTGGATTACTTTGTGAAGATAGATTCAATAGATTTTCAGTTAAGTCAGCTATTTAAATAATTGTACACTCTATCTTGGGGGGCAAATACAAACAGCTATATGAGCTTATTTGCATTCTTTGAGGAAGTTTAAGGGAAGTTTCTATAAACAGACGATCTAGACATTTTGTTTTTCCGTTCACTGTTATCTCTGTGCGTATGTTGAATCTACATGTAAGAACCCATCTAAGACAGAATTATTCCCATAGCCATAAATTAGAGCATTTATCTCAAACGGCACTGTTACAACGAAACCTTTCTGTCTTGCTTAATTCCCTGTGTCTACTAGAGAAGACACGAAGGGAAGATTGCACCGCACAGTGCAGAACAAAAAAAAACCCAGGTGGGAGACGGCACGAGAAACGCCATCAGAAGAGCGCTGCAGTGATGCTCCCGTTCCTCCCCTTGCGCACCCCCAGCTTTGGTTTCTTTTCCTTCCCATGCCGCGACACTTGCGCCTCTTTTAATACGAGAGCATCAGCTGCTTCTTGTCGCAGTTCCGAAACAGCTTTGCAGATGACTTTCCCGCAGGAGACTCACTGCCAACTCAGCGCTCGCCCCCTCCGCACCCCGCCGCCGGCTCACCTCCGCCGAGGCGCCGTCCCGCGACATGGCGGCTGCCGCCCGCCCCTTCCGCTGCGCTCTGTGAGCAGACAAAGGTGGCGGGGCGGCGGAGGGTTCGAGGCGCGCCCTGCCGGAGGAAGCTCAAGTAGGGCACGAGTAGAACGTCAAGGCAACAAGGAAGAAGTCGCCGCGTTCTTTCTCTGTGGCAGCGTCACAGCGACTGCTGCTGCAAGGCAAAACTCTCTCCTCCTCTCATCTGAGGGACTCATTTTATTGCACTCCAGAAGGTGGCAGCAAAATGTTTTAAGACAAAATGACCTGGTTTATTTGTGATGCGTCCACTTGAATTATTTGAAGTTCTTCTGTCTTAACAGTGATGCTCGTGGCACTTTTAGAAAGACACTGCATTCATTTAAAACAGTTTTCCAGCTTTGCATGCTCTATATAGAAGGGATTATCTTATTTATGTTTTTGTCAGAACACATGAGAATCAGGGCTACATCTGACAGTCTTAGCTCAGGCAGAACAGCATAGGGAGCGTATAAACAGGAGGGAGAATGGCTGTTTGTGAGGGTGGATGGTGATAAGACAAGGGGGAATGGTTTTAAAGTGAGACAGGGGAGGTTTAGGTTGGATATTAGGAGGCAGTTTTTCACCCAGAGGGTGGTGAGGCACTGGCACAGGTTGCCCAAGGAGGCTGTGGATGCCCCATCCCTGCAGGCATTCAAGGCCAGGCTGGATGTGGCTCTGGGCAGCCTGGGCTGCTGGTTGGTGACCTGCACATAGCAGGGGGTAGGAACTGGATGAGCACTGTGCTTCTTTGCAACCCAGGCCATTCTGTGATTCTATGATAAGGTCCCACTGACACCCACTGAGATGAATGGAGTTTATTCTAACTGAGACCGCAAGCTTCTGATGTAACTACAAGGGTTTTTGAGAGCCCACTTAAATATTCTGACAGCTTACTAGGATCAACAAGAATAAGATTTTATGGCCTGAAAGTGATCATTACATCTGTGTCGATTTTTTCTTGATTAATAACTGCTCAATATATCACAAATATGAAGTTATCAAAAAGATGTACACTGGAAGGTGAAGATGCTCTTTTTCTCCCACATACACGAGGAGCATAGAGAACAGCAATTGAGTAAATCCAGCAATTACATTGATTCAGCTAAAATAAATGCAGAAGGACTATTTAATTCTGTTGCCTAAATGTAGGTTAGTAAGCAAGATTATACAGCGACAAGCACCACGCTGTCTCCTCTCGCTTCATATGACATCACCTATTACAGTGTGCCATATTTTGAAAAGCTATGCCTGTCTTGCCAAAATACACCATCCTTTTTCTGATTGTCTGAAAATAAAATCAGAAATACAATCAGTCGTACCTTAAGCCTGCGGGGCTAGGTCTGCTGGAGAAGATCTGCAAGTCATCCAGATCAGGCACGGCTGAGCTGGGTTTGACCTTTGTTGCCTCAGGTGGTGAGAGCAGAGTTATCATGTTGGGAAAGCATTCTGCACCAGCAGAGCTCAGGAAAGCCTCTAAAGATTCGTAGGTGAGTTGTAAACTGCAATGCATGCTGTCTCAGGAACTCTGAGGCCCAGATGTACCCAAAACCAGCTTTAAACAGCTCTGGAGTAACTGCAAAAGCAGCCAGTGCAGCAGGGAAATGAACAACAGCACTTCAACCTTTTGTTCTCCTCACCATAACTATTTTGAGTCTCTCATCGCTGATCCAACAGGAGGGTATTGGACAACTCACCTTAATTAACTTAACTCCTATTGGCAGTTATGAAGACCTAAAGCAGAAAAAAGTGAGAAACTTTTGTCTTTTACCCAAACTGTCAATGCTAATGTATTTTTCCCCATCTTTTCTTTTGCATTTGTACAAATATACTATTTAATTATGCAATGGAAATGAAATATTCATTACTTTATGGTAAAACCTTCTTTCAGTGTAAAAATATGCTCTTCTTTTTCTTAAAACAAACTGTCATTTTTCACAGATTTACACAGCAGCTTCATCCCACTACATAGATAAAAGCAATTGAATTCCAGTAGACTACAAAATACTTCATTTTTAATCACACCTGGGACCAACTGAAAGAAGAGCTGTCACACTGAAACTTTAGCTTAAAATTTGGCTTGACCTTTTCTTCATTATTCATTCCCATAGAAAGTTCAATGACACGAAAACAAAATGTTTCGTTTTTCTTACTGGAACTGCATTCAATGGTTTCCCACCTTGTTTCCAAAAGAGAAAAGCTAAGTTTGTAATGCACTGTTAATTGATAGACCATAGTAACATCCATAACATGTGCTGTAGGTAGGAATTCAACATTGTTATTTGCATAAATTCACCCTCTCACATTTACATCTTGATCCTGAATTGCAAGTAGCTTAAGAAGATCCAGGCAGGATAAGAAGGTATGGCAGCTTCACTTGGCTGCTTATTGCCCTCAGGAATATTATCTTCAAACTTTGATTTGATAAATTGTATGTGTCTGCAAAACTGGAGCAAAGGAGAAGTGGTTAAAAGAAATAAATAGAGGTGGTAAAAAGTTAATGTAGATAGTAGTGTATAGAGGAAGGTATATTCTTGACTGGTTAATTTAGGCCTGAGCATTTGACTTAGAAGCAGCAGGTGGAGGTAGATATCAAGGGAAAAAGAAAGCTATTTTAAGCTTAATTTTTTGGCTTGCCTTTTGTGTGTGTATGTGATGGTACTTGATGTGATTTTAAGGAAATGCAAATGGAGCACAGAGAAATGAAGAAGTGAGACACAGCTGTTTGTTGGGCTTGGTCATGGTAACAGACAGTGAACTTTTCAAACAGACAGAGCTCGGATGTGTTAGTGATGGCAGATTACACTTCCTGCTAAGGGGAGTCAGAAAATGTGAATCTTTTCATGTCAAGTGGAGTCATTTTGTGTGCAAATGACTCAAGCTACTGCTATCTGCTGTAAATTCTGCATTTAAAGTCTTGCAGATGTGCTCTGGTTAAATAAACATCTTTGATAGAAAGCTCACAGACTACATGTGAAACTACAGTTTCACTAAACATCTCTCACTTGAAGCATCTCTACGCATTAAAGGCTGACAGAAAAACCCAACAGCTGTTAAGTGCCGAGGAGCAGCTCAGGCCTTTTCTGTTATGGCAGATTTCACTGCAACAGGAAGAAGACCTGTCATATTATCACCTGCACATTTGAGAAGTGTCAGGACTTCAGCTGTTCCCACCCTCAGGCTCACTAGACCTTGGATTAAAGGCTTGGACCATGTCCTGCAGCCTTGCAGACCCAAGGAATAAGAAGTCTGATATCATTAAAATTAATCAGAGATAAGAGATGCAGTAAAAGGCCAAATTAAATTGCTCTGTGGTCAGAAGGATTGACTGACTAATTCCCACTGACAATGATAATGTCTGCTCATGCTTTTTATGTCTATCATTCTCTCTGGTTGCCTTTTAGCTTTCAGTGCTAATACGGTTCAGTAGGACAGGAAGATTTAAAGGAAAGTAATGCTGCCAGGTCTGACTGCAACCATTCCTTGCATACAGCACAAGCAGCTTGAGAAAGTAAGGTTATATAATGGCTTTAGTTGAGTAAGTGTAGCAAAACTAAGGCCCATCAAGAGCCCATATGACACCTCTTTACTCCTTAAACTTGTAATTGATGCAGGGGAACAACTTTTTATCTTTGGAATGTCATGATCTGGACTCTATGATTTGGAATGTCTGTCACTATACTTATATAAGCCTCACTGGTTTTCAGGTGAGTTATATGCCCCGTCCCTGGAGACCTTCAAGGTGAGAGTGGATAAGGCCCTGGGCAACATGATGTGGTGCCCCTGTTCCCTGCAGGGGAGTTGGACTACATGGCCCTCAGAGGTCCTTCCAACTCTAAAATTCCATCATTCTATCATTAGATCTCTCTGCTACACTGCTGAGAGAAGGAATTATTCTCATTTTAAAGATGTAAGATAAGACCCAGGAGCTACGCCAGCAACCCAAAGGCATGCAAAAATTCTACGGTATTGTAATTTTGGAAGGTTTCTAAGACTTCTATTTTTCACAGTTATGCCCTTGATCAGTGAAGAAAATTCAGACATCATAGGTGATGATGTCTTGTACCTACCAGAGGCAGAGATACACAAGAAGCAGAAGGATCTATGGATCTGAAGATGTTTCAGTGCTTGATATAAGGCTTCAAACAGCCTTCTTTTGTGTGGTTTCTTTTTTTTACATTAATTTGTTTGTTTCATATGTTCATTTAGTTTTATTAGTAGTAGCAAAGGAGATGTTGAATGGCATCTTTTCTGCACATGCTCCAGACATCTGCACCTTTAAAAGATTGCTGTTTGAAGGAAGGGCAGTCCTTCACACAGCCTTTGTAGCCCTTTGTAGCCCTTTGTAGCCTTTTGGCCCTCTGTAGGCCAGCCAATGCACACACACACACACTGGTCACATCTGGGGCTGCAGGCTGAGCCCTGAAGCACTAATGCCAGAGACCTGCAAAATATAAGTTCCTAATTTTGTGTAGTTCCTATGGAGACCACACTACTTTATATTTTTCTCACAGATCAAGGATTATATTGACTTCCCCTATATTAATATCGTTGTGTACTTTTATTTCTTCGTCATTGCTACGAGGGTTATGGAAAGAACATTTCATTCAGACATGTTGAAGGAAAGCGTTGATTATCCCTAGCAGTTGGAGTCCAATAGTCCAAGTTACTAATCTGGAACATTAAATTAAACTCTGTATTTGCAAAAGAAGCTTAACAGTTCATCTTTTCTTGTTCTCCATGTTTCCTTCCTTCCGTCTGGTGAGTTTATAGCCCCTGTAACTGACTTGAAATGGTGCAGCTGCTAAGATTATTTAGCTTCAGTTTAATATCAGATGTCCTCAGTACAAATCCGCACTTCAAGTGAGCTTTTTTTCTGTTCCCTATTTCTTTTTCCATTTGGTCTGTCCTCAGTTTGGGGGATTATCGAAAGACTGGTCGAGTCTCCCTGCCAGGCTTCTTCCAGCTGCTCTGCCAGAGCAGAAAGCAGAAATCAGGAAGATTGTGGCAGGGCCATGTGGCAGGGAGCTCTGAGAGCCAGGCCTCTCAGCACAGCCTGGAGAGCACAAGGGAATAGGGCAGATAGGCTCCCTCCTTGGCGCAGGGGGGAGCTGGGCCACTGGTGGCAGGCAGGGCACAGCAAAGGGCTGTGGAAGAGATAGAGGAGCTCTTTGTGCTGGAGTATTTCAGACTGTGAACTCCTCAAGAAAGGGGTGATGCCTCCTCTGAGTACAATTTCATGCATGCCTAGATGCAGTTTGGCTGGTGCAAATTGTGTTTTCAGACACATAGGCTGGCCCAAAGTGTTTAGCGAAGTGGGAAGGAGAGCTGCTCAGCTCTAGTGCTGCAGGCTCTTGCTGACAGCTGTGCTATTTCCCTTTCTGAAGTAAACTCGCTCAGTAGTAACACTGCTCATTCTTCCCAGTGGCGCCTTATGCCATGAAGATCTGCTCAGAATGTCTGAGCTACATGAAAACCTCTCTGGGTGCAAATCCAACACACTGAAGCATTACAAAGATTAATACTCTCAAATGGTGTTCTGAAACTGAAGGCTGTAGCTGGAAGACCATTTGCAACATAGGTTTAATCACCTTTTTTTTTTCTTAGTTTCAATACTTTCACGTTTAAAGTGACAGTGCCTGATGCAGAAGCCACGTTTCCCTGAGGTTAAAACTTGCTATTCAAAACAAGTTGCTTTAAGACTACTTGCAACCTGGAAGTAAGCCCATCTTACACATTTATATCGTATTATCTAACTGCCTGATTGCCCACCTATCTGCTTAATTGCTGGGCTCCCTGTGTTGAAAGCAGACCCTGAGATATTTCAAGAGCAAAGCCAGCGTGATTCTTTTCATCTCTTACCCATGAATTATCCATAGGATAGCAACTGCACTTCACACCAACGGTATTTTCTGAAGCTTTATAGCTCTATGGCATTGAAAAGCTTTAGATGCAATATTAACAAGGAGCATCAACGAAACAGAAATTATTCACCCAGCTGCTGAGAATCTATTCCTGTTAGTAGAGCTGTTAACTGTGAGAGCCATTTAATGACAAAATACAGCTGGGAACTGCATTTTGGATTGTATCAAAACATTGTTTTTCCTGTAGAAGAAGAATAATGGAAAGCAGATCAAGATGAGGTGGTAATCGCATGTTGATCTTTTATATGCAGGGTTTCATTAAAAAGTTTTTGTTTGCTAATGATGCAAGAGACCTATTTGCACTGCGGTCAGGTGCTAAAGGCATTGAGCAGTGCTTTTCTTAGACAAGACTGTTGCCTCTTTGGGTTCTGTACTGCTGTGTTTTTCAAACACAGTTATTTACCTCATAATTCACAGGAAACATGCTAGCTGTATCTCCAAATCATCTGGGGAAATGCTGTGCCACTCAGGCAATGCCAGGAGGAAGCACAGTTCAGTTAGCACTATCTTTTGAGCAGTGGCAGCAGTGACAGATGCAGACGGCTTACTACACCCCAGTAGCTATTACAGAATTATATGGGATTTTCTCTCATGCTTTTTGTGTCTCATTTTCACTTCAAAATCACGAAAGGATCTTCAGAAAAAAGCAGGGATCTATCAAAAATATTTTTTTCTCCTGACTTCTTGTTCTGTTTTGTGCAGCCAGACACTGGAAGAAGTGTCTTTCATCTATCACCACCTATGTCATTTGAAAAAGAGGAAAAAATCTCCACTGATATTATGTCCATTATACATGCTTAAGCAAACTGTATTTAATGCAGTAAGATGTAGTGGCTTTTATACATGCTAATGCATGCGTTTGTGATATTTAAAGTGTTGAATGGTGGCCTAATTTTACAGTATTGGTTTTAGCAGCAGGACTATAATGATCTGTAAAGGGGCAGAGCTTGGGCAGTGCTGAGGATTTTTCTAATTCTTTTCCTCTGTGTTAGTTTACATGGGGATACTCTCTTCAGGAATTGAGTCCCAGACTTTTATTTGTGGCTTAGTCCAGTGTAATGAGGTGCCTTATCCAGGTCTGGATGTAGCACAGCAAAGCTGCTAAGTGAGCTCAGCCAGGTGCTCCCGAGTCAAATGGCACAGTTACACAACTCAGTGCCTCCTCTGCTATCTTTGCTAGCTTTAATCTTGTCTAATACAGATAAAAAGACTGATGAAATCAGGACTGCAGAGACTTCTCTATGCATTGTGCAAATCCTTTTGATAACTGCATATGTATTTAGCAGCTGATGTCTGCTATATTGGAAACTAAGCCGGATAGAGAAAGCTATCCTGTATTGCAGTGAAATGCAACATGGAGGAGAAAATCCAACTCCAGAAAGGTACTCAGGTGTCTGATTTACATGTAAGCCAATGAAATAAAGCTCCTGGGTATGAATGTAAATAGGGCCAGTGGGGTGGTTGTTTTCTGTTTTCGTTTTGGCTTGGAGCTTGGAGCGTTTGTTTGTAATCCTTCAAGGTCTTGTAGTAATGATCAGCCCTCAAGGCTGCTATGCCACCCTGCTTACTCAGAGATAACAATCCAAGTAGACAGAAGCAAAGATGATGAACAAAGTAGGAGGAGTTAGGATTGAGCTCCAGTTCTTCAAACTGGGGAGAGGGAAAGTAACTGTACTCCATTTCTTTTTCAAATTGTGCCTTTCATAATAATTAATAATTAATTAATAATGTGTCCCTTAATGACTGCTTGTGACATATAGAAACTTATGTGTTCAAAATGATTGATGAGTGATATTTACAATTAACTGATTTATTATTTATTGTTACGACAACAATAAGTAAGTACGATCTTCATTTTAAAACAGGGAAAATGAGTGTTAAGGCAGAGTCCTGCATTAAACACTGCAATTTGTGTTGTGTTGTATAGTATTTGGCCTCAAAAACAGTCTCCATAGACATTTGGGTGGTTTTGGATCTTGGAGTGGGTTCCATTTCTTCCTGAAAGTACTTACTGCTGGCAAAGAGAAAATAATAATAATAGTTTTACACCATTTTTTTCCTGGTGGATTAATCGTGCAAGCTGGTGGCCAGTACGACTGCTTCAACCAATCCTTCAATTTGAATGTCCAGATAGTATGCTGATCAAACTGGGATATGAAGGTGACTGCTCCATTTCTAGGTTGGGTGTGCAATGGGAATATAGATTTTTTCTGTTTCTGTCACAAGGAAACTTTAGGCAAAGGAATACACAAGGAATCTTCTGGCAAAGCTTCTGTTTGGAAGTCTATATGCATGCTTTTTTCTCTGTCTTTGTTTCTTTCTCGCTCACACACACATTATCATGTATTTATGTATATGTCACAGAATCACAGAAATGTAGGGGTTGGGAGGGACCTCTAGAGATCATCGTGTTTTTTTATCTGTGACCCTTATGCATACAGATAACTGAATGCACCTTGTCACTCATACAATATACAGGATATAATAATACATGTCAGTCTCAATATTTTGAGATCATATATCCAGTGCAGGAATCATATGTATATAAATAGGTTTTATACAGATTCTGTGAGTCGCATTTTATGCAGCGTAAGGTACTGAATAAATGCTGTCCTTGAAGTTGGCTAAGAGTTTTGTCACTGTGTTCGATGTGCAGAGATTAGTTAATGGCAATGAATCTTTGTGAAGTGTACATTTCCTTATCACAGAATCACAGGAAGGGACCTCAGGGATCATGAATCTCCAACCCTCCTGCCACTGGCAGGGCCACCAACCTCCACATTTAATACCAGTCCAGGCTGCCCAGGGCCCCATCCAACCTGGCCTTGAACACCTCCAGGGATGGACGGGGCATCCGCAGCCTCTCTGGGCAGCTGTTCCAGCACCTCACCACTCTCTCTGTGAAGATCATCCCTCTGACATCCAACCTAAATCTTCCCTCCCTCAACTTCAAACCATTTCCCCTTGCCCTGCTGTTATCTCCCCTCTCAAAGAGTTACTTCCCCTCCTGTTTGTAGGCTCCCTTTAGGTACTGAAAGGCTGCAATGAGGTCACCCCACAGCCTTCTTTTCTCCAGGCTGAACAAGCCCAGCTCCATCAGCCTGTCTTTGTTCATAGGGCAGGTGCTCCAGCCCACTGATCATCTTTATGGCTCTCCTCTGGACCCTCTCCAACAGCTCCCTGTCTTTCTTGTACTGGGGGCTCCACACCTGGACACAGCACTGCAGATGGGGCCTCACAAGAGCAGAGCAGAGGGGGATGATCACCTCCCTGTCCCTGCTGGCCACCCCTCTTCTGATGGAGCCCAGGATCCCATTTGCTTTCGTACCTGCAAGAGCACACTGCTGGCTCATGTTAAGCTTTTCATCCACCAGAATCCTCAGGTCCTTCTCTGCAGGGCTGCTCTCAAGGACTGCTCCTTCCAGTCTGTATGGATGCCTGGGATTCCTCCAGCCCAAGTGCAAACCTTGCACTTTGCCATTTTGAACCTCATTAGTTCACCCAGGCCCACCTCTCAAGTCTGTTGAGGTCCCTCTGCATGGCATCCCTTCCCTCCACTGTGTCAACTGCACCATTCAGCCTGGTGCCATCAGCAAACTTGCTGAGAGTGCACTCAATTCCACCATCACTGTCACTGATGAAGATGTTACAGAGCACCATTCCCAACACAGAGCCCTGGGGGACACCGCTCGTTACTGGCCTCCACCTGGACACAGAGCCATTGATCACCACCCTCTGTCTGTGGCCAGTTCCTTACCCATCGAATGGTCCACCCATCAAATCCACATCCCTCCAATTTGGAGATAAGGATGTGGTGGGGGACCACATCAAAGGCCTTGCTCAAGTCCAGGTAAATGACATCGGTCGCCTTCTCCTTGTCCACCAATGCCGTCACTCCATCACAGAAGGCCACCAGATGGATTAGGCATTTTTGAATCACATCTCATTATCCTAAAAATAAACAACTATACTTCCATTCAGTACCATTTCTTTGTAACAGAAGAAACTGAACTAAAGATGTATAGTTGTTAATTTGCAGATGTGAGAAATCAGAAGTGAAAAGCTTGATTTCTTTGCTTGCTCTGTGCTCTATATTTAGCTTTGTCATGCTTTCACATGGGACAAAAAATATGTCACGGTCCACAGGGAATCATCCAAGCATGTCAAACCTGGCTATAGTACTTAAATCACTTTAAATTTCTTTGTTTTTCTTCCTATAGTCTTTATTACTTTGTAACTCTTACTTGCTTACAAAGATTTGCAACAGTAGAATGTGTTTTTGAAAGGCAGAAATTTGCACTTAGAAACCAGGTTTCAGATATCTGTATTCTTTCTCTTGTCTTTTATTGGAAAGAAGATATAATGATGTGCTAAAGGCTCTTGTGATGTCTGCAGTGTCTAAAGTTATACTGTGGCCGTGATGAAATCCACTGCATATTAAGTGGGGCAGATGGAATATACACACTTCTAAGGGCTGAGATTTTGGCAGACATAAACACTGTCATATGCTGAGGAGAATCAAATTAAAAATACATGGATTCTGCTCTCCTTAATTTTATGGCAAATGCCTAAGTAAACGTTCTGCCAGAATCTAGGATGAAGTCTTTGACTAAAGTACAATACCTTTCTGTTCTAGACGAGAGACAGTAATCCAGGTTAGAAAAGGAATCAAATGGTAAAACCTTTGTCCTGACACGAAATGGACAATGCAGTGTTATACAACTGCTATAAAATATATCCAGGGCCTCAACAAACATTCATTGGTTCATTAGCCAAAGTTATCCCCAGAAAACAGAGATCTCAATTAGAGGAATAGCCTCTAAGCACTGAGCAGTGTTCTGTCATTTTTCTGTGAGATTTAGCAAAGGCTTTGGAAGCGGTAAGCACTAAGAACACAACTGGGATCTTTTCATCACTTTTCCAAATAACCCGTAATAAAGGAAGATACTGACAAGTACATGCTCTCTGCTGACCATCACATTGCTGCTAATTGGCTGTGGTCCACAGAGAAACCATGTTTATTCAAGTTGCAATGGCGTCAGTGTTCTCTGTTTTAGGTAGGGGCTCTGGATCAGAACTGCATGCCTTTGAGAAGGAGCAGCTGATGCACAGGAACTGCACCTGCATTAAATAACAGAACATTAAATAATAGAACCTTCTCACTAATTGGTAAAGTCCAGGAATGTGCTGTCTCGGTGGCTTTTGGCAAATTTGGACATCTGCTCCTACCACACAGGATGTCCGAGTGTATTACAAGCTCACGTGTCCACTGTTGCTTTGTTATTCCATGCAGGATCTTAGGTGTCTCAGCCAGCTATATCCTTCTCAAGATATTGTTCTTACCAAGATTTTGCCTCTACAAAGAAGCTTTGCTATTCTTCTGGGAACTGAACTTCTGATAGAGCTTAAAGAAGCCACACCTCAGTAGAAATAATCAGAGACATGTGGCTAGATGCTGTTGCTTTTCCAAATTCAAGTCTGTGGCTTGCATTTGGATTTTAAAAATCAAGTCCCTCAGCATTACAGCCTCTCTATTAATGAAACACACACAGAAAAACATCTTCATATCTTAAAGGCAGACATTTTTGTGGTAATTGGCCTGATTTTCAGTTTTAGTCCTTACAGTGAGATCCTGTGTATGTTAAGGGACAGTGGGCTTCAGTTGTGATTTAAATACTTGTATAATTTCTAGTACTTCACTAACTGCACACCGTTCACCTCAGTCCATGTCATTTAATGCAGTTGAGGCAATTGCATTTTGTGAATAGTCAGGTTATGCCAAAGGCCCATCTAGTTCAACATCCCATTTCATGCAGTCACCAACAGCGCTTTCTAAAGGAAAAGAACATGGCAACCATAGGATGGCATTTTTGCAGAATGCTTTCTCACCCCGTAGTTATTTGTAGCTCAGAAGATTCCTGAGTTATGGGCAAAGGCTTTCTGTTTATATTTAATAGCCCTCAGTGGATTTTCTTTCTACTAATGTGTAAAGTCCCTTTTGCTACTTTTGTGGAGTCCACTTTTCCTAGCCATGGAAGAACCCACAGTGTAAGGTTTAGGAAAGGAGAAGCACTTGCTGACCACCCATAGGAATAAAAGGGAAGTTAGACTTAAAGATTATTATTAAAACCTCTGTGATCCAGACACACTTCCCAATCATTTTCTTCTACCTCAGAAAGCAACTCACTGTTGCATAGCTGAATTTCAATAGCTCTCCAGCAAACTGATTGCTAACAGAAGATAGAGACCCCTGACAGAACTGAAAACTGAGGACACAAAAATCAGCACTACTGTTTTTCAAATGTATTTGAAACTTTTCTCATGAAGAAATGTTACATTAATGTGATCATGAGCAGAACAGCAGTATAAAAGTACACATGAACACAGAAAGATTTTTTTTCTCTTACTAGATATAAGTTCTGTTTGCTTTGGATACAGGAGATTACGTATTTCTCTTCCTCAGTTGTGAACTATCCTAGCTTACTTGCTTTAATCCAAGAATAATAGCATCCAAACCATTTCACATGGAATGCAAGGATGTGAAGCACTAAGGAAATCACTAAATCACAGTAGAGACAAACGTGGTTATTTTATTTTTATCCTTTGAAACACACTGTTAGCTTTTTTCTTTTTTTAATGCTGTGAGCAGCTATTTTGTGTATTCTGAACACCAGGTGCACAACTAAGCTTTGATCTCTCACTTATACTTCTGAAACAACATTTGAAACTTCATGTGAACAACTTGTAATCTGGCCACACATTCTCTCCTAAGAGCTAAATGCTGTCCCTTATCAACACAGTCATGTAGATTGCTATTGATCAACTTGCAATTAAGCAGTAGCAGTTAATAATGTGTTGCTCTGCTATCCTCAGAGCAGCCTGGAAATATATTCCTGAGCCTCCTTGCTGGACTGTACCTGTCCTATGAGTTATCACCCTGCACCAGGGGGAACAGCTGGGAGGAAAAAGGTGCTACCAGGAGTTTGGATTATGACCTCCATTGCATTCTTGCAATGCAGCATAGTGGGAGCTCAAAGTCAGAGCCAGAAAACCAATTACTCTAACAAAGGATGGCTCCTTTTTCTCCAGACTGTAGATGGCTTAGCAAGCTAAACACATCAGCTCTTGTTATTTATAGCATATGAGTGGTCACTGAAGTAAGAAGGAGCAGGTTCTTCTCCCCAGAAGAGTGCATTTATATTTTCTCTGATATTACACCTGATGACAGGTAATTGCATACTTCAAGAGTTACAACCCCACAATATATATACAGAAATCTGAGACAGTGTGTAACGTTTTCAGAAGTATTTCACCAGAAATAATGCCATCCTCTGAAATAATGGCCAATTAATTCCTTTGATTGTATTAACATAGTATGTCTTGAATAGGTTTTGATTTATTTAACCAAGCCAATTCACAGAAAACAAGATCGACATTTATTTGTGCATTTAGACACTGCCCCGTAAGCTCAGCATCTGGAACTCTTTGCAATAAAACTATTTAATACTGTTGTCCTCCCAGGAGACACATAATTTATGTCACGGCTGCCATGGGTGTCATTACTGTAATCTTCTTATTGGGCTTACGGATCACACAGAGTAAGTGGTGGACAAATCCAAGCATGTCAGCTTCTTCAGACAACAACTTTATGAGAAACTCAAAACAATTAAGGACATTGTAATCTCTTGGGAGACCATTAGAAAAAAGCCAGTCGATAAAATACTGTTGTATCTCTGTTAAACAGAGATGTTTAAAGCCCATTTAAATGCCAGTTTCCAAGGTATGTTTATATCAGCAGTATCTATGTTACTCTGACTGTTGTTTTTTCTGACTGGTACCGTGGGTTGTTTCTGCCTTATGCATTTTGCTCTTTGCTGTAGAGTACACTATGGAGACAACGAGGGCCAGATTTTAAAACCTCTCTCATCTGTTTTTCACTTCTAACATTTCACATGTAATACGGTCATGTCAACTGATATTGAATCAATACTTGAACCAAGACTTTCATGTTTTTCTCCCAAAGCTTTCATTATCAGAGTCCTGACACAGCTTTTTCTTGCCTCCTTTTCTTCCTTCCTTCCATTTCTTTCTCTTGTTTCGTTCTCTGTTTGTTTCTCTATTTCTGTCTCTATTTTTTTCTTCAGGTTACTGTTTATAATTTTCCCTGTAAACACAGAAAATGTAGGAGTAGAGAGTATTTTCTGTGCATAAAATGATGTGGAAGTGAATAGCTTCCCCTCTCCTGAGGTTGACGGTGATTGAGATTCTCCAACTGTGAGTGAGGCAAGCACGTGTTTTGTGGAGGGAGAGAGCAATTTCAGGAAGGGGATCAGGGTTGAAGATGGATTTATTTTTTTTTCTCTCCTGATAAAGCAAGAATGCAAGCATGGAAGTGGCCTTTGCTCTCACACTGATATACCTGTACACATGCCTGCTGAGAATCAAATCCACTGAAGGCTCAGCTTTGCTCCTCACGGGGCAAATAACGTGCTGCGATGTTTCATTTTTGGATTCTCAGCTGCTGATGAACATGCTTGTTAATAACCTTGAGAGTAGGTCCAAAGACCTGCATGTATACAGGTCACAGCCCTCCATGTCACAGAACCATTTCTGCAGAGCTGATGGATGTATAGCAATATTTCTTCAGATATTAAATCTACTTAGTTTCTGTAACAAATAAAGAAGTGTGCTTGGCTTTTGATAGTTCCACGATCAATTAAGTAGTGTTATCTCATTTGGAATAGCTCCTGGTCTGTGACAGCCAACATTAGTGTACAGGTATTTGGGCTTTTTATTGGTATAGCTGTTTTTTGGTTTGGTTTTGTTTTTGTTTTTTGACCAAAGGTTATTACTGACACGTTGGGAAGAAAATAGAGAAGAAAATCTATTTATTTCCAATAAAAAAAAATATCTGAGAGCACAGGTGTGTAATGGCTGGTTTCATTGCAAAAGTATCCATTTCATTGCATTTCTATCAGCTTAAATGAAAGCGTGCCAGCTGGAAAAAATTAAATCGGCATGAATCATACATCCAAAAGGTCACTGATCTAAAAATATGTGTGTGCCAAGAAAAAGAGAAAAATGGGGTGTGAAAACCAAAATGAACAAATGAAAACTAAAATCCTTCTAAACATTCTAAACTGAAGACATTAATTAGTCTGAGAGTAATGTGGAAAGAGGCAAAAAGCTACCAGGATGTCATTGGCGTTATATGGAACACAGCTAAGGAGATAAAAGATCATGCAGAGCCCAGGAGAAGATTAAGCTTCTTTATCTCTCTGTGGGAGGCAAGAGCATATATACAGGTAGTGTTCTATATGGAGAAGATGGAAGAACTCCAAATGACTGGATTTTAATGTGCACTTCTGTCACTGACACATAACAGAAGACATGCATGTGGGTGCTGAGGACTTTAAAGTCCCCCGCTGTCAGCCTAAATCACAAAGCAAGCAAGTAAAAACTAAGTTGCTCTTCTTAAAAAATTTCCAAATATAAATTTTGAAAGGAAATAAAAACAAACTCTGCTGGATGTGTTGTGCCTTCTTGTCACAGCCTGATGCGAAACAAGAATGAAAAATGAAGCGTAACCATGTGAGGAGAACGAAAACAGAGTGCAGGTTATTTTGAAGTCGCAGCTCTGTTAGTACAGCCTAGAACTGTTTGATCCAAAAATAGATTATACAACGATCTGTTAAAATTGGCTTGTACGTGTGATCATGCCACAGGTTTGGAAGGAGACTAATTGGACTTTCTTTGTCCTATGGTAAAATCACGTTAGAACGTAATGCACTGCTAGAAGCACCTTTCACAAAGGCTGCCATGCCACTTACTGGCCAGAGAAAAATTCTGTGTAGGCACACAGAAGAGATGAAAGAGAATATGGCCTATGAGGAGTGACTGAAGGAACTGGGGCTGTTCAGTCTGGGGAAAAGGAGGCTGAGGGCAGACCTTATTACTCTCTTCAAATACCTGAAAGGTGCTCACAGTGAGAGCAGGGCTGGTCTCTTCTCACTGGTGACAGGATGAGGGGAAATGGCCTCCATTTGTGCCAGGGGAGGTTTTGGTTGGATAGGAGGAAACACTTCTTTACAGAAAGGGTTGTTAAGCACTGGAATGGGCTGCCCAGGGAGGTGGTTGAGTCCCCATCCCTGGATGTGTTTAAGAACCGCTTGGATGTGGGGCTCAGGGACATGATATAGCAGTTGTTAGAGCAGTTGTTAGAGTTAGGGTTGTGTGGTTAGCTTGTGCTTGGACTTGATGATCTTTAAGGTCTTTTCCAACCTGAGCAATTCTATGGTTCCATATAATTTCAGTAAATTCAAGGGAACAAGCCTTATTTGTGCTCATACAGGGTCTGGCCCAGAATATTTAAAGAAAGCTTTGATATTTTCTATTCTGGTTCTGTTTTCAAATATTATGTACATACATACATCATGTACCTATCCCCTCTTGGGAGTTTGTAACTCAATCGTGTGGATTTTCATAAAACCACATTTTAATTGAGAAGTTCCTAATGGGCTTGTGTTTCTCTTTCTTTCTAGAATGCCCATTTCTGCCTTAAGTCTGGTGGCATCCTTTTTTTCTGGTAGTTTTATTCACTTTATTATTTTACGTGTGTTTATTTTTACATGTTTTCCAAAGAGAGATAGGCAGACAAATAGAAGAAGAGGCATTGCCATAAATGCCCTTTGAGGTGATAGAGATGAGGAAACTCTTCCCAGATTTCTAAAGATGGACACATTCCAAGTTTATTTAATTTCCCTGAGCAGTTCTTTTCACTGCCTCATTGCCCTGAATGTGAGCTATCTAAAACACTTGTAAATCAAGATTAGACTGGGTGATGAATCACTGCATCAGCAAGCAAGAAGCAAAATAAGAGCAGAAGTCCAAGCAGTGGATGATTGTGTTAAAAAGAGGCAGACCAAAGTGTTGGAGTACACCAGCAAATGGAGAGAAGCTATAGCAGAGCAGAAGTTGAACAGAGGAGTACTGTAAGATTACCAAGGCACAGCGCAGCACACACTGCAGTGGGATTGTGGTAGATGTTTACACATTTGAATGAGAAGATACATTCAGATTAACAAGGGTTGCGTAGTTTAGCATGAATGCGTACCCTGTCAATTAATAACAGTTCAAACTGTGCTTTAGGAAATAAAGACAATTATCCTCATCATGTAAAAACATACATGCTACTGTTGCTGTTTGTTGATAGGGCTATCCTTGGCAGGATTCCTCCCTCAAGTGATCTTCTGAACATTCCCAAAAAGACACATTTTTTTGTGGGCACTACCATGTAAAACAAATAGAAATGTTGATTTGCTAAGTGTTTCTAGTACTTACTGCACTGTTTCTAAACCATGGGAGACCAGTGTTGATGTGTTTTGGTTTTTGTTAGTTTAGTTTTTGCAAAAGGGAAGTAAAGAAACACTTGAAATATTCATGTTTGTGTTACACAAATTGTCTTCCTAATACAAAGCATAGGTCAGTCATGATCTACAGCATGGGAAGTAAACATATTTGATGTTTGTACTTTTGTGACTTCTGATTTGTGACTTATTTGTGGCAATATTTTTTCTAACAACCTCTCGAACTTAGATTCCACAGAAAAGTTTTTAATTAAAGTTCTTACTAGCTAAATAGCAAAATAAAATCACCTTCACAAACAAGACAATTCCTCAGCCAGCAAGGACAAGATACAACATTTTCAGCTGCAATTTTGAATGAAGAAGATGCTGCAAGTGAAAGAGGACATCCTTGCTGATGGAAGGGAGTGTTCCCTCAGCAGCACTCAGCAATGCTGAACTCATCTAGGAGCAGGAAAAGGGAATCAACCCTTGAGAAATCCAGGAAGACTTCAGAACTTGTAGATCTGGGCTAGGCAATGCTGTATAGAATACATGATAAGAGCCTACACTCAAGGCATGAAAAGAGTAAGCATAATCAGCAGTCAGTGCTCATCTCCCCCTAACTGGCATAGGAGGTGCCAGTGTTTGTCCAGTGATCCCAGGAGCCCTCCCTCCTGCCCCAAACAGTCCTCACTAAGACTCTCAGGAGTGCCTTCAGGTTTGTTACAACTTGAAATGTGGAATAGCCCTAAAGAAAATTTGACTCCTTCCAAATTTTCCACATAGTGCTCCCCCTCCAAGATGACATTTTATTCAATGTGCATATTTGCTTTATTCCAAGGCAGAGCCCCCTGCTAACTGACTTTACTTCTCGCTAAAGAGAAGTAAATCAGAACAACAAGGCACCTTACATCCCCAGTGTTTGTAAAATGTAATAATAAGAGTCCATGGGAGTGCATGATACTCACGCTGAGCATACCTGAGTTCAGGGAGATGAACGATGGGTTAATGCACAGCATGACTGAAGAAACACAAAAAGTGCAAAAGAAATATTAGAAAAATGCTGAAAACTGCAGGAGGTCTGGGAAGCGTATAACACAACTTCCATAAGAAAAACTGCTGGAATTAAATGTATACTGCCCTGTGGGCAAAAAAACGGGATGTGCCAAAAACCACACATGTTTTAGTGTAGTTAAATTCAAGAAAAAAAGTGCTAGAGTCCATGTTTGTGAGCTCTGAGGTGTCCAACTGTTTGCACACTGTTCATCACAATTTGATGCAACTTTGTTTTCAAATCATCATCTAGTACAAAGATCATATTTATGAATATTTCCAAGTTATAACGTACCCTCTACTGTATTCTACTGTATTCTGTTATGACAAATCAAATAAAAGCCAATTATACAAACGACTACACAAAAGCAGCATGTTGTGTAATTGTAAGCTAGTGTTGAAAGGACCTTTTACAGCTTTGCTGAGCCCTGCTGGTTGTGCTAGGTTGTTCAAAATTAGCAACTGTTGAACTTCACTCCTCCACCCAGATAGTTTTCACTCCACAAATATGGAAACTATAACATACAGTAGCAACAATAAGAATAGTTATTACATCTCAGGCTAGCCATGAGTCGCTACCAGGATTCTTCCACTTGTTTGGCACCTATTGAACAGCTTTGTTGTTCCTGTTCCTAAAAAAGATAAACGGTCCTCTACTGCTATTTGTGGTATAACTCATTTAAACAAGGCCATCAAGGACCAGCACTGGCTCTTTAATTCCAGAAATGCCAGCCCAGGATGTGTATTATTGATTTTGTTGGAAAAGATTTTATATTTGTAAGTGATGCTGCAGCATCACACCTCTTCTCCAACTACTGAGCACTGCTCATGATGCATCTGCATTGCGTGAGTGTGGCTGCTGTGGTGGAAAACTGTGAAGTTCGAAATGGACAAGAAATAGTGAGCAGTAGTGAGCAATTTTTTTGCTGTCTCCTTCAGCATAAAATACAATGAGCAGCTAATGAAATTAATTACCTGCTCGAAGCAAACTCACTAACGTAGTTCCATAGTCAATTTCCCTAAAAGCTGTAGAACTTATTACTGCTGCTTGTCCTGGATACTAAAACTGCAGAGAGTTTCAAAAAACAACAGGGCAAATTGCTGGAAAATGAATTAATCAAGTACTGTGAAACACAATGTGAAAACTTTGCACCTAGAAAGTCCTGAGGCTTTGGAGAAGTGTGGCCATAGATCTAGTCTGCTCTTTACTCTCAGCATCTGTTGCTTGTTTACTGTCAGAGAAAAAACTCAAAGCTAGTTAGACCTCTTGCTTGAGACTGAGCCAATGTGGCTGTTCCTGTATTCCTGTGTGCTTGGAGTCACCATGTCACAAGCCAGACTGAATTAGACACCACATTTTTATGCTTTTCCAAATTCAGGTGTCCCATTTTTTCAAATTCACTTGCTGCTGTTTGTCCAGCACTCTTGACTGACACTCTCTTCGCAGGCTGAGCTATCCAGCCTCAAACTCATTAATCTTTGTCAATAATTTTGGCCAGGCAGGTCCAATTTTGGACTGTGCATCTATCTGGCTGTGAGCATATTGTGCCATGTCTGGCACCTGAGGTGCCTCTGCTTAGCAACCTTGCAGGGGTCAACAGAAAGTGTGCATATGATATAATTCTGTGATAGAATCATTATATGATTCTATGGTTTGCCAAAGTGGGCTTTCAAGGGGAGGACACTTGGCACTAGCAAAGGCAGCTCAGCAAGTATGTATCTGTCCTTCCAACACAGTATGTACAAGCTGTAATCAGGGCAAAGTCCTGCCAGAATAACTTTCTGGTGTAGACATGACCTCAGTCCTGTACAGCAAGAAACCCAGGCTAATGTTTATGCAGCAAAATTACGTGTGCCCTTATTTATTGTCTCTCCTGTCAGCCATGATTGCTGTGAGGTAAAAAACCAGCTAGATGTTGACTTGACTTTTCATACACTCCTAACAACTGTGCATGTGAGGAAGTTATAATTAAGCTACACAAGCTACAATCATGCTTTCTTGCATATAATATTAGGATATTTTGGATGAAGTTACCCTGATCTTTTTGTTACTATCTGCATTTGCCTCCTCAAGAAAGGAGTAGTTTCTGTCTGACCTTTGCAGCACTCTTGTCATTTAATAAAAAGTTGTCATATGTTCCTATTACTTCTATAATGCAGGATAAAAACGTATGATACTATTTCATTATGCAGTTTATAATAAACTGTGCCATTTTTCAAGGACTGATGTAGTTATAAACGTAATATCCTCTTTCTTGGTTGAGAAGAACTGCATTTGTCTCAGCCGAATGCATCATTGTGCTCCTGTTTTCAAAGTAAACTCCTCCACTGAATATATACTGAAAAGCAGCTTCAAATTAGGAACGTAGTTTCAGTTCTATATTAGGGTGAGCATCTCATCATCATTATTTTGGTGTAGCTTTGGAATGTGCAATACTGTAACATACATGGAAAATGGCACACCGAAAATCAATTTTTGAAAACAGAGAGCTGGTATCACAGTGATATAAATACATACCAGACAAATGATTTCATTTGTGTTAAACAAGGCTGCGGATGATGTCTAAACAATAAAGACATGCATTTGAAAAACTGGGGGAGTGGTTAAAGAAGACCGTGGGAGGTCTGCAGCCTACTGATGTATGATCAAACAAATTTAGTTAGCAGCCCATCTCCTTTGGCATGTAAATCTGAAATGCCATTTAAGCAACAAAAGAAAAGAAAAAAATCTCATCAGCAAGGCTATTTAGGACATTCAATTCTCCCACTAAATGGGATACGTTGGGTCTTAGGATAATACAAGATCTGACTTCCTTATGGGATTTGGTTTTCCTGACTGGAAAACATTTGGAATGGAAGACATTGCTACTGAAAATCAGAAGCCTCTGCATCTTTTAAGCTTTCAGTCTTTCAGCTTGATACCCATAAATGATGTGGCTGTGTTGGCTAGCTAAAAGATGAATTTGTAGAACACTTTCCTCTTGTACAAGCTATACCAACAGATAATATTCTCAGCGTATACTGCTGCCTTGTGGCTAGGAAGTGTACATATCTGAACAAAATATTTTAATACGTTACCTTTATATTTTTTTTTCTGCAAAGCTAGAAATACTGCACAATAAAATAGCCTCTCTTTATCCAGCTTTTGCTAAAATTGCTGCTATTTTTCACAGTTGCTGCACAGTTGTACTTTGAAGGATTTCTCTTGCTGTCCTGTACCACAACATGTGGAATTACAGCCTCACAGAAAGCATTTAGCAAAGTCAGGTACCATGACTATAAATCCCAACAGTCAACCTTCTGCACAGATGGATATCTAACTTGGCATATCAGCTTTGGACCGAGGATCAGCTGTTCTCTGAGGCTCTTCGTGACATGAATAATAGATTCCAAAGGGTGTCAAACCCCAAATCTTGCAGCAATATGCTTGATTAAAATTAGTTTCTAATTTCAGTTATTCTCCAGATGTGCTTTTCTCTAAACAGCTGTGTGAGGTTACAATTGAACCACTGCAATGCAAGAGACTTCTTTTTTCTTCTTCTCACTCGCTTATTGTGGTTCATGGAATTCTACAGAAAGACAGAGAGAAATGACAGTAGGAAATCAGTACTGGACACCACTTCTCCCAACAACAGAGGAATGTCCTTTTGTTCCCTGCTACGCTTGTACATGTTTTCAGTCTCTGTTAAATATTTTTACAGTGGTGAAACATTAAGCTGGAAGCTTACTCATGCTACTTAAGCCCATGAGTTCTAGGAGCAGTGGGGTTGATTGGAAAATAACAATTTGATTAGGAGGCTTTGAAATTTTGAAGGTTCTCCACTTTAGAGGTCGTGGAGGAAGAAGGCTGATCCCCAACTCAGTATCACCAAGAGACAGATGTGCCAGTCAGCTGAGAAATGGGACAGTCTGAAACCATTCCTCTGCCTTACACAAAGAGATGATTTGAGCTTTGTGGGAACATTCTTAGTCTAAGGACTGGCACATACTCTGATCAAAATTTGACCGCGATAACAAGAAGGTGAAGCTTTCACCACACCAATAGGTTTTCATAAAACACTCTGATGCTATTGAAAGAGCAATTCTGACTCTTGTTTGTTTATTTTCTTTTCAGATTAGCCATACCATGGAACTACCTGATGTAGACCGTAGGAGTCTTTGATACTCTTCCAAAAACAGAACTTTTAGCTTCAGAAAGCCTTTAGCTTATTTAAAGTCTGACTAATATCTCTTGGCTTGACTTTTCTCTTTGATGCTTTTAGGTTTATAGCATTAGACAAAATGAATCAGATTATTTCTCACAGCTCTGTACCTCTTTATAAAGGTCAGTGTTTTGTTATTGAAAATTCTGGAAAAAAAGAAACGTGTGACATTTCATTCTATTGATCTGTTTGTAATGGTGTTGTACCATATTGGCCTCCAGTGCTTTAATTTCCTTAGCAGCCAGTTTTTAGTTAGCTCTGTCAAAGTGGGAAAGAATGCTTTTTTATGTCTTTCTGAGTTTCTCTGTCTGTGTTTCACCACTTCTACCTGTGGGCTTGGGCATTTTGCATGTAGGACAGACCATCAGGTATGCAGTTGGTTGGCTGATAGCTCTTTTTACTTTGTCTCTTGCGCATTAACAATTTAGCACCATATCAACTATGTTATTATCTGGCACACACTTACTGTGGAGAGATAAGATGCTGAAAATAATGTTGAAATTAAATATTCATTGACTTGAAGGTTAATTTGACTGGGAGTGCATGTGTGTAGGAGTAGTAAGCTTGCAAGCTCTACAGTAAGTAAGTTTTCAAGTTATATAAGTGACAGGCTGATTTCAGAGTTATAACATTTTGTCTTGGTGACCAACAATGGAAATGGAAATTAATACATGAAAAAAATTGTTCATGTTAATCTATTATTCTGTCTTTCTTCTACTAGTGACAATGGAGTTAATCTGTATGGTTATGTAATTGGGATCAGGGTGAGGCTCCTCCTGACTTGGTCCTCAGCACCTTTGCACCTTAAGGTGTTCCTAACCATGTGAGACAGAAGGCTGAATTTTGGGACCTTTGACTTGCATAGTAAAGCTGAAATCCCTGGCAGTAAGAAAGCAGGATGGTATGTTCTCAGATTCACTGCAGGACAGAAAGCTGTTTTTGAGGGAAATCTAGAACAATGTTCTGGATGTGAAATAGGAATGAAAGCCTTCTTGGAGTTTTACAGTACATGAAGACTCCAGACATGGGAATGGGAATGAAAAGCAAGAGGAAATCACAGTAAGCCAGTATTGTGTGTTCCTGGATGAATAAAAATAGAAAAACTTACATGAGAAATAGCTAAAAAGCCAGAGTTCCAAAAGCACTAAGTAAACCTCTAGGTTTTGGTTTCAGCCCTGCTGGATACCCTTGTAAGTTAGACTGTGGTACAGTTATTTTACAGTTAGTTTTCTCAGCCTCCTTTTGGACTTGGATACCATTCAGAATTTTTTTTTTAATTAAATTACTACTGCTGGTCTAAGGGTGTGGGAATTTTTTCCTATTCCTCCACATGTTCTTTGAGCATATTTACAAAAATTGGACAGAAGGGAAAATAAGGATAGGTCTAACACTGAAATACGGTGGTTACTTTCAGTTTGAAGCTCTCTCCTGTTTATCATTTTGCTTAGGATAGAATTTGATTTGTTTAAAAGGCCATTTCGTTTTATAGGCTTTGCAATCTTCTGTTCATCTTTCAAGCTCATATTTATACATTTATACCGCTGTGCACGGGAGTTGATGCACAGCACCCTCCTCGTTAGAAGTCATTGCTTGATTTAAAGTACTGTTCTTACTAGTTAGCATTTAAGGTGTCAGCTCCATTTCTCAGAGCTTAGCCGAGGTTGCTGAGTCCATGCTCTGTAAACAGCCCAGTTAAATCTCTTCTTAAGTTTCTGCACAGGTGTTAACAGTGAAGTTTGACTTCCCCACAGCCACGGAGTGACTGAATCTGTTTTACTGTATATAGATGTGTGCATAAGCCTTTATACACATGTATAAACTAAACACACAAGGAATCCTTTCATAGAATCATAGAATCATAGAATCACTAAGGTTGGAAAAGACCTAAAAGATCACCCAGTCCAACCGTTCACCTATTCCCAATAGCTCCCACTAAACCATGTCCCTCAACACAACATCCAGTGGTGGAATCCTTTCTTTTTTACAAGTGATTCTTTCTCAAGAGTTCAGAAAGTATAAAGAAATTAAAATTAATGTTCACTGAAGAACATAAATTGAAGTACAAACTAACAAGAGGAGCAAATGAGCTGCATTTACGCTGCCTTGGTGACGTGGCTCCCTAAATTAAGTATGACAGCATGACTTTTTCTCATTCTTCTTAACTCTGGTTTTCCAACTAACTGCAGGATGGTGCCTAGTGAGAATTTCAGGACCTCGCCTTTCTAGTCCTGAAAAAGGAGCAAACAAAGCTAGGGAAAACAAAAAAAAAATGAGAACTATTCTCAAGGGAAAAAAGAATAAGCAGCGTTTTAAGAAAACAAAATAAAATGGAGATAGAATCTGTTTAAAGTGCAAAGATACAAGGTTTGATGCAAGAGAGTGAAGAGAAAGCAACCCGTTTATGCACCCATAAAGGAATAAAAAACAAAAAAGAAAAGGAATTTTCTGAGGGAGTGAGCACCAAGCAGCAGAACCTGCATCTCAGACAAAAAGGTCACTGTGTTAAGTAATTTTGTAGAAGGGCCAAGACAGAGAGAACTTCGAATGTAGTAAAGTAAGTGTAAATGGTTTATATCTACAGGCAGGAGTGTCTATACACTAATCAGATACTCCTCTGCCCCCATCTGAAAGAGAAATAATAATAATGAAAATCTCCATGACCACATGAGAGCATGTGATCGTTGTCCTGGGCCCAAGCTAATAAGTGGAGAGCAGCTGGGAGGCCTGGGCATGCCACTGCACTGCAGCTGTTGCAGTGCTTCCTGTTGCAGAGGCAGGGAGGCTGCTGGCAGATACGCTGAGCTCCACTACAAGAGTTGCAGGAGCACCATTTATCATGGTGCAAAAGTGGCACAGCCAGGAGAAGGCAGTTCTCACACCACAGGAAATTTCTGTCTAAAATTAATGCACAAAGATGACAGAATGCTGCCACAATTATTCCTTGCACTTCAAAATCATACTCAACCAATGTACAGAACGCTTCTAAAAGAGCAGCGCTAGAACTTGAAATGTGGTTAAAGTTAACCTGAATGTGGACAACATAAATGGAGTTTGTGCACAGTGCCATTCTTGCCTTCCTTGGAATAAGAATAATAAGTGAAACAGAGATTAAGTGGTGCCCAAACAAATGAAAGGACAGTAGATCATGCTTTTATGTTGGATAACTACAGAGGGAAAATGAAAGATCGTGTTATTTTTATTATCTGGTCCTTTATGTTCCATGTATTTTTTTCCCAACTTGCTCCAGCATCATTTGAAAACACAATGTGTTTTTCTCTTTGCTGCTTACTTTGCATCCCTGGGCCATGCTATTTGAAAAGGTCAGTGAGTTTCCTTCTATCATTGTTGTTTACAGTGAAAAGATTGCTAAGATCTCCAGCCAGAATTTTCTACTGTCATCGTTTCACTGAATGAAAAGGTAAAAAAAAAAATTAGCACTGTCTCTTCCTTAGCAAGTTATGCTGCTATCAATTTCCAACAGATTCTTTACCTCCACTACGATCCATTATTTTAGAGAAGATCATTGGTGTTGCACTGAAAGCAAATTCCTCTCAAATTCCTTATGAGAGGGAAAGCGCTCCACTCAAATTCAGCAATTTAAATGTGAATTTTCTCTCACTGGTCTACCCTGATGAAAATAGAACCTCCTAAAGCTTTAATGAAAACATTCTTCCCATCTGTGAGTTGCAAAAATTCTTTTCCTTGTCTGGAGTGAACAGTCACTCACTTGAGAAGTGAAAGGGCACTTTCAGGTTAAGATGGGGGTTGGACTTGATGATCTGTGGAGATCCCTTCCAACCCCTACAATTCTGTGATTCCAAGCTGCATGCAGGAAATACTGTAACGTGAAGCTGAATAATCCTAAAAAAAAAAAAAAAATCACAAATTTTCTCCTCCTATCTTAAAGAAAAGCAAAAACAAAGTTCTTCAGCTTCTGTATTTGTCCAGGCACAACCTACAAAAGGATACCAAAATCTGAAGAGTTGTTCCTGAAGAATTAACAATTCATGCTGTGCAAAGACTGTGACAGGCAGTCAGCAACAGCACTCAGTGTTTTTTAATTACGTGCATTTTTCTACTAATATTAAAGTTGAAATTGCTGTGTTAATTAGCCAAGAATGTGAAACTTAACAAGAAAGTATTTCCTTGGTGTTCAGAAAGCACAGAATACAGTCTGCATTGAGCATTTGCTTTGCAGAGAGCTCTGTGTAAATTTTCAAAGCTCAGGGAGATGAGTTTTCAAAGTAAAAGCACACTTAAAGACATTAAAGAAAGCGAAGGCACCAGTGGTGAGTGAGGATACGGAAGAACTAAATGGAAAAGTTTTCAATGTCAGTGAGAGTAAAGGGCATTTTTGGGTGAGTCCGAGTGAGAGAAATTCTGTGTGTCAGAGAGGGAGAACTGAAGCAGAGCATGTTCTTTTCTGGAAAATCTCTTTGTAACTTTGCAGCCTGGTTAAAGAAATATGCCTTCTAAGAAGTAATTAATATCTTTTATTAACATCACGTCTCAGAACGAGACAGCAATTCTCTTTGAAACTCTCTGCCAGAAGATAAATTAGCATGATTGAACTGGGAAGCGTGAAAGCCATAATTCACATGCTTTATTCAGGTAATTATTTAAATTATAGAAAAGCCAAAAAGGAGGGACTAACATTTTAATATACCACAGAACAATCATGTGTCAGGAAAGTATGCAAAACCCAAAAAGAAGTGTCTGACAATTAACAATTTGGAATTCTTCTTTCCCTGAAAATAAAAAGCACTATATATAATCTGTAGGCTACTAGTGACGCAAATTGATAAATGTTGGAATTAAAGGGCTGCAAAATTTCAGCTCTTCTAATGTTTTCTATTTTCTTGTCAAGTTTAAGGCAATTTTTAATAGAGATGATTAAAAGACATCACTGAAATTAATTTAAAAACCCATTTTGATTTAGAAAGAAAGTTTCAAAGTAGCTAAAGAAAGGGCCATCTACAAAAACACATTTCTTCAGAAATTTTGAGCTTCTACTTCAGAAAGTAGAAATTAATTTCTGCAAGGAATGTCAGAGTTTTTGGCTTGCTATGATTGATTTTGAACTTTTAATTTTTTGAAATGCTCTTTTAAAGATCTTACTGTAGGGCTTGGAAAAAGAAAACTCAAATGGCAATGGAAAATGGAAGTACGGAGGGACAGAAAGGCAGAGTCTTGTATTGCTGGAGTTTTACTGAGTTAAGCTGAGTAAAGCTGTTTTAGACACAGATTTTTTCTATACTACTTTGTATCATATATAAAGCGTATGACTTCACCTAAGGCCTTAATCTTTTGAAGATATTTACTTCCACTGTTTTTGTTGTTGATTTTTTTAAACATCAATATTTTATTGCATTTTTCCCACTACTGTAATCATAAAAATTACTCAAACTGTTAGAGTAAACGAGGGTTAGATTCCCTGTGTGCAACTACTTTCCTAATTATGGTAGTGTCATGAGTTCCAGTTCTTCAGGGCTGCATCCAATTGAAGTTGAACAGCGTGGTGAATTCCTCTCAAGTCCATTTACTCCACATGGAGACGGTGTTACAATTCTCCACCTGCCACTGCACAGGTGGAATCAGGTTCAGGCCCAGACAAGAGAGGGAGGAGGCTTTTAAGAAAGCTTTCTGAATCCCTACAAACGTATGGCATGTCGAGATTATCATTACCCTTATCATTGTTTACATAGCTAATCATTTCACAGTTGTCAGAGCAGCATTCAGTTGATTTAAAAGATCAATTTGCAATGGATTTTTTTCTATATTAATAGCAATTTTTTACAATTGCAATCTGTGCTAAGGTCTGCCTAATAGGTTACAAATTCAGTGCTATCATACGTACAGTGAGTTTGAAAATACTGTAGAACTATAATGCTCAGACTTCGTCCTCAGCTACAGTTTCCAATTGTGGTACAGGAATGGACTGTGGGAAGGCTGGGAAATCATTCCTATTCATTCATTCTTAAGTGGCACCACGGCCAAAGCAAGGTCTGTGACACATGAGCCTCAGGCAGCACCCGGAGCCTCACAGGAGCCCCATCCTGGGCAAGGCACCAAAGACAGATGAAGCGAAGCATCTCTAAACAAATCTCTGCAGCGCTGCTGATGTACTTCTTTTTGGCAGATATCTCAAACACACATAAACTTAACTGCAGTAAATTCTTCGATAAGCTTATTATCTTCAGAAGCTATGTGATCTCTGAACGCATAAATGAGCACAATGAGCGTGGCCATCACAAGAAGGCTGAGGAAGCACAGCCCATCCAATTGACAGCAAGCACATCCAGGGGTGAGGTTGTTTACAGTCAGAGACCCCCTGCTTAGAACAACAATCCCCAGTGCTGAAGTCCTGTTATTTAATTATCCCTTTTGAAATACACTGCTCTGTACTGTTAGGTGTGTGTGCCGTGGCAGCTGGTCTGCTCACTAGATTTCAAGTAAGCTCTCTGCTTTAAAAAGGCTCAAAATTTATGGCAAAGCAAATTTACACAACGATGCCACAGAATATTTGCATTTTCAGTAATGTCTAGGATGTCTGCTGCTTTGCCAGTTAAAGTGAAAGCTGACAATGTGTGTGTGTGGAAGTAAAAAGGAAGAGATTATTGGATTACATGTAGAAATTTCCTTATCTACATATGATTCTGTATTGAGTCAAACAGCATTATTATTATTGATTGTTATTATCATTAACATCATTACTAATTTTACCACCAGGCATTTTAACTAAAAATCTTTGAAGTCTCACAGGTCTCAAACTTCAAATATGTGTCCAGAAGCTTTATTATTTCCTTGGCTTTGCCCCAGTGAATACCATGGATGTTTTCACAACAGCTGCCTAGGTGCCAGATTAAAATGGGGGGGAGCATTCAGAAAAGCCAATTCAAACACTGAGCTGATGTTTCAGGATTACTTGACTTTAAAGTACATGTTTTATAATTGTTTCAAAATATGGCATTGAATAATTACAAACAGAAA
The DNA here is from genome assembly GCF_023343835.1 of Lagopus muta. Taxonomy (NCBI): domain Eukaryota; kingdom Metazoa; phylum Chordata; class Aves; order Galliformes; family Phasianidae; genus Lagopus; species Lagopus muta. The sequence goes on from NC_064436.1 coordinate 1,932,815, forward strand.
AGTCACTTTCATTCTCCTGTATTTTTAATGTGTACAGCCTTCTTTATTGCGAAATATCATGCTGATTCAATAGCTGAGTAACTGATGTTAGGTGCTAAAAGAAAATGAACCTCATCTTTCCTTCCATTGGATATTTGGCAATACACTTAAGAATCCAAACAAGATGGATCTGGCAAAGGTTACAGCTCAGGCATGTTTCCCAATTTGAAAATATGATTCCAGTATTCATATGGCATCAACAGGAATGATTTGCTGATTTGTATGAGGCTGAAATTTTATGCTAGGGATGTGTCTTCATTGTGCCAGGCAGTGTTATGCAGAATTGCTTAGGTTGGCAACCAGGACAGTCACATTACTGGGGTTTTTTGCTCCAGCTCCACACACACCTTGCACTGGAGCCTGGTGGTTAGCTCAGCCCCCTGACTGATGGTGTTCTGACCTTCCAGGACTAGACCTCTGCATAATATCTCATAGAAATAATCAGCATTTTCATAGCGTTCTGTCATGGACAGGAGAAATAGATATATGCAACAAGATTTGTGCAAGTACTTTGTATTGCATGGGAAGCATTGGTTGAAGATGCATAACCAAAGCTGTACTTGAAAAGGTATTTTTGTGCTAGTCAGGCTGTGGGACAGAAGAAATGGAGTGACTGTCATCTGGGAATTTTACTCACTTAATTGGACAGAATGTAACCTACCAGAGGGACAGCAGAGGTAATAGCTTAGCTTTGGATGAGGGCTTCCATTCCAACTGCCAGAAATATCTTTCAGGTTGTTTACCTTAGCTAGACTCACATGAAATCAACTCACTGCATTCAGACTGTATGGGAACTGCTGAGTCACGGCCTGAACCTCTGATGGATCACCTGAGGCGAGCCATGAGTCAGCCAGAGGAGCACAGGTGAAGGCAATTCCTAGACCTATTTAAGAGCTGGCTACCACTGGGGAAGGATCTGGTCTAGAGATCCCCCTCTTCTGGTGTTTTCTGTAGGTGAGCCTAGCATACAGGTAAGCCTTCCATTTATTTTCTCCTATTATCTTAGTGTACTTTGCCTAATATCCATTGATTATACACAGACATAAAGATTTTTAATACAGGAAAATATGCAATTATTAGGAAAAAAAGGAAATTATTATTTTTGTTTGTTTCTAAAATTCTGGAGCAAACCAAAAGAAAAGAAAGCTACAACTGCCCACTGCCTTCATGACAAACAAAGATCTCCAACAATTTGAATACTAGTAAAACTGAAAAAAAGAGCTGATACTTATCTAACTCTGGAACAGAAAGAGAACAAAAACAATTAAGGAGTTATCAGTATGTTAAGGTATATGTGTGTGAACCTGTTTTCTTGAGAGTGTTTTTGCATTTCACTGAAGAGTGCCACCAAGATGGCTGGTAATTGGCAGTAATTGCTGGGCTGGGGAGCACAACAGCAACTGGGGCACTCAGGGCAGCAATGTGCTGCCCATCAGTCCATGGCCTCAGCTCCCTTCAGGAACTCCTGTGCATTAGTGCATACTAGTACAGCAACGTGCTAAGCTGAAGCTGTGTTATACATGCTTCACCCAACCTTTTTGAATAGGTTGAATAAGGTACAGCCTCTTGTATGACCAAGAGACTAGCTGAGACTAAAATAGTGTTCACATAATTGGATCCCAGCTGTAAACACCATAATATCAGTTTTTGCACTTCTCTGTCCTGCTGTGTTTGTTATACAGGAAGGGAAATCTAAATCATTTCTTCGTGTTTATGAATTCCCAATGTGCATTAACATTCATTGCAATAAACTGGAAAATGCCAAGTGCTATTTAAAAGCTGCTTTTTCCAGACACACTACACTTCATATTCGCTCCTTTTTCTTGCAGGCTCTGTAGCCACAGAAAGAACCATAAAGACAACATAATATACTTACTTTAGAAAACTCTGCAAGCTTTTCCAACTAGGTTTCTAACAAATTATTATTTTAAACTGCAGTGTTTCAGATTTTTGAGCTAAGGATAAAAAAATGCATCTTCATGTTATGGGAATGTTTTCTCTGTCTTTTTTTTTCCCTACAAAGTCATGGTAATGTGTAATGTTGCTAGTTTCTCAGAGCTGAAGAAAGCAAAACTTTTTTATTTATAGAGGTCTATAAATGGATCTGATTCATTCTCCAAGGATTAATTATTTGATACAAATAATAACCTGTTCTTTACCTGCATCACTGCATTGCTCACATGGGAACAGATTAGAGTTCATATTAAAAATCTCCCAGAACCCTGGGATAAACAGAGGTCTGCATGTGGTGGCCAGTAACACAACACTGGCTGGAGTTTTAGTGGGAAGAATGTGAGAAAGAGGGAAGTTGAATGCCACCAATTCTTTGGAGCTGAGAAATTGATAAGGCAAGAGAACCTGGCATTTATCCTCAGGATCTCTTTGACTGCAGGCAACCACTGCTCCCAGTGGCAAATTCCCAGATTCATACACTCCAGTGTCTGCTATGATTAGGAGTGGAAACAGCATGCTCAGAAATACTATCTATTTGAGCAGAGGGGTTACAAATACTGCATCTAGGATAGGAACTTTACAGGTAAGGGCAGGGACAGTGCTCTGGCTGAACAGAAAGAAAGTAAGGTGCCAACAGGCTCATCAGCTTGTATTTGCTTTGTTTTTCTATGTGTAATGTTAAAACTCCCATTGGAGGGAATGGACGAGTAGTGAAAGCATGAGGATGGAGTGAATTTTCACATCTCTCCTTCCCTTCTTACCCAACTTCCATGCAATCCCGTTTGCTAGTTCCCTTTCACAGCCACGCTGCCAAGTTCCCTGCTATGGTTACACCCACCCAAGCATAGTTAGTGCAGTCAGTGCAGTTTCTCAGGCTTTACAGCGGGGTAACTGACTCAGCCTGAATTATCTCAAAAATAATATGACAGAGTGAAGGAAAAGCAAATGTCCAGAAACCCCACTGCTGTTTTCTAGTGGAGGCTTATGGAAAAGTTGAAGAGGAGAGGCAGAAATAATTAACTCTTCCTTGAATAATGTAGGATAACTTCATCACCTGTTTTCTTCTGCCTTGACTTCATATCATTCAAATAGCAACGGTTTGGGGTAGGAACAGAGGGAGTTTGGGTGCTCAGTCAAAGTGGATTTTGCCTCATCAGTATGGCTCTAGAAAGTAAGTTTTAATTTCTGTGTTAGCAAGCACTTTGCAGAAGCTGGATCTTCACACAAATAGGCACGTGCCTGTATGAACTGCCACCCAAGGAACTGTGAATTGCAAAGTTTTACTCTTCTGGGAAGGACTGCATCTGACAGGCAGAAAAAAGATAAGACAACAGCAAAGCGTTCCTAAACCATTAGAACAATATTCCATGGTTTTTGTTAATGGCAGGGCCTGATTCTGCTGTAATGGGAGAGAAAAGCATGAGATACAAAGATAATCAGGGTCAAGCCACAGATATGTAAATATCATAGATTGATTTATACTGTTTAGCAAACACATTCATTTTGCACATTAGCAGCACTGACTAAGCCAGTAGGCAAAACCCACAGAACGATTTCCACTACAGATAACACAGTTAGTGAAACACTTGGAAATGTACTGCAGCACTTTTCCTGCCATAAGTAAATCCTTGAGAATGGCTGATCCAAATATCTTTGATAGATGGAACATGACAGCCACAAATCAGTCCACACAAGTGTGCCAGGAGCCAAACACTCTTCAAGGTTTTCATCTTAGGGTGATTTAAACATATCCAATGCAAACACTCTAAACCAACAGCAGTGCCCTGGAAAAAAATGAGCTTCTTATGAATAAAGGATATAATTATCTAAAGGAGCCACGTCAATCTAAACTTTAGGTTACAGTTAAAATGCTGACTGTTTGCTATAGTAGGGAAGTTATGCCAAAGGAACAACTGACTACAGGAAGAAAAATTCTGATATGTATGATAGCCTTTATAAGCAACCTAGGAGTGCCTGTGTAATATGAACTGACAAGAATTTATGATTAGCAGCAAAATAATCCTTGTGAAATTTGCAGACTGTCCAAGCATGCTGTGCTCCAAAAACATATGGACGATGAATAACTTCAAGGACTGAAAATGTGCCATCGGTACTCTGAGGCCAAAAATTATTCCTTCCTACTTCTTTTTACCACTGAGAGGCATTGAAAATGCTGTAATTGAAATAAAAAGAAGGAAAAGTAATGATGTAAGGCATACAGCCGTATTGCTGGAAATGACTGTAAGAGTGATTGTGAAGGCTATCATGCATGTATAGGCCATAGGTAGTTAAACTGTTTATCTGCATATTTCACTATAAGTTCTGTTCCTGGCACTGCCACACTGCATAAACTGCAATGCAAAATAATACAGTCCTGCAGTTGCTTTAGTTATTACTGTACTGTATTGCATTATTTTTTTAAATGCACTGGCTGGCTTTCTAGAAATGAGAACAAATTCGTGTAACACTACTAGAGAATGCTTTGTACTTTTAATGTCCTTCAAGTATATACATACTCCACTTTGTTATAGAAAAATATCACTGTGATGGGCTGAGACCAAGCTGCAAGACCAAGCAATGTTATGGAATCTACAGCATTCCTGTTTCCATATTCTCAGCCTCTCATAGATATCAGTAGAGCTTCTGAGTCTTGAAACCATAATTTGAAATAGGCTTCCTTCCGCTTGCTTTGATGTCATGGCAGGAATGACTTGGAAAGAGATGTACTGGAGCTCTGTAGTTCCCTGAATAGGTGAATGTCTACAGGAATGATTTATAAGAAAATACTCCATAATGGAAACCCTAATTAGCAATATTTTCTGAATTCTTTGAGTGTTTGGAACTTTATCCAACCCTTTGATTTGGGTTTCTGCTACGAAATTTTGTTTTTCTGCTGAGGGAAATCATGTTTATTTTACATTATTACAGGAAAACCACTAAGTAGAGTTGAACATTTTCAAAGAGTGCCACAAATTTTTAACACCACTCCATAAATATTCTTTGGAAATGTAACAAAGCATGCATAGCAAAGGGAGAGAAAAGAGACAGGAGAACTTGGAAGGCATTCTTTGTAGGAAGTTCATTCTTTAAAGGAAAAAAAAAGAAACGCTCTTCCTCACTTTTCCCAACAACAAAAACACCACAAAAAAACCCAAACCAAACAAAAAAACTTGCAGTAAATTTGCTCTTCTGAATATTCTTCTGAAGAGATGAGATGGAAAGAAAAAAAAAAAGATCATCTGGTGAATTCATTCTGTTGATTTGAATTAAAATTCCAGATTTTTAATGAAGTAGGAAACCCCTAAAGAAGGGAAAGTAAATGTCACATTTTTCCATAGGAAGACTGGATGAAATGCAGTGAGAAAAACTGCAGGATTTCTTCAAAGGAGTAAAAGATTTGCTTTTCCTTTGTAAATATGTCTGGAATATATACATATGTATATATGTAAATATGTGTACACATATAAATATGTAATATTTGTGTATGTGTATATATGTAAATATGCCCTTGCTCCAACAACAATTGCAATAATTGCTATGGCTTCTCTAAACCTTTCATTGGTGTTCTGAAAATTCTTCAGATTCTGCCTTCAATCATAATTATTTCTGACCAATTTGAGCAGAGGCAGCTTGCTGTAGTAACATTTCTTGCACTCTTTCCAGCACCAGGCCCAGAGATGCCCATCTGCATTTTGTCTTATCCTCAATAAAATAATTAGAAAGCTTTAGCAAGCAGTGAAAACAAAAACTTTTCTAGGAAATCACGAGGAAAGTTTTTACAGGTGGAATTTAAATCATCATCTGTGCACAGAACACAGGGCTGTTTTGTGAAACACTTCGTTTAGTAGGTTAAATCTCTGTCAAACAATTAAACAGTCTCCATAGCATTCAGAAACATAAACAGTATTTGCAGGTAGTAAGTTTAGAAGAGAAAATGATCAATAAAACAGAAGACAGCCAGTCTATCTGCAAGGACACAACAAGATGAATGGTCTTTGCAGAAGATAAAGGTTTGTGAGTCTTTATAGCCTAGTATGTTAAGCATCGCTTGCTGTTGTCAGTTTAAACCTCCCTTCTGAAACAGTGGTATGCATTGTAAGCTGTTCTTGCTTTCAGATGAAGCAAATAGTTCACAATGGCATTTCAGCTGCTTTTCTCCTCTTTTTTCATCCTACTCCTTCTAAAATCAGTTTATCTCACCATGCTTTCTCCAAGACATCTCAGAAACTATTTCTTCACATTTATTTAATTTTAGTATCTGGAGGAGGTTTTAAATCTGAAAATGCTGAAAGCCATGAGAACAAAATTATAAAAATGACTACAGGTCGCAGGCTATGAAACATTTCAAACCACTGGTCTCTTCACTCTAGGTTTTGGAGCCTTCATAGGGTTTCTGCTGAAAAGAAATGGTGTTTTTTAAAAGCTGTTTGAAATGCAAGATTAGTCTGCATTCAGAGAGCTCTTGTCAATGTGGAGGGTTGACCCCTGTCAAGCATCCACCTGACTGCTTGCTTGATCCCTGCTCCACAGGGAAATAAATAGAAAATAAGGGAGAACAAGTATGATAGATCTTGCGGGTTAAGAAAAGCACAGGGAAATCACAAAATATTCATGGGCATAGCAGGCTGGATTTGAGGAATATAACTTAATTTATTGACAGTTACCAGAAATATTTAGTTACTCATTTGGGTAATGAGGAATGTCTTTTCCCTCTTCCAGGCTCAGCATCAGTCTGGGTTCCTCTTCTCCCTGCTGTTTGTCGCCATGGGTTACGCACAGTCCCTTCAGGGAGGCAATGAGTAAAGTGGGGTTGTGTTCAAGATGTGGTAGTTTCTCTCTGTAGCTCCTTCTTGCACTTTTTCTGTGCCAGATGTCACTGCATTCCCTTTGGGGCTGTGCTTGCTCCACCATGGAGCAGCTCCTACTCATTGGACCATAGCATTCCCTCTGTTCTCTTTTCATCCCGTCCTCTCTTCCCACTCCCCCTCGGTGCTTTGGGCTCTTCCTTAAAAATGGTGTTACCAAAGTGCTACTAACTTGGCTGATGGGCTCAGCTGTGTCATGTGGGGGTCTGTGGTGGAGCTGGTTGAAAACAGCTCTGCCCACCCCCTGACCTCTTTCCACAGGCACCACCCTTGCAACAGTCACACTATAGAAAGGAAAGATGAAATATGCCTGCTTTGGTTGCATTAAATTAGGTTTGAGCTAAGAAGGCATAGTACAGACAGTTTAGCTTCTACACTTGAAAAGTAACTGGAAAGTATATGAGTCCACAATGCAGAGCTACTCAACGGTCTTTGCAGATGCTTCAGCTGGGCCTGTGAACTTACTGAACTGTTTCAGTAAAAGCAGCTCTCCTGTGAAGAAAGGTTGAGGGAACTGGGCTTGTTTAGTTTAGAGAAGAGAAGGCTGTTGGGGAGACCTCATTGTGGCCTTCCAGTGCTTGAAGGAAGTGTACAAGCAGGAGGGGGAATGGCTGTTTGTGAGGGTGGATAGCAATAGGATAAGGGGAATAGTTTTAAACTGGCACAGGGGAGGTTTAGGTTAGATATTAGGAGGAAGCTTTTCACCCAGAGGGTGGTGAGGCACTGGAACAGGTTGCCCAAGGAGGCTGTGGATGCCCCATCCCTGCAGGCATCCAAGGCCAGGCTGGATGTGGCTCTGGGCAGCCTGGTCTGATGGCTGGCAACCCAACCCTGCACACAGCAGGGGCGGGTTGTAACTAGACGGTCTTTGAGGTCCTTTTCAACCCAGGCCATTCTGTGATTCTAATTCTACAGTTTTAAAACCAACAAGTAATTTTGTCTTCTACTGAAGACAGAATACTTTGTGGTACTTCCATATCCAATGGGGTTTCTCTTGCATTTGCACTCACTCACTACTGAGGGTCTTACTGTAGTTCTCGTATATCTGTCCTCAGTTATCCTTACAACAATCTTTTCTATAGAGGCAAGGTGTTGGATGACAAACATCATAAACATCTGCACACACACCTAAGTTGGAAACCAGTGATTAGTGATGTCCCTAAAGAGTCTGTATTGGAACCAGTACTGTTTAACATCTCTGTCTGTGACATGGAGAGTGAGATTGAGTGCACCCTCAGCTAGTTTGCAGACACCACCAAATTGAGTGGTGTGGTTGGCATGTTGGAGAGAAGAGATGCCATCCAGAGGGACTGTGGCAAGCTTGAGAGGTGCATCCATGCAAACTTTGTGAAGTCTGAGAAGGCCAAGTGCAAGGTCCTGCACACAGATCAAGGCAATTCCAAACATGAATACAGATGGGGTGACAAGTGGATAGAGAACAGCCCTGAGGAGAACTTAGTAGATGTCAGAGAATGAAAAACTGAATATGAGCAAGCAATGCGTGCTTGCAGCCCAGAAAGCCTGTTCTGTCATAGGCTGCATCAGAAGAAATCTGGCTATCAGGTCAAAGGAAATGATCATCCTCCCCTACTCTGATCTTGTGAGATTCTACCTGAAGTACTGTGTTCAGCTCTGGGTCAGCATAAGAAAGACTTGGACCTGTTAGATAGAGTCCAGAGAAGGGCCACAAGGATGATCAGAGGGCTGGAGCATCTCTCCTATAAGGATGGGTGAGAGGACTAGGCTGGTTCAGCCTGAAGGAGGCTCTGAAGAGATCTTATAGTGGCTTTTAAGTAACCAAAAGGGGCCTATAGGAGATTTAGATTAGACATGAAGATGAAATTCTTCACTATGAGGGTGGCAAGAGGTACAAGAGGCTGTGCTGAGAAGTTGTGGATGCCTCACGTGCAAGACCAGGTTGGATGGGCCTTTGGGAACCATGGTCTAGTGGGAGGTGTCTCTGCCCATGGCAGGGGAATGGAACTAAATTGGCTTTAAGGTCACTTCCAACAGAAATCATTCTTTGATTCTATGGTTCTAGGTTATTTTTAGACTCTACACTGTAATTCATTTTGAGAAAAGACAAAATTAATTATAAGCATAAAACAGACTTCTAAAAATATTTTTCATGTGATCAATATTCTTGAAAAAGAGATGTTGGGGGATGAAAATACGAAGGCAGCAGAAATCCCTGCAGGGTTGCTGCGTTCAGCCGCTGCTGAAAGTTACATATCTTTTCTGTTATAAGAACCTCTGTCTGCTGTTTTGCGTGCCAACCATTTGCAGCGCTGAGCTAAAATGACAGCAATTTTAATAATAATAATGTAATTACACTTTGAATAATTGTACATATTGTATTGAATTCAAAAGCTTTGACTTTGACTAACAGCAGCAGCAGAAAATGTTTTGATTCTACAGAGCACAGTATGAAGACTTTCATCAGCCTACAGCCTTCAAGCTCATAAGTCTCTTTCCAAAAATAGGTTGACTCCTTCTACCAAATGCAGAACACCTAAATCAAAACTCTAAAGTTTATATGTCTGCTATGTATATCATTCAGCATACTGAGTACTGCAATTAGTCATCCCTTCCTGGTGATAATTGCTAGAAAAAGTTTAGTCTTCAGGAACAACTTGTCTCTCCTCAGAGCCCATCAATCATTTAAAAAATTTGCAGATTACATAAAGCATTTTACATACTCAGAATCTGTTAAATTTTATTGCTACAGCTAGCCTGATGACCAGAGTTCACTGGCATTCAACTAATCCAAAAGAATTTAAAATTTTTATGTGAATTTGCTAATTTTATTAACAATATTATTCTTATCATGCTTTTGCTTTTTCCTTCATTTAAGCAGCTGAACATCAGATTTAAGTGAGTCATTTGCATTCCTGTTAAGTACTATTTGATAAGATAGATTTCCCCAAGCAAGCATTTTGATTTTATGCTCATTATTTTTATAAACTTCTAAATATTTATATTTGTAACTAGCATGAATGAGATATTAGATAAAAAACTAAAGCAACCAACTATTTCAGTTTTACTTCTGCATATACAAACACTTTTGCTAATGTTTTGCCACTTTTTATTAGTAATGCATGTATTTTTGCTTTTGGATGGAGCACACTCCTTGTCCTATCAAAGCATAATAAATGTAAGTAATAGTTTAGGGCAGTCACAGTCGTAAAAGTAGCTCCTGGTGGCTGCAGTAAATTGGAGAGGATGCTCCAAATGTTAATCTTAAAGCTAGAAGTGTGGAGAAAAGTTGGAGGATGGCTTCTCCTATGAGTGTACAATTCCAAGCTAACAAGTTGCTTCCTGTGAAATTTTCAGCCCCCATCAATCTATCTGTATGCATACTGCCATAAGAACGCAGGAAAAAGGTGCCTGGAATGAAACAGGCTGAAATTGTCTGTGTTTCTGTTTATCTGGGGACTTGAAAGGGCTAGTTAATGAACAACAAAGAAGTCTGTTAATTATTGATCACAACAGTAGTGGTGTGTGTGCGCATGATGCAAAAGCAGGATGCAATGTAGTGCAAAATTTAAAAGGGATTTTTTTTAAGTTGTATTTAACCTTCTCAGAGAAGTTGATGTTGATCATCGATTGATGTTACGATAAGCCCTTATGCACAATGTAACACTGTTAGGCTAAAATGCTGTGCCACATGGGTAATTTGGGCAGAATGATGTTAAAGCCACTGAGGTGAACCAGCAAAGCTAACAGTATACTTCTCAGTTGTTGCCAGTCTCAGAATCTTAAACTAGAAAGCACCAGTGTTAAGATATTCCTGTATCAGGAAATTACCTTAATACTCTTTCAAAACCGTGGTCATTATCTTGCAGCTGCATTAGATACACATTGTATGGACTTCATGCAGGTATGCCGGGTAGTGAAAGGAAGATCTCTGCTGCACAGGTTAGGAAATCCCACTGACCTCAACTAATTCTACAGTTACTTTGTGCTACCTGGAGAGCAGGTATGTTTCACCATAAAATGCAGTGTGTCATGTAGATTCATGTGTTTTCCTTAAATGAGCCTTGGAGCCAACACTGCTGGAAGAAGCAAAGCTGGCCTCACATGATCTTCTTTCTGGACTTGCTGTTTGTCTTTTCCATACCATTACCAAGCATCTATGTAGACATTGGCTGTTCTCATGAAGATCTGCATGGGAAATTATGCCACAGTGCTAGCAAGGAGAAATCCTAAATGTCCAGTCATCAAACAAGGTCAGTGCAATGAAATCTTTTTCATTGCATTCAGGCAGCCATACAAGGTGCAGTATTCTATCAGAAGGCAGATTTTAAACAGGGCAATGACATTTCCACTATTTCACTATAAAAAGCAATAAGTCAGAGTGGAGCTGGCTTTAACCTGGCATTGAGCAACTTGCAGTAAATACTCAGAATATTGTTATTTCATGTATTCCACTAGATAAATGTTTCCAGTCTTACTGTAGCTATTGTTGCTATGGTTCCCTATGATTAAACACATGTTTATTTCCAGAGTCCCTATTCCTGAAGCTACCTCATATGACTAGGAAGTGAAAGGAGATGCAGGTTTGGAATCTTATTTCTCCAGAATGGGGGCATCTAGGGTCTGCTGATAAAGGCTATTATGAAATAATGGCCTCAAATATACTATCAGGCAGTTGAAAAGTGTGATTTAAGGCATATGTCAGCTTTGCAATGGAATATATTGCAAGCACAAAAGCTTAGCTCTGAACAAGCCGGTTCATTTATAGAATACATAAAGTGCATCTTGGTAATAAAATGTGTTACTGCACAGAGCCTTTTTAGCCCAGCCAGTTAGCACAGATTCCAGAAGCAGTACTGTATGCTGTTCTGCTCAGGCAATCTTGTTCTGGTTCAAATAACTTTCAGTGTTTTGATCATTCTGAGATACAGGCTTCTTTCCTGAAGTAGCAGGACTGTGTCACTGTGGTTCTGCATCATCACAAGTAAACTCAGCTCCATGTTACTCTTGCCTCGCTGCTTTCAGCACATAAATAAGTTTATATGGAGTCCTGTGGGTGGCCTCACTCTAATCCTGTACTGGATGTTAAAAATACATCTATCAAGGTACAACATTTCAGTGTCCCTCCCAACAAGGCACAAGGCTGCTTCTCTCCGTTTTGTTTCTGCATTTGAGGACAATGTGGGAGGCAGGTCTCCCCACAGAGCTCCATGAGGACTGACCTTAGCTTTTACTCTGTCATCGTCATGGTGAATGCTGCATAAAAGCCCAGCATAACACAAAGTGCAAAACCCCCAGTTCAGCTTAACCCTTTGGTTAAATGTCTTTCTGCCCTATATAGTTGAACAGAGTCTAGTTAAAATCTCTCTCCATTTGTCTTCTGCAGCACAGGAGAGTTTTCAGTTCAATCTCTTGTTCTTTCCTGTGCCGTGCTGACCTGAGGATGTTCCATGAAGCAGAATCACATAGAGCAAACAATTTTTTTGTTGGGGCAGAATTCAACCATGTTTATTTATGTTGCCAGAAATCACTACAGCTTTCTGATGGTCACCATGTGTTTGGCAAGCTTTAGTTGTGGTGTTCTGGGAAGCTGCCGCCTTGCTTTCTCCCAGGCATTACCCTTTGCAGCACTGAATGAGAGAGGCAGCACTGGGAGACAATGAAAATCCAGCTTCTCCACCTATGTTTTAAAACAGCTGAACTTTTGTTCCTTTCTTATTCTTCCCATACGCATCCTGCAAATGTAGGAACTGCTTGAGACTGTTCTTCATGCAGACTAAAACTGAGGTGAAACATTTGCAAGAACCAGTGCTGCGTGCATTTTCACATGAACTATCGCACTTAGAAACAAATGCTATTTAAAGTGGATCGTCCCAGGAGTCCTTCCTAGTTCACACAATGCGCTTTCCCAGAAGGGGTTCAATTTCAGGTCTTGAACTTCTCCCACGCTCCTAGGTCTTTTGGGCCAAAGAGTGTGGCAGAATCGTTAAATCCAAGCCCTAGATCATACCTGGTGGTCTGATGGATCAGTTTTGAACCATTCACAAAACAAAGTTTGCATTTCCAAGAGGGGAATCAAACTTCCTCAATCAAAAGCTGGCCCCCTACTATGCAGAGGAGTTGAAGTGGTTCTCTGATCACTTGTGGGAAAGAAAGTAACTGTCCTTCCTAAATAATGCTTCAAAGTCTGACGCATGGTTACAAAATGTAAGAAATTTTAAAGAGCAAACTGAAATCTATGAGGGTTTTTGTTATCCTTACTGATTTTTTGTGCTGTGATTCTATAAGCAATCTGGAAGCTGAAGAACTTCGATAGGAATCTGATTTAAAACTTGTAGTACTAAGATTTGCCTTTTGTGCCCAGTTTTGAAAGGTATTGACTTTGTCCTGTCATTGTTTGGGGCTGAAGCTGACAGGACATGTGAGGAACATTTAGAGAAGGGTTAAACAGTATCTTGCAGGATAAAGGCTTTTGTTTTGAAAGTTTTCTTATTTACCCTGGTTTTCTAGAATTATCTGGCAAAAATTGAAGGCGTGACAGCACTGTGTCTCATCTCCAGTCAATAAGGCTGTGCTGATTTATATCTCAGGGGGAACCCACAATGACAATAATGGTCTAAAATCTGCTATTCTCTTCTGCAGTCTCAAGAAAATTTCTTATCAGAGCTTTTAATTCTGACTTTAAAAAGCATTGTTGCTACTATGCAATACTCAGGAATGTCATGCATCAGTTATTTATGAGGATTAAGAATATGGAAAATCAAAAAACAAGATCATACTGTAGCTCAGTTTTGGTAGTTTCAACATTAGCATATACATTTTTGGCGTTAAAGACAGAAGTCATGGATTCTCAGGAATCGCTTTTCTGATATTTTGGAGGAAGAAGACAAAATCACCCTCAACATCATTTAAAGAGGTGATCTGAGACAGCCAATGGCTTCACCAAGGGCAGATCGTGCCTGACCAATCTGGTGGCCTTCTATGATGGAATGACGGCTTTGGAGGACGAGGGAAGGGTGATGGATTTCATCTACCTGGAATTCTGCAAAGTCTTTGACAAGGTCCCTCACCACATCCTTATCTCTAAATTGGAGAGGACTTGAAGGATGAGCTGTTCAGTAGGTTAAGGAAGGAACAAGAAGGGTGGAAACGAGGCAGGCAACCCAGCAAGGATTTTGCTCTGGGGCTGCAAAGATGCTACAGAGACTGCTCAAGCTAGAAATACAGCAAAAAATTAGGCTGTAGCATGAAGCTGGGTAGCACAGAAATCACTTCATCTGGTTAATGACAACGTCAGAAGATAATCAAGGAGTGCTCATCTGTGGGCTGCAGAAAAGCCCACTGATGCTTCTCACCCTGAACGCCAAGTTGTCAGTATGATGTTCTCAAGAGAAGTCCTGCGTTGAAGGAGATATATGCACTACGGTAGAACTGAATTGAGTAAAAGGTTATTGCCAAATAATACCCGAGGTGTGGATGTTTCATCATCCACTTATTTATATAGATACAACCCTTTTTAAACTGGTATCACAGTTACCTTCCCGAAAAATCTTTTTCTAGTTTTACATTCCCAGAGGATGGTTGTGGGTGAGGACTGTACTTCTCTGTGAGGGTACACAGAGAGCAGCTAATTATTATTGTGCATTGTGCACACCTGGCAGAATTTCCATCTCATTTGCTCTATTTTTCTTTTATATTACAAGAACTTGATGGCAAAGGAAAAGACCTAATTTTAAGCTTAGCCAGATACATTTCTGAAAAATCAATTATAAGTAATTTCAGTCTGATTTGCATGCAAGTGGTAGGCTTGGCAGACAGTAGATTTACATATTTCCTACTTCTAGCAGATATTCCAGGTTAATGCAAAGAAATACCTCAAGAAAAGGAGATGGCCTGTGTTTTTTTGCTAGATTTTATGACTTTTTGTCTCTCCAAAGTGTCTCCAGAAGTTTATGTTCTCCAAAGGAAGATAACTCAGGATATAGGCAGCAATTAGATTCAAAAGGTGGGATCAGGGAATAGAACTACATTTTTAAGTCTTTCAATAGATTAAGAATATTTTCCACCAGTGCTATTTTGAAGAATTCATTTCATACAAATCTCCAGTAACAGAGGATTTGTTGGCTAACACTGACAAAATCTTGATTGGTACAAGAAAAGAACAGTTGAGAAAGGTTGCACCTTTTTAGACTTCTCCAAGTTTAGCAGTAGTCAGCGATGATTTCTGCCACTCAGAATTTTAATTTGTAGCCTCCAGCTGAGTTAATTGATTCTCTTCAAATCTTCTGTAAGATTTAACTGTAAAGATGCTTACATACCTCACCCTATGGATCTTTGGAATATGAAACTAGCAAGGACTTAAACCAGGCTCTATGTATAAGAAATCAGCTCTTTCTGATTTCACTGGAACTTGAAATTCACGAGATCTATCTGAGGATATATATTCTGTATTTAGTTCATCCCTTGGGTCCCAATTATGCTGGGGCATGTTACACGTAACACAGTTCCACCAAATCAGTGCTCTAAACTGCACTCCCTGTTTCTAGCTACCAGTAACTGCCGTTCTTGTTCTTATATCTCCACCCAAGGCTGTGCAAACCCTGCTGCTAATCAGAAGAGAGATGGTGTGTGATCCTAGGGGGCAAGAGAAATGAAGCAATGAATACAAATCCTGACAGCAAGATCTTACTAACAATTTATGGCTCCACTGTTACACACAGCTGCTGACAGCAGACATATATGCTGAAGAGTGTAATGAAATTCTCACTACATAAAAGCTTGGTGTACACCTATTGAGTTTCCCACAGCTATTTCCCCCGTGGCCCCTTTGTTTTGGAAGCATGCATATAAGAGATTCAGCTAAGTTTAAAGTGCTTTCATTTAAGATGTTAAAAATCAAATGTTATTTCACCTTCTATCAGACAAGTGACATACCAGTACTGTGCTATCTAAAAGATGCTTGCCCATTTAGTGAAGCTGAAGGTTTGGAATCACAAACAAATCAGTTCTCCTGCTGAATCCTTTTTGTTTTACTTTATCATTACAAGACACAACAGAGAGTGAATGGAGTTTTTTCTATCTCAGGAGAACCTTGATATTTAAACAAAAGAAAACTGCTTAGTATCTGTGCCAACATGTGACACTAGTTCTTGCTGCAGAGTCATGAAAAATTCATGCATTATGCATTGGTTAAGAATGTCATCCTTTCCTAAGACCCAAGAGGCAATCCTTCACTTAAACATTGATTCGGAATAAAAATATCACAGAGACTTGTCCCCAGCATGGTACATTACACAAGCACAAAGCATCAAGAAAGGAAGAAAGGTCACATTAAAGAGAATGCAAGATGTATGTAATCTGGCTAAACAGTCTAGCTCTGCAGGGCAGAAACTGTCTAATATTGTGATTAAGCAAAGCCTTACACAGCCAAACTCTTACCCAGTGGAGCTTTCAGGCACTTCAACAGCAACAGTACTCATGATTTTGGGAGATACAAGGAAGTCTGAAGCATTTGATTTTTACTGGCATAGCTTATTCCTTCTGATCTTTGTTCACAGTTTACTAGTACAACCGTTAGCCCTATTCTTTGCCTTTTTCTATTGACATATCTGCAGCTTTATACTTGAGAATTTGCACAGTCATTTTTTTCATTATAGGATCAGACCTAATAAAAACTGTGTAGAGCTCATCTGCCAGTTTATCTTTAGACTGTAATATCTTGCCCTTTGCCATCCATGATCAGTATGTTAGATAGACCAAGAAACCCTTTTAAACTGAAGAGATAGTTTGACTATGTTTAGCTTCTTCAAACACGGTGTCCTTATTCTCGCTCTCTTCTTACAAAAACTCACTTCAAGTATTTGGGAATAATAACTTCCCACATTTTATATATAGATCTGAGTACAAAGATGTTATTTAACCCCCAGTAAGCAAAATAGGCCTGAAATATTTCAATTGGAAAGTTTGCTAAGCTACAAAGAAAGCTTCTTTACCAACTGTGATGTCTTTTATTGTCTTATTGGTGGTGTGTCTTAAACAATACTACACAGTTAAATGTTTTGCACTGTTCTTCATAGGGAGGAGACATCTTTGCCTAAGTCCTTTGACTGGAAGTGATGGAATTGTTAAGTCAATACTGCTTTATAGTTTATCTTCTTAGGAACCAAGTACCAGAACAGGTATACATTTATACTTCCTATGAGTTAAACTTGGTGCATATAGCATCCTGTCCTTTCCATTAAAACTTTGGTCCTGTGCTATCCAGAAAAGTCATCTCTCTTCTTTTCTCTCTAAAATCTCAATAATGAGACTTTGTGATATGAGTCAATTTCTCAAATATGTTCAGAGTTTCCTGTCTCTTTGAGCCAGGTGTGCCCTCCTTTCAGGCTATGACAGAAGCTTCACAGGTTGATTTACGTGGATGTTCCTGTGATATCATGACCTGTCCCACCAGACATCTTTTGGATTGACTGTTACTTGAGCAGCTAATTTAACTTTATATATACATATATATAATCTGTGTATGGTTGCAAGTGCACTTCTTTCTGGCAAATATCAGATAGATTTAATTATAATGGTGAGAACAGTACAGGACTTGTTAGGAGACAGTGTCAGTAAAGAATCAAACATACTAGATATTTTTTTGTGTTTTCTACCAGAACAGCTCAATGCTTTGTAACGTTATTTGGATTCTAGTTTAAAACTAAACAATAACATTGTTTGAAATTCTAATCAAAAGCCATGCAATGCTTCTTTGCCCTTCCACAGTGCTTCTCATATTAAGAGCATCTGCAAATATTTTATAAGCATTTTTCTAGCCTCCTTGGAGTTTAGCTAAATAAATTGCATGTCTTTGGAGACACATGTGGAAACAGACTCCAAGCTTAAGTAATGTGCATCAAATAATGTGTTGTTGAAAGCCTAGCTCAACATCCTTTTTCACCATCCCTTGGTGGAATTATTTTGTTACTCTGCTGTCTCCTGGGCACCATATCTAACAGTGGTTTTGGTAAAAGCCACCTATTCTTTTAGGAAATGTGGTCTTTGAGCTGAATTCCTGTGACTGGACTGATTTATAATTGAAGCAGTTCCAATTTTACATCGACTCCACAAATCTGTCACCTTACAGAAATCAGTTTTGCTACACAAGGAGGGATGCACCCAGTATTTTTTTTGTGGCAACCAGAACTATTCTAAGCACAGAAGCTGTCAGATTGCAAATATTTAGATGAGACACTGCAAGAAATATAATGTGAAAGAATTCTACAGCCTTCTGATCAACACAATATTCATCACAATCCAAACTTTACCTTGAGGTCAGGCACCAGTTTGCCATTGTATTCATCATTTTTGT